>NC_060210.1:197952500-198265000 GCF_021130785.1 Homalodisca vitripennis | reverse complement strand
TTTTTTTTTTTTTTTTTTCCATCAATAGTCGTTTACAAACTGATATAATAAATGTTTGAAACTCTACAACCAGCACCCAACGCCTCAAAAATTTATTAAAATTTGGGTAATGATATGTTTAAAATTACTAAACTCTACTTCAGAAAAAGAATATGTCTTCTTGTAATCAAGTTAACAACCTGCAGTTAACTGAATTTAAAAATATACCAATTCTTTAGTATTAGGATTTTTCTTTCCCTCTGTATAATTCAAGAGAGGAATGACAAAATCGTATGTTACTGCAATATCAGTTTTCAAATTTTACACATGTTGTTAGTTAAAAAAAAAAATAAAAGAATCAATATATTACTTGGCCATCATTTTTGTGACCAAAAGTATTTATTCAAGTCACAAAACCCTTTAATATAAGGATTAAACATTTAGAAAGAGGAACAAGAAAATGTGATACATCAAAATTACTTAATTGCAAGGCTATTCACAAGGACATGCTGTGTGGTCAAATCCACACACTGATTGAAAATAAAGCGTCCACAACAATTACTGCGGGTAAGGACTCCAATAAACGTGACAAACCCCACATAACGGCAGTAAACAAACCAACTAGTCTGTGTCACAGATGTGTTTGTAGATCATGGTGTTTTGTAATTTGTCACTCCTTCTGTCAGTGGTGTAACTAGAAACTTGGGCTTCTACGGGGGATAATAATCTGATTGAAGAGCACACTAACATGGGGGACTATGGAAATAAACCTAAATTTAAATTCATCTAACATAGGCCTGATTTAAGTGTTAAAAATTAAATTTTAAAATCCTATATTTCAAAAAGGTTTGATTTGCTGTTATAAAGCATTTAATTTTAAGGGCTTTTTAGAAGGAATTATATAACCCTCAACCACCCTCTCCTCCCCCCCCTCCTAGTTTACATCAACATGGAGGCTTCTGCATGTATAATCGTATTAGATTTTGTCACAATCTGAGAAGAAGAACATTATGTACAAAGTTTGTATGACATAACATTTAATTACTCTTATAACTTAACTAAAAACCCCTTTGACGACTTTTCGTCTATCTGAAGTGGTTAGATTAAAATATTCATATATCTAAATTCATCACTGTATAAACGGAATGAAAAAAAATGAAGATTGAATAAAAAGTGGTCAGTATTCAGTAAGGAAGCCTAGTACAGTACAAATAAAACAAACTCATTCTAAAAATTTACAACAGATTTAAAAAATATTTATTTAATCAATAAACAAAATGAAATGCAATAATATAAAATAAGTACTAAGACAACCATTTAAATTTTGCTCGTAACTTTTTAAAAAACTCTTTCAAGTAATAATAATAATCAATATTTATTATTTATCTTGCCCATAAGAATCACAAAAGAATCATTGACAATCGTCATTTAAAGCTGCTAAGATAAGCTTAGTCCTACACTGGAAGTTCCATCACATATTCAAAACATGGGTCAATCAGTATTTTTATAATCAATCAAACACAATATTAAAAAGGATTACAAATTACAACTATTAAAATATGTCTAATCTACAACCTAAAAATATTTACATAACTAATACAATGTTAAGATTTACACCTTGTGAAAATCCAACAATCATAAAAAAATTCCCTGCATAAATCATACATAATGATTTTAAACCATAATAACCCTCCCATTTAACTGATTTAACTATCCCAATATAGAATACCAAACAGTACCCCATCAATAAAAAAATTTTTTTTACTCTCCCCTGTCAACAACAGCCTCTCTCCGCATCAGCTAAAGGTATACATCCTTCAAGCAAAGACCCAGCAAAACATGATTAACAAAAATTGGGTGATTTGTAACAGGCCTCGTGCAAAGTTCTAAAAAGTCTATTGGATCAATTGAACAAAAAAGTCCATCTATTTTATAAAGGGGATGTTCTAATAGCCAGTTATAGAAACTTGTTTTAAATTGCAGCAGATTGGATATTTTATCCAATAAGGTACCTTTAAATTTATTGGTAAATTTTCATAAGATATAATGGTATGGCTACTATTGGGCATTTACTCAGCTCTAAGAAAACGCTATGAGGGCTCTGGGGGGGTGGGGGGGGGGGGGGGTGGGGGGGGGGGGGGGTGGGGGGGGGGGGGGGTGGGGGGGGGGGGGGGTGGGGGGGGGGGGGGGTGGGGGGGGGGGATTTCTCAGCCAACGTCAGCTATATAAGATATCACTAGGCGTAATTATAGCAATATAGTAATCTTGAAGATGCGTGCAAGAAGCTTTTGATCCTGCTGATGGAATCCCTTTTGGTGCCCTTAGACACTGTCATGCCGTTTTAACTCTAATTGTACAATCTTGTGTTTAATAAAAGCTCATCATTTGGAATTCTCCCATCAGTACTTAAAGAAGGGTTTGTGGTGTCTACTTCAAAGAAAGAAAATAGCAACATAGTGGATAACTTTGTTTGAGCAAAGTCTTCGAAGGTCTGGTTCTTGATGTTGTGAGACCTTTTTAAGCAATACATTAATGGATAAGCAATCATGTCTTTTCACCTAACCCAACTATTAATAAGTTACCAATTTAGCCAATGTAAAACAGGAACTAGCTCAATCACTGAACTCCGCACTCTTTCTGGAAATCCATCTAACCAGCATTTCATAGAGTTTAACATAATATTTTTAAATATACAAGGTTTAAAAATAAAATTGATGTCTTAGCAAGTTTTTTTATTAGTATGCCTAATGTGCATGTAATCTGCCTGTCAGAACATTGGCTTGGATATGATGAAATTAAATTATCATTTCCGGATAATTATTTACTGTGCAGCTGCATATTGCAGACAGAACCACATTAGAGGGGGACATCCATATTTGTAAATGGTAAATTTCAATCTAGGGAGTGGGACATTAGTGGATTTTGTGATGAATTAAACTTTGAAGCCTCTGCTATTTTTATTGATGATCTTAAAATATTGGTAGTATCTTTGTATCATTCTCCAAATGGTGACCCCAATATATTTTTATGCACTCTTGACACATTGCTGTCATATATTACGCAAAAGACTAATTGTGATATTATATTGGGAGGCGATGTTAATATTTTGCTTTGATGTTACAAAAAACACTGCAACAGTTAGCAAACTGCTTAATATCTTAAGACAGTATGATTTTTACTATTTAAATAATACACCAACTAGAGGAAAAAATTGTCTAGATAATGTCTTTATAAGAAGACATTCTCTCAAGACAGCCTCAGTCAGTACGTTCAAATTCCCATTCTCTGATCATGATGGCATCACTGTCAACATTAGGATGAAAAATAGAACATTTACTAAAAACGATTACAATAATTCTAGAACTGACTATCCCATTAAATTGTTTATCCCTCAATGTGATTTTGAAAATCTATCTTCAAAGCTAGCTACTTATGACTGGAAAAATTTAATATATCTAACTAAATTCAATGGTGCGGAATACATGTTTTGAGTCTCTGTTCACTGTTATCATTAACAATATAAATTTTTTTAAAGTATTAAAAAAATTAAAACCGAACAATTATCCAAAAAAAAAGAATAAAATGTGGTATACTGACAATTTAAGGAAAATGAAAGAAAAATTATTGTTTCTTAGTGACTTGATAAAGGGCAATCATAATCAAAATGTTTCCTTAAGAGATAGGTATATAACGAATTAAAATATCAGTATAAAAAGTCCATCAAAGAAGCAAAACTAGCTAGTAATGTAAATTATATAGAGCAAAGTAGTAATAAATGCAAATCGGCTTGGCATATTATAAAAAATAATAATGTTCAAGTTAATAATTTCAAAACCAACATTGATCCTGATACTTTCAATAATTATTTTGTAAATTCTGTAAATGAAGTTAAACGAAACATAGAATCATCTGTAAATAATGTTCAAAGTCATGAGTTGCTGCCAGCTATTGTGTCCAACCAGTACTTTTCTTGGAAAAATATAACTCCAGAGAAACGTTTTGAAAGCCATTAAAAAAATGAAAAATTCTGACAGCCTTGATTTTTTACGATATGTCAAATAACTTATTAAAAAAAATAGCTTTAAGTTTGGTAAATCCTCTAGCAACCTGTATCAACCAATTACTAAAAGAGGGGGTGTTTCCTAGACAACTTAAAGTTTCCAGAATTTGCCCAATATATAAAAAGGGTCCAAAGGATGAGCCTGGGAGCTATCGTCCCATTTCTGTTGTTCCAGTCCTATCAAAACTAATTGAAACGCTGGTCTACGAACAGATTGTTGATTTCTTGGAGAGCAATTATCTTTTAAATGCATCTCAGTTTGGTTTTAGGAAAGACTAAATCTACTGTTGATGCAATAGATGATTTGATTAGACAAATTAATCAGGTATTTGAAAATAAGGCTTTTGCTCAGGTCACCTTCTGTGACCTTAGCAAAGCCTTTGATTGTGTTAACCATTGTGATCTTATCACAAAGCTAAATTATTACGGGTTTTCAGATCCTACATTGAAAATTTTTCAAGTCTTATTTACATGATCGACAACAGATAGTTACCATCAATGGGGTAAGGTCCAAGGACATAACAGTAAAATATGGTGTCCCACAGGGCTCTGTCCTTGGACCACTTCTATTTTTAATCAGTATAAATGATCTACCTTTCTCAGTGACAGCTAAAACAATACTTTTACGCTGATGATACAACTTTTATTAACATTGCAAATAACATTGGAGAACTTTCAAAATTTTCAGATGAAACCTTAATAGGTGCTTTCCCAGTGGTTTCGATCTAATGGATTTCTATTAAATGAAGAAAAGACACAAAATATCATTTTTAGCTTGAAACCTTATTTGGCCCCTCTTGATAACAGTTTTAGCTCCAATATAAAATTTTTAGGAATGTATATAGATAACCAACTAAACTGGAACCAACATACAGAATATATAAGCAAAGGCTTTCTAGAGTTATTTACCTGTTAAGTCGCCTTAAGAGTGCTGTTCCTAAAAACTATGTGAGGACTGCCTATTTTGCGTATTTCCAAGCAGTTTTTCGATATGGTTTGATATTTTGGGGCAACTGCTCAGGAAACTGAAGACATCTTAATTCTTCAAAAAAAAGCTATTAGACTAATGACTAATTCTCAACCGCTGGAACATTGTAAACCACTTTTTATTCTGTTAGAGATTCAAACGGTTATCAATCTATATATATTTGATTTAATTAACTATATTCTAAAAAATCCAAAATTTTTAAAATTTAATAACGAAATTCATTCATACAATACTAGAACTAAAAACAATGCTGCAATTGGTTATCACCGCCTCAGTAAAACCTTAAATAGTCACATGGTAACATCCCTGAAAATCTATAATTTTTTGGAACCTCTGGTAAATAAGTATCCACATAAAACCTTCACTAAGCTCTTTTATAGTTGGCTTTTGAAACACCCTTTCTATAGTTTAGACGAGTTTTTAGAATTAAAAAACATTACATTTTAGATATATAATAATTTTTATATGTAAATTTTGACAATTGTTTATTTACTATTTAATTTATATATCTAGGCCTAGTTTATTTTAAATTAACCTTCACTGACTAATTTATGCTACTAAAGCACTGTTTTTTCTTTTTTGTATGTTAGTTTAAGTTTAAATTATTTTGATAAAATTGTTTTATTTTGACCTTGCCCTAGGCTGCAATATGACATTGTCAATGATTGTAAGAATTCGAACGACAAATAAAGATTTATTTATTTATTTATTTATTTATTTATTTATTTATTTATTTATTTATCAATTATATCTCACTTCTGGTAGATCAACAGTCACAAATATCCTATCCTTCTAAAGCCAAGTGCTGCAAGATTTTGGTAGGAATAGCCAAATGGATGCTGTCTACATTGATCTCTCTGACAGGATTAGCCA
Source organism: Homalodisca vitripennis (assembly GCF_021130785.1). Lineage (NCBI taxonomy): Eukaryota > Metazoa > Arthropoda > Insecta > Hemiptera > Cicadellidae > Homalodisca > Homalodisca vitripennis. The sequence continues at coordinate 198,259,100 of NC_060210.1, read as the reverse complement.
GACACCTACCGGCCAAGCTTGAGAGTCGTGAAATCACTGGGTTGATGTTGCAATGGTTTAAAAGCTACCTCATGGAATGGATGCTGACTGTACGCCGTATATCTGAGACATCATCTGCTTTCTGTCCTACTTCAGGTGTTCCACAAGGTTCTTTTGTTGAGTCCTCACTTATTCACTATCTATATCAATGATCTGTAGGAAACTCAACGTATCCTTTCTAATGTTTGCCGATGACATTAAACTGTACCTGGAAGTGTCTTTGATTGATGACTGCATGATCTCGCAACGTTCTGTGGACTCAATGCTACATAGGTGTCATGACATCAAAATGACAGCCAACACTGAAGAAACCAAGTTCATCACTTTTAGCCAGAGGAAAAAATATCATACTGGCTGACTATTTCATGGATGAATTTCCAATAAAGAGAAGCAACATCATTGATGATCTTATGATCACCATCAATACTTTTGTAGATACAGCATTGATGTAGATAATTTGTTTATGATTATTCCTCCAAAGTTATAATTACTACCGTAATGTTTTATAAAATTATTCTGCATTTTTTGTCATTTACTTATTGTGTAGTAAGAGTGGTTCATTCCCTGTTAGCTGTTGGATCTCCTACTTTTGCTAATAAAGCTATAATTATGTGTTTACAATGAACTTTTAATATTCAAAAGCTAAAATTGTTCTCTAAAATGTTTGTATTTTTTAGGTTACCTACAGAATCTACAGTATTAATACTAAATGGCCTGTAAGGTCTAATAAAGCTACGGCCCAGTGTAGATTTTATACCGCAGATGCGCCTCTACCAAAAGGCCAACCGAAAGCGGCAAAAGGTATAGGACCAATAACATGGAAATCAATGGGTATCACTGCAGCGATTGGTTCTTCGCTTTTGGTTTTCATGTTGTATTTGAAAGGTGAAAAGGACAAAGGTAAGTTTATTTTAATATAAAACAAGATTAAACATTGAATTCATCTCATCAAATGTGCAAACAATATTACTTTCAACGTTTAAGCTTTAATTTGGACACTGTCTGTAGAACTTGCACTTTGTTAATGTGAAAGTAGATTTGTTTTTCACTGTTATTTTATTTATCAGTTTTAACAATGTACTAAGTTGACTAACTTAAGTGAAAGATACAAACTAAGTAGATCAAGTAAAATTATTAAATTTACAAAAATACAATTGAAAAACAGCTGTTTAGTGTATTCTGTTCCTGTGAGAATGTTATCTTAGGTCCATAAGTTCTTTTTGGTCACTTATTAATCCGGCGGTGATCTTAAATTTAATAATTATTGTTAGACAATTTATCAGTGTTTCTGGAAATACTTGATAATATTTTTTAACCCTCCCAGCATTAGTTGTGTGTAAGAAATCAAGGTCACGATGCGTAAACCGATGCTTACAATGACGTCATAGAGTGTTTAAATCTGAAATATGATGTATCATATATTGTTTTAAACAGCTGATTACAAGCTTTACATTTAATTTAGCCCAAAGTATTCAGTTTTAATGAATGGATAAATATTTTTCAAACAAATTCCATTTTCACCTGGCCTATGTTTCCTGCCAATTAAATGGTATTAAATAAATTTTGCATAACTCCAAAATAATGTCTGTTCTTATTATATGGTTGCTCAATTAAAAATATTCTTTTTTCAGCTCTTGCCATAGAGAGAAAGAGAATGATTGGGAAAACTGCCATCGGCGGCCGCTTTGATCTTGTCGACCACGACAACAAGCCCGTGAAAAGTGAGGACTTTGCTGGAAAGTGGCTTTTAATGTATTTTGGTTTCACTCACTGCCCCGACATCTGTCCTGAAGAGATGGAAAAACTAGCAGAGGTGGTTAATATACTTGGTTAGTAAAAATGAGTAAAACATTATTTACGTTTTAAATTAGATCTTTACTTTTATGTTTAATATTTATTGTAAGACTTGGTCATTCACAGTGTTTCCAATTCCATCCCTTTAAACTTTTGGTCTCTAATAAAAAAATAAACAACTTGTTACATTTATATTGCTACATCTATCTTGTTTTGTTTTCTGACTGTTGTTTGTTATCCAATAATGTTTTTTTTAAATTACCACAGGTTTTGAATTAAAATTTGTGCAGGCTTGTTGTAGGTAAATTGTTTTAACACTGAAATAATCTTTTAGAAAGTGTTTAAATATTTTGTTATAGCTTGCTTTTAGGCTTTTGTGACACACATCTGTTAACTTGTCAAAAAAATTGAAAAAGAATGATTTATACTAATGTCAAAGTTGTCATAAAAAAAGTTAGAATATTTCATTTAAATACCATGTCTATTTGGTTTTTTTACTGAGTTTCTCATCTCTTATCACACAGTAGTTCTTTGTTTGAAGTTTGTTTTTGACGATGAAATGATTTTGAAGGAAACAGGATTTTCCCAGACATTTGCCATCGTTCAGTGATACAAAAAATCAGTAACTCTATGTTTCAAGATCTGCAATGACCTTGGCCTCTGATCAGTCGTAGGTGGTTGGTTGACGAATGCAGAGCTATTGTGACCTGTATTCTGTAGTTCAGTTTCAATAATGAATGCTGTGTTTAGTTTTTTTATTTAGTGCATGTTTTAGAGTTAGTGAAGTTTTGAATTCTGACTTACGCGTGTCACAACGCTCTGGTATGATTTGTTTATTTTAACCTAGGTTGTAATTATGTGTTAGGTTAGTTATTTACCTGAGGAAGAGATCAGATTGCAGATCTCGAAACGTAGTGTTACTGATTTTTTTGTATCACTGAACGATGGCAAATATCTGAAAAAATCATATTTGCTACGCAGTAGTTAGTGTTCATAAAAACTTTAATTATTGTAACTGTAGAGATGTATTGTCAATAATATTAGGCCTGTACAACTTAATTAACTATTATAGTTTTTAAGCTAAATAATTGTTTTACATGAAAGTAATATTTGAACAATCTGTGACAGACAAGGACGAGGAAGCGATGAAAGTAGAGCCGCTGTTCATCACAGTCGACCCTGCGAGAGACTCGGTGGCAGTGGTGAAGAAGTACGTCCGAGAGTTCTCTCCTCGCTTCATCGGTCTGACTGGTACCGAAGACCAGATACAGAAAGTGTGTCATGCTTACAGAGTCTACTTCAGCGCCGGTCCACGTGGTGAGGACGACGATTACATTGTGAGTTCCAACTCGTTGTTGCTCAAATATGTTAGATTACACTGCTTGGGTACACAAACTACATATACCGTCCAGTCTTACTTAAACTAGTAAATTGCATTAAAAAGACTTCTTAAACATAAACTTTGTGTTGTAATCTCAGACCAATCTTAGAAAGAAATTAACCAGGCATTCTCATACAGGGCCATTACATGGGTAGTTAGTGAAAAAAAAAAAGAGTATATATTTACAAATTTTGAAGGTGTACAGTATAAACTACATTGCAAATTGTTGATTGTTTGCATAAAATATGTAAAATACAGCAAATTTGTAATTATTTTTGAAATGAATTACCATTTTTGAAGTGCACATAATAGACTAGTACTATAACAATTTACAGTAATGAAATTAGTGAAATTTCCTCCCCGCTCCTCATAGGTGACATTACCATTATACCAGTCCTTCACTTGCCAATGTCCAGTCTACAGTAATTCTTTCTTTGGTCTGTAGTTGTAATTTGTTTTTTTCACAAAATCAATAAGAAGACGTTAAGAGTAAATTGGAAAATTAACCACATATAAAGCTGTCTTGCAACCATTTGGTCAAACTTGACCACGTTGTTCAACAGATATAAAGTGACAATGAATACATGAGTCCTGTTTGACTTAGTTTAGAAGTTGTCTGTCTGTATGTGTGTTTTTGGAAAAATTATCTCACAAACGGTTTGTTAGTTTTTACCTGGTGAACAATATGATAAAGTTTGATCATATGGTTAACCTATACATGTAAAAAGGCATACAAAATAGAATTGTCAAGAAGAAGATTTTGATAAAAAAATGTTAGTTTTGTTTATGGTAAGTGGTCGCAAATAGTTACATTTCGAATTAGTTAAGACGTCTCATGCCGTAGTTAAGTTATTGACAAGATATACTACAGCTATAAAGGTATCATAATAAATTGGCATACTACTAGAAACACTAAATATGACAACACCCAAAGCAAAACAGATTTGAGTCGTATGAACCATTTTAGTAATTTAGTCTGGCAAATTATTGGTTAATTTAGCGTTTGCATGGCATTGTGCCGGTGCTGTACTGTACAGTCTTATCTCAGACTGTTGTTCTCTCTGTCTTTTGTTCCATAGGAATGCCTATCCCACCCTCCTAATATGACAGTGGCGTATATAGAAGGTTATTTTGGGAGGGGGGGGGCACACTGGCTGGTTTAGATTTAAAATCCCCTCCAAAATTATTTGCTCGGGAATCATTCTGTGGGAAATTGTTGTTCTTTAACCCTTTGAGTGCCACAGCGTCCCTAATTTTGACGGTACGAAAAGTGCAGTGCCAGCGTCGCAATTTTGACGTTTCGTATTTCGATAATATTTTATATAGTACAAGATTATTTTGGCCAAATAACCAGACAGCTGTATTCAATAGGTTCCAAACTATCAATAAATACAAGTTTTATGTTGTTTCTCTACTATTTTATCTGTGAAACTTATGTTGTTTGGGTACTTATCAAGAGGCCACTATTTTTGGACGAGTTTTTACTTATCGGGGATAAAATAAATTACAGTATTAAAAACAAACTGACTTATTTAACCTATTTTAGAATTTACAAGTTATTACGACAATCAATGAAATCATAAACTATAAGAACAACGTTTCATTATTCGAAAATGTCAGGTCATTCGTGTGTCTATTTGGAGATAGGAAGTATGAATCATCAAATATTTTTCGATTCATTATGGAAGGAGGAACTTATAATGAAGTTTATTTTAATCTCTGATAAGGAAAACTCATCCAAAAATAGTGGGGCTGTGATAATACCGAAGTGATCTGTGCGATGATTCTGTCTTCCAAGTCACACGACGTAGCAAACGAGTACCGTGTTGCGTAACGGCCTTTCTTGTTGTTTATGTGCCGATAACCAAGCATTTGAGTAAATACAAAAATAAAATAGTAACTTATACAGTATTTTGTTGTATTTCTTTACAAAAGCAAGGTAAGTGATTTGAGTTGTGTCCCAAGCGAAAAACGTGACTTTTCAGTGTAAATATTATTAGGGTTATTATTTAGTAAATGTAAACTTTTAATGTAAATATGTTAGCAAGTATTTGTTTCTACATTTACTAATTAATATGTATTTGTGTTGTATTGATGTTTTATTAGATTTATTGGTAAAACTACATCATTACTAAGTAATTTCTAAACTCTGACAAATGAAGTACAGTTTATAAAAATGTCGGTAACCGGGCAGCATTTTGTTAATACATATGATGCACTGTTTTTAAAATTCTAGAATAAGATATTACACATCAGTTTTATTTAGAATTATTTGGCCTTTATCATGGTATAAGAAAAAAATCTTAAAAATACAGTATACACACAAAATAGGTCGAAACTTAACTTTTTATTCAAAAGTAAAAAACCTTTTTATAAATACTGAAATTTTTATAAATCAAATTTTATTTTGTAACAATATGTATTCATATTCTGCATTTAAAAAGAAAAAAAAAACAACAACAAAATGATGGAAATCTGTTTGGTAGTTACTTTACAACAGCTTTTTTTTCCTAAAAGCTTACAAATATGCGAAAAACAGTGTGGCACTTTATGCATATGCCTTTGGAAAATACCGTGGCACTTCAAAGGGTTAAGACCGTATAAATAATAAAAAACTACTAAGTGCAATTTTAATGTTTGTCTTTCAAAATATGGGGGGGGCTTGTGCCCCCTGTTCTCTCCCCCTTTATGTACGCCCATGTAACATGGTACATTTGGTCATACAAAATAGTTTTGTATCAAGAATTTAGGGGCAATTTAGTAAAGTGATGTCAGCTTCTGAATTAACAATGGCTTTTTTAAACATAACTGCAGATTGAGTTAAATCGTCTGTAGTTGGCTTTGTTATAAATAACTGAAAGTTTACGTTTGCTTGTAGGTGGACCACACTATAATTATATACCTGGTGGACCCTGAAGGAACTTTCATTGACTACTACGGACAGAACAGAAATGCACAAGAGATCGCAGACAGTGTCCTAGTCAACATGTCCAAGTATAAGATGGTCAACGATAAATCGTGGATTGCCAATCCGTTTGGAACTCACAGCAAGTTGACAGCTTAAAATGTTAAAAGTATTGCATCTGAGAACCGTATTTAGATTCAAAACAATCTCATGAAGTAATTCTTTTTTGTAAAATAACATTTTGTAATAAAATATAACTATTTAACAGAACAAGTATTTTATTTACAGTGTTTATATTGTACATTAAGAATGAATAGTTGGAGATGGTTTTAAATGTTTTGTAATTTTTTATTACTGTTGACTTTTTGTTGTCTTATCAGTCTCAATCCAAAATCATATACAAAAGTTTAAAGTAATATAAGAATTACAGATGTTTTTTGTTCGAAATGTGCTAATGTTGAGATTCCCAGGACTAATGATCAGGGATGAGCATATAATTCTAATAATTCAGGATTTATTACATAAAGTAATTTTTAAGCTTGGCTTATGTAATTACAAAATATGTTATAAAAATAATTTTTTGTTTGTCCAGGTATAAGCATGTAATAAATATCTAAAAAGACAACTAAAGACAAAAATATGCAGATTTCTTTGAAATCAACCTAAATGTTCTTTTTTATGTTAAAAAATAGTAACAAAACATCTTATGGAGCATGAAATAAGACAAAATCTTAAAAGTTGATGTTGAATATTCAACAGCTATGTTGAAGATGAAATTAATATGGGTTCAAAATGTGTAACCTTTTTAATCGGGACTGCAAATACCTTAGAATGCTTTATTGTAACCAGCATCTAAAAATAGTGCTTCAGTACTTAAAGAAAATCAAAGTTAGAAGAATGTTATAAAATCTTTGGCAGCGTAAAATTTTTTGGTGGGTTCAACTGTGTTACAATATTATGTCTTGTGAAATATATTTAGCTACTTATTCTTACAAGTTCTAAAAATAATTGTATAAACTTTCATACTTTTGTTCAATTTTGCACAGCTGAATGTAAATACTGGAAATAATACTTCATATGCAAAGTAATTTTAGTAAATTTTAACTAAATAGTATAGTTATGGAATTTATTATTTTACACCATAGATTCAAAATATGATAGTTAACATTGCACTAATTAAAAAAAACTACCAAAGGAAATTAGTATTCGTAGAAAAAAATAATCCCTTTTCCACCCTTATATGACCAGACAGCAGTTTATTACAAATTTATTAAATCAGACAAGCCACTATACCAAAATAATCAATTTACGTATAATTTTAAGTGCATTTGACTTCTCAAATGTTACTATGAAAAACCTTATTTTGTTGTCAGCTGTGTTGCTAAATACAAGTTATTTGTATATAAAAAAAAAGAAATAGAAAAATTTGGAAAGAGAAATAGATGAGCAATGACATACATACAGTCAATATTGATGTCACCCATAATTACAGTTGGGCTATTCCACGTACATATAGAGTCAAGGGTGGTTGATACAATTTCTAATGCTTAGTCAAAATTGTTATTTGGTCTGTAGATTCCAACAATATAGAAAGAAGTTTTTTCAATGTTAATTTTATTGCAGACAGCTCACAGACAAGCTCTTGACTGTATTTATTTGGGGGGGAGAGTATTAAATGACTGTATTTATAATGAATAAATGAATAAATGAATAAATGAATTTATTTCCCATATAGAAATTCCACAATACAATTATTTGAACCATTGAGAAAAAAAACTGGCCAATTTTACAAGTAGTTTGGCCAATTACAAACATATATAAATTCCAATTCCTTAATCAGCAACCAGTCCTATGATTAATTAACTGATTAGTTAGTTAATCTAAACTAAAATCTAAACTAAATTATCTAAAATAAACTAATTAGAGTCTAGCATTATGCTTATTACAAGTTGTATGCCCGCTGTAGCATCTGTGGGCAGAGATATTCATTAAAACATGCTTGAAAACCACTACTCTAGCACGTTGGTGAAACACCTTACATCCTTCTGACCATAAAGCCAAGCGACTGTCTTTTTAACAAAAGTACTTCATATTGGTTGAGTTTCTTTATTTGAAGCGGAAGTTGGTTGAAAAATTTAGGGCCTAGGTATTGAATGGAATGACGGAAAATAGATCTGTTGACTTTTGGTAGTTTTAAACGATTTATTTACGAAGCTTCTCGTACTGTAAATATGGTCATTTGGTATAATACTTTCTCTATTTCCGCTCCTAACAAAAACAGTCTCAGGACCTTAAATATAAAGAGATGTTGAACAGGTAGGATTTGTAGCTCTTGAAATAAAGGGAACGAGCTTGTTCGTTTAGATTTTTTAAGAATTATTCGAAGAAAAAAATTTTGAGTTGTTCTTATCTATCTATTAAAGTTTGTAAGTACCCCACCCCCCAGCAAGGTAGAGCATACTGTATTTTTGAATTGATTAATGCAAAATAAAGGGTTCTTAAAAGATTAGAATTACAAAAAATTTCTTAAAAAATAAAATTTTCTTATTTGTGATCTTAATTTTGAGTGCAAGTCTAAAATGTGCGGTTTCAAAGGTAAGTTTCTCATCAAGCAAAAGACCCAAATATTTTATTGATTTCACTTTTTCAAAGTTGACAGCTACATAATTGAAAATTGCAGTTTAGTGAATGGAAAATTAAAGGAGAAGGAAAGTCAAAACCAAAAAAACCAAAATTTACAAAATTTGTTTTTACTGACATTCACTTGCATTTTATTTATTAAACACCATTTTCTTAATAGTAGGAGATCAGAGTTAATTGAATTAGTAAGAAGGCCAGAATCTTTTCCAGTGTAGAATAGAGCTATATCGTCTGCAAAAGCATTTATATTTTCCTTTAAAATTAATATCTAATAAGTCATTTATAAAAATTAAGAAAAGAGTGGCAGAGGTCGTTGACCCTTGCGGGACACCTGTTTTGAACTATGAGTGGATCACTAAAGTTATTATTTATCTTTACCTGCTGTCTTCTTCCGGTAATAAAACTGTGGAACCAATTCAGAGCTATTCCTCTGATACCAGCAGCCTCTAATTTTGTTTAAAAGAATCTCATGATCTACCATGTCAAAAGCTTTTCTGAAATCGACAAATAAGCCCCGTTGTTTTTTGTTTTGAATTTAAGCCATTAAAAATTAGTTCAGTTACATTTATTAAAGCACTTTCTGTCGATCTGGCCCCTAATAAAACCAAATTGTTTGTCACTAAAAAATTGTGATATATTAAGAAATTTGGTTAACCTTATCAACATAATTTTCTCAATTAATTTAGAAAAAACAGAAAGAAGACTAATAGGTCTTAGATCGTCTAGTTTATAAGAATTTGGTTTTTTTTAAAATAGGTACTATTGAAACTTAGTTTTAAACTTTCTGGGAAAATACCACTAGAAAAAACTGTTATTAAATGATATAAACCAAAACTGGCGCAATTTCTTTTATTATATTTTTCAACAGACAAACGTTAATTTTGTCATAGCCAGTGGATTTTTTGTTTTTTAGACTATGAACAACAGCTGTTACTTTCATCCACGGTGGTAGGAGTTATAAAGAAGGAATTACGTATGACACGGGTAGGAATGTTTCATTAGAGGGTGCTGAACCTTGTTGGACTGACTGTACTGAGATAAGATGCCTATTGATTACCTGGGCAATAGAGAGCGGCTCCGTTATCAATGTCGCGTTATCAAGCTCAACTCGGTCGACGCATTTATCTTTGTTGCCTCCAGTTAAGCTATTTGACTATTTTCCATTGTTGTGAAATGTCTCCTTTACAGTTTTCTAACATATTTGAATAATAATTATTTTTTACAAAATCAATTTCAGATTTTAAGTTTGTGGAGAATGTTTTAAAATAGTTAATAAATTCTGTATCATACGGTCTTTCTTTTCGAGATTTTAAAAAGTTTTTTTCGTTTTCCAAAATTTTTTTAAGTAGTTTTGATGTAATCCACGGGCTCAGCAACTTGGCTTTCCTCAGTTTACAGTCTAAAGAAACTATCCTGTTACTATTAATTATAATATTATCTAGAATTTTTATAAAACCTATCATAACATAAATTGACATCGTTTTCAAAGTACACTTCACTCCAATCAATGTTTCTTAATTCAATCTTAACCTTATTATAGTCTATTTTATACTTAAATGCATTAACAACGCTATTATCAAATAGTCTCTATTGTCTGCTTACTAAATTTAAGTCCCAAAACACAGTGGTCGGTAATACCTAACTCAAATACATCACTATAGAATGTATTTATATATCTATTTCTAACAAAGATATGATCAATATTGGTTCGTGAATTATCAGTAATTCTAGTAGGTTTATTTATCAAGGAAACAAAACCATTACTATTAAAATATCCTTGTAAGAATACGTTACTGTGTTTTCCTCTAGTAAGTTTAATATTTATATCACCAATATAAATAACGTTATTTCTTAATTTCAGTGACAAGTTGAGTAAGTTCAAGCAAAAAGGAGTTCTCATGTACATTTTGTAATCTATATAAGCAGACTAATTTAAAAAACATATTATTTAATTTGACTTCAAGTAAAAGGGCATCGGCAGAAGTCATATTATTTGATAACAAGATTTCTTTGCAGTCTATTGATTCATCAACAAAACACACAACACCACCTGCTCTATAATTGTTATTGCAATTAGCATAAGTACTGTAACCAGGTAGTGCATAAAGATGTAATTCATCACTACTAATCCAAAATCTCACTTAGCACAATTAAAGTGTATTTTTTGTTTGATACTACTTTATTAATGGAGTGTGCTTGTGAGAATCTTCGTTTGCGGAATAGGAGTAAGGCGATCAATATTTTCACAGATAGCCAGGCAGCATTGGACTCCTGTGTATTCAACTCAAACATGTCTGGGTTTGCTATCAAGTCGTTTCTTCCCTTGCCAGATTCAATGTTGTTACCGTTTGTTGGGTTCCTGGTCATGAAGGGATCCCTGGGAATGAAAGAGCTGATGTCCTGGCTAACTTGGGCTCAGCGTCCAGGGACCTCAGCATTTATAGGTGTGAATCCTTTGGGGCTGTCTCGGAATGGGTTCACACTGAACATGAGAGAATGTGGAGGCTGCATCTGGGTATGACAATGAGCAGAATCTACAGTCGCCTTCCCCCAGGGTGGCGTCGGACCTTCTCTCACTAAGTAGATCGATGTCTTCTCGGGTTATAGGTCTGATCACGGGACATGGTCACCTGAGGAAGCATCTTCACAGAGTCGGTATCCTTCGGGAGGATCCGCTCTGTAGAATGTGTGACGAGCAGGAGGAAACTGCTGAACACCTGCTCTTTGATTGTCCTACAATAGCAAGGGAGCGGTATGCCATCTTCAGTAGTTTGGACAAGGGTGGTGAATTTGGCGGTTTGTAGAACTGCTGAAACCATAGACTGATCGGCCTCATGATGTGCTTCCGTGGTGCGCAAAAGGACCTTGAGGCTTAAGTACATGGCAGTAGGCCGCCCCATAGAAGAAAGTCTTCCAATTAACATAAACTGTATTAATCCCGGCCAAACAGCTGCAACACCATGTGGTCTGTGAGTGACGTTATGCGCAGTGGCGGACTAAATTCGGCCACCGCACTAACACACCTATTTTCACCATAGAATGTGATACATGTATTTTGCAAGGATTTTTGTAAATAAATTTATAAATAGAATTTGAAAAGCATCAAAAGCTAGATTTACGAGTTTCTGACATGAAATGAAGTAGCTTCTGGTGCTGTGTGCATGGTTTTTTTTAATGCATTTATTGTATTTTATTTATTTGTGCATCATTTCCTATAACAATTGGTTGAATTATTGGAAACAAAATAATATTTTCTATGTTATTGCACACTGTAAAACTTTTAATTGTACTTTTGGTGTTCTGAAGTTAGTTTTTTAATTAATGTATTTAAAATTTGATCTACTAAAAATAGAAAATAAATCTGAAAAGGAAATTTGTAAAGAAAATAGGTGATATATATATAGAGCATTTATATTATTTTTTTTTTTTATTTATTTACGGTAACAACTAGTAGTATATAATATTCAACAAATAAATTTCTTTCCATTACAATGTGTCTTGTTTAATGTTCTCTGCCTGAACAATTAGTTAGTTTTTTTTTAGAAAACTCTGTTTTACTATCCAGCTGTATATAAAATGACACCATTATAAAGGATTTATTTACTCCCCTCGAAAATTCTGAACAGTTTGGGACAGTTGGTTTAATTTTCAATTACTTTAATTGCACCACCCCCATGATGAGCAAGTTGCTAGAATATATCCAGGATTTTTGGAGACCGTATTCCACTGACCATATAATGAAGCGTTTCTCATCCAGTTTTATATATATATATATATATATAACTGACATGACACACACATATATATATATATATATATATGTCATGGCAAACTCTAGTTTGAGATTTACCTCATTTCGTTCAAATAAAGAACATTTGATTACTGCATTGAGTTCTCGTGTGCACTGTGGCAGAATCTTCAAACTGTATTTAGCGATTGTTGGTCAACTTTATAACGATGTTGCTACTTTGTGTCAAACTTATACTTACCTAAGTCAGTTTTTAATATTGTTAAATTTGAAAAGGAAATGTATAAAAAACAGTGCGGTAAAACACATACAGAGCAGGCAAATTATTTGATCTGATTCAATTACAAAATACGGTCAATGAAAACTCGGGGATAAAAATAAAATACTTTATTACAGTAAAATATACAATCTCTTATTCCAGTTCATACAAAAAGAGCTGACATTGAAGAATATAAAAAACACACCATTAGTAAATGTTATATACATGTAGAAAAAAGTGCAGTACATTCAATAATATTATGCAATAAATTAACCAACATGTTAATTATTTAGAGGTCAAAATCTTAAATTAACATCACATTTTCTTCGTCCCAGTTGATTTTACTTCGTTTGCGCTCCAACATTTTGCCCGGTGCAGAAGAGACCTTGGAGAGAGGAGGAAGAGTCAGGTTGGGGGGTGTGTTCTCTGAGTCTAACAGCCCGCGGCGCTGCCTCTCTTCTGCGATGTTGCGCCACTGCTTGCTGCGGACCAGCTTGAGAGGAGAGTCCTGCAGTTGGCTAGCTTGTAGATCTCCCAAGGGAGTACGAGGCTAAAATATATGAATTATTTAGTTAACAATAAAATACAATTCAAGATAATATATATGTATAGATATACTCAATTAAAATAAAGCCATAATATTAAAAATGCTAGAAAATTTATAATTTAAAAATGGTTTTTTATTGAAGGAAAGAATGAAAATTCTAAACTATATAATGTAATGTGAAATATTTCTAATTTTTAAAGATCTAAAAAGTTATAGTTTTAAGAGGAAACGTTTTAGGATCATGAAACATCCGTAGGATGTTCAAGAAAATGACAAATATTTGTTTTGTTTTCAATAGCGTTTAGAACTTCAAAACATTTTTTAGATGAATTTTCTGATTTAAAAAAAAAATTCAACAGGCAAATGGTTAGAGAGACCAGTTGCCAATAAATCACCAAAACTTGTGAAATTATTACCTAGACAGCTTACTGTAGTCGACGATCACGTGATCAACGAGTTGACATGTTAAAATTAGGCTTAAGATTGAACTACTTAAAATAATTGTAAATGAAGTCTCTAAACTGGTGGATTATTCGTGTGAAGTATTTATCAACAATTTTCCACAAATTGGGTCAATTTTTTTGGTCAATTATTTATTTTTTGTTCACTTTAGTTTTGTCAGAACGTTGTCATATGCAGTATTTTAGTCTGAAAACTCATGACACTTGTGCTCAAATGTTGGTTTTCTCAAATATTACCACCAATTTTTATAGCTTTTAATGTCTGCCTTTTGGTTCACAGTCTCCCAAAATGTGGGTATTTATCATTGCCATCACTGTCTTCATTTACTACATAAGCTACTCAAATGTTTTGTATATTATTAAAGATTATTACCTTACAATTGTTACATAAAAATTACTCATTTTACTGACATCAAATCATGAACCACTTTCAACAAAAAATTACAGGATTAGTGAGTTAGGATTGGTAGAATATGCCCTCCTTAACCTTAGCTGCATTATGTCTGTACACTTTTTAACCACAACAGAAGCTCACCTTGGGCTTGGCGATCTGTTTCACATCAGGAGTGAAGAAGAGTTGCTTCTTCATCGCATTGAGTTCCTTCTGTTTCCGAGCCACCTGTTTGGGACTCTCTGCAAAAGAGTTATTGAACGGTGTTTCGTTGCCAGGTTTAGTATCAACGTTGATCAGCCAGTTATTGACGGAGGACTCGTTATGCTGCGGGGTTTGGTCGTCTTCAGAGACTATCACTGACGGATCCTCCATTTGAACGTCAAAGTCACAGAAACTGAGACTGTCAATACGTGAGTGCAGAGCGAATAACTCTGGTGTACATTCCACCTAAAGAACAGATACGTTATTGGTTAATCTAAACGCTCAAAAAATAGTTTCAGCACTGTATAAAATATGACAAGTTTTTTTACAGGAGTTTTGAGGGATTAACAATAAAGGACTTTTCCAAACCATGTACCCCTTAATATGCAGATCATTTCCTAAATTTAACTAATATGAGACTCATTTAAACCATTGAGATATATATATATATATATCAAGAAACTGAAGAAATGAAGAGGTAGACCTTTGTAAGTATATTATTTAAATCTTGAGAATGTACATACAATAGAAGGTTTTAATCAACACAAATTAATTGGATTTTGAAATTTAACAAATGACTACTCCAATCCTTAGAGCCCTGTATATCAATTTCCTTTTTTTCTTCCTAGGCGTGAAGTTAACTTAAAAATCTTTTATGTTAATCTGTTTAAAGTTACATTTGAATTCAGATTCATGGAGGTATTTTTGGAAGTAATGAAATATAATCTAACTTTTGTAATGACTTTTTTTTACAAATAATTATGTTAAATATTATAAGAAAACAAAAACATAAAATTTGGCAATTTAAAGAAACAAAATTTAAATTCCAATTATAGATATCCAACAGGTGTAAAAGATGTCAACTCTTCTCCCGCCACAAGACAAGCAAATAAATTTGGTTTCTTTAAGTTCAAAGCTAATTTTTATTATAGCTAAATTATAAAAGGTAAAAGCAAAAAAAGTATAAAATAGGCGTACTTAAAATTAGCGTATTTATTGATACAAATAAAAAAGAACTGTTTATTTGAAATGAATTTTTATTTCATTGTAAAAGAATAATAACGAGATACATAATAAATGCGCACTGGTGACAACCGAGAAAGCAGTAATACAAGCCACGGATATGTTTGGTTATGGCTCTGTAGGAGCCACAGAACTGAGGAGCAGGTGGTCGGAGTTAGACAAAGGGTGCTCCCCTCCCCCTGTTGCTGAGTGAAGGTCGTTTATACGATAAGCACGGAACATGCACCATGCATTTCAAAGGCCTTTTGTAAACTAAGTGCAAAATGATGTTCAGTTTCGGATCAATTACAGACAGTCGAGAATAACAAATACAGTGCAACTGTTGCCTAACGTTATACAGTATTTTATCACCAGTTTTACGTTATATACAGGTGAGAAGAGAAAAAATCACAGTAAAAACGTATAAATTGGATTTCTGATATTGAATAGTTAAGTTACAATATTATCATAGAGTACAAATCTGCTACAGCAACAGTTGCGTTCTCAAGCGATACAGAAGTACACGTAATACTTACCAGTACTGGGGTACGAGCTATGTCGAATGACGGAGACCTCACGTCACATACGAAGTGTGATTTGTCTTCTTTCATTAGTGGTGTTAGAGTGGCACTCGCAATAGTAGCTGGTGAGTCCAACTTGTCAATGTCTGTCTCTAAATATCTTGTTTCACGTTCTACTGGGCTAGCTTTTGTTTCTTCCATGACAATGCTTTCGTCATCTTTCGCCTCCTCTTTGTAACCACTGTCATTATCTATGTAACTCTGGTTTTCTGTGTCTTCTGTAAAACTAGCCGCTTCACTAAAACTCTTGGTCTTGGATACTGTTTTCACTCCTGTAGGCGTGCATTCAACCGCATTGGTTATGGTTTTCACTCCTGTAGGCGTGCATTCAACCGCATTGGTTATGGTTTTCACCCCTGTGGGTGTACACTCCACCTAAAAGTAATAATTTAGCATTTAATTTTTATAGTAATTTTTGCCCAACAATCAAACAATATGTTATATAAGTAATATTGCTATGCGACTTGTTAGTTTCTGGCACTAAGATTTAATTTACATATCAAATAACTAATGAAGATAAACTTCCACGTAATAAAAAGTAAAGTAAAAGTAAAGAATGTCTTATTTTACCAGGCGAAGTTAGGGCTAAGAAGCCCTCTCTAACACTTAACCTGGGGACCAACGGCTTAAAGGTGACTTCCGAACCACCACCAATGGCCGGGCAGGCGGGCCGCTTGCAAGGACAGGATCGCTCAGCGGTCACCTGTCCAAGCAGCAGCCACGCTCGGCGTTGCTTGATCTGGTTATCTTGCGATAACCGCCGTACCCACTACACTGCGCCATTGGCTGAAAGTACGTAATGCAGTACTTTCAACATTTATAATTTCTGGATGTAACATATTCAGGTATTACAGGAGTATTTAGGGATTAGGATATGATTTTTTTATTTTTTAAATGTTTTTAAAGAAAAAGGAGAGGTCGATCCCATTTTGTCTGTACTCATGGTCCACTGGCCTGTGTGAGGAGGATCTTATCAAACAGAATAAGGGAAAGAGTTTATACAGTACAAGGTCGATGGTATTGATAAAAAGTGCAACGGTCACAGACAGGATTTGATCCTGCACTATCACTAACTCAGACTGCTCGGCCATCGGCACTTCCAATGATGATTTAACAATGTACAGATTGGAACAATTACTTATATTTTCTAGTTATAGATTGTCTGTTGTCCCGTTGAGTACTGAAAAAGGCATTTCTTGATTACTGCATTGTATTGAACATATATGATAGCTTACCTGTATTGGAGTGCGTGCGATGCCAACTGTCACTGAGCGGGGGTCACTGTTTAGCAGCCTGTACCTCTGAGGACCAACGGGAGTGCACACTTTTTCTTCTTCATTGTACAATCCTAGTTCCTTTGTCATTTGGGCTCCCATTGTTTATATTTCTGAAATGAAACATTTAAGCCATTAAAAAAAAAGAAATTAAATATAACAAAAACGAGTTACGGGTATGTCCATGTAAAACACAGGACAAATAATATATTAGATATTTCATAAAAAATATTTTTATGAAATAACCTAGGTTTGAATGTTTTCAGATAAAGATTATCCTGAGCAATGTTAGCAGCATTGGCTTTTTAGAGGAAAAATTTTATTTTTGTTGGTATTTTGTCTTTAGTTAACACCTGTTAGCAGAGTTCATTGATGGCTGTTTGTTAAGTCTCACATCTCAATTTTATAACTGATTATACATTAATCTAGAAGGTGGCCAGTACCAAGAAGCCATCTTCAGAACAAAAGATAACTAAAAAATATGCTTTTTTTACATTTAGGTTAAGAATTGTTCTTTTCTATTACTTATGTTTTAAACCTTACTTCATGTAACGTGAGTTACCAAAATTACAGATTTTTCAAGTTTACTTATGTAATAAACAACCAATAACAATAATAAAACAAATTCTATTTAAGAAAAACTATTACAATATGGTACTATTTTTTTAAATTTTTTAATTTGTTTCATTTGCAGGAATTTTTCATATAAGTTTTTTCTGTAACGTGAGTTTACTGTAAAGATATTTATTCATAGCACTTTAAACATTGTTTATATATTGGAGTTAATACTAATATACAAAACAAGCTCTTTAAATGTTGACTTAAACAAATTGTCTTTAATTACTGACCTTCCCAAATTTTACTGATGCTACCACATCAGATATTAGCTATACTTATAGGGTGCTCAATGAAAAAGCTGTATCTGCCCTATTTAATGGTCTGGGTAGTTCTGATTGGGAAACATTTTTCTCATACTGTAAGAATACAAATGAAGCATTTGAACTTTTTATTAACGATTTAGTGGTCACAGGTTTAATAACTGTTGTCCCTTTAAGGAAAAAAAATTGTAAAAATAAGGAAAAACCCTCAGTAGCCCAAAAAAACTGGTACACTCCGTACTTAGGAAAAATTAAATCTTTTCTTGTAATATGTCATGAAAAATACAAAGCTAGACCATGTTCTAAATATAAGGAATATTATTCTAGGCTAAAAAAATTGTACAGATCAGAAATAGTAAAAGCCAAGAAACAATCTAATGCAGATTTCATTCTGAAATCTCCAAAATAAATGTAAAGCAGCCTGGAAGATAATCAATAAGGAAACTGGTCGTTTAATTAAACAAAGCACTCCAAATTTACCCATTAGTGCTACTGAGTTTAACAATTATTTTGTTAATGTTGGTAATAACAACCAACAAGGTTTTCCCTATTGATAAAATTGCAACCCCACTTGAAAATTTTACAGTCTGTTTAAACCTGTAAAGGATCCTAAACTGTATTTTAAATTTAACTTTGTAGATTGTGTTACTGTGAATAAATGTATAAGTAGTCTAAGTAAATTCAAAGGCAGAAGATGTTTAATGGGCTTTCAAATTATGTTCTCAAGAAGTTAGGTTTAGTTTTTTGCTCATTCCTTTAACGATTCTAATCCAACTGGAGTTTTTCAGAGGGAGTTTTTCCCCAACTGTTTAAAGGTAACAGCTGTAAGTCCCATTTTCAAAAAAGTGATAGGCTCAGTGTAAATAATTACCGTCCGATTGCTCTTGTGCCAGTAATATCCAAGCTGATAGAGTCCATTGTTAAGGATCAGTTAGAAACCTACTTTGAAACAAACCATTTTCTTACTTCTGCTCAGTTTGGATTTAGAAGAGGATTATCTACCATTAAGGCGGTTGAAAATCTGGTTTTCAATGTTTATGGAGGGTTTTGAACACAACGAAGAAACTAGAACATTACTTTTAGACCTTAGTAAAGCTTTTTGACCTTGTTCCACATAAAGAACTTCTAGAAAAGCTTAATTTTCTATGGCTTGGAGAATGTTGAATTATCTTTTATGAAATCTTATTTGGTATACAGGTCACAATTTGTAAAACTTGGAGACCAAAGATCGGACCTGAGGATGGTGACGAGGGGGGTTCCACAGGGCTCTGTCCTTGGTCCCTTTCTTTTCATAATTTTTTGTAAATGACTTACCTAATTTTCTTCCAGAAAAGTGCCTTCTTTATGCTGATGACACCACACTTTATACATCTAGTCCTGATCGAGAACGTAATGAATTGGTCATTGATTACATGAAGGAGCGTTGTGATCTTTGGTTTTCATCCAATAATCTTATCTTAAATAATGATAAAACTGAAGAAATCATCTTTAGTTTAAGTAAATCTACTCATCATAAGACAGTTAAACTTCTTGGAATTAATTTGGATTCTAAATTGATGTGGGACATTCATTACAAAGCATTTATGTACTTGCCTTTCTAGAGTTTTATTTCTGATCCGTAAATTAAAAATGTGTACTCATTTAATTTAGTGACCCAAGCTTATTATGCATTTTTTCATTCACGTTTACTTTATGGTATTACTCTTTGGGGTAATTCCAGTGGAGCTCAAGAAGTTTTCATGTGGCAAAAAAAAGTGGTCAGGTGTATAAAAGGTCTGGGGATAGAGATTCATGTCGAACTATATTTCCTGAGCTAAAATACTCCACATTACCTAGTCTATTTATCTTCTACAGTCTCACCCATGTCAAGGAAAACTTAAATAGTTTTGTTTCAAGAGGTTCAATCCACTATTACAATACCAGAGGTCAAGATCTATTGGATGTAAGATATGCTAGACTGAGTAAAAACCCAAAAGTCTTTTAGCTTTATTTGTATAAAACTTTTTAATAAATTGCCCTTGAACATTAGAAATCTTCCAATTAACGCTTTTAAAACAAAAATTAAAAATTGGCTGATTAGTCAAGCATTTTATATAGTGTAGCTGAATTTGAAAATGGGAATTTCTATTCTATAAAATTTTAATCCAAGATATTATGTAAATATGTGTTTTTTAACTTGAATCTTTGTATTTATTTTGTGTGTTTTAATTTATTTATAGGTTTTATTCATTTATATGTTTTTAACTTATTACACTTAAATGTGTTATACATTTTAAATGCAGATTTACCTTATCTTATTCACTTTTGTTGACTATAGATGTATTTTATTTGACCCGAAAAATTGGCTGATTAGTCAAGTATTTTTATAGTGCAGGCTGAATTTGAAAATGGGAATTTCTATTCCATAAAATTGTAATCCAAGATATTATGTAAATATGTGTTTTTTACTTGAATCTTTGTATTTATTTGTGTGTTTAATTTATTTATAGGTTTTATTCATTTATATGTTTTAAACTTATTACACGTATTGTTTATACATTTTAAATGTAGATTTACCATAATCTTATTCACTTTTGTTGACTACAAATCTATTCTATTTGACCTATATAATTTGACATGTAACCTTTAATATCTAAGATTACACTAAGGCTGTGTACATTTGACTATGTCTATTGCAACTACTGTTGATTAAGGACAATAAACATATTTCATTTCATTTCATTTCATTTCATTTCACTTAACATAGTTAAACTCAAAACAATTAAATAATTATGGTGATATTTATATTTGTATTGGGTCAGAATATAATGCCTGTTTTAATTGTTCAAACATACTTCTAAATATAAGTGTAACATGAGTTACCGAAATTTGTTCCAATATTTTGGGTTTGATCTTATGATTTTAATAAATATAAAACTTGCATTTAATTTAGATAACCTTACCTTATAAGCTTATATAAATCTTTTTATTCAGGAAATTATTATTTGATTTTATTAAACCCACTTCAAGTACACACCAAAATGTTGTAACGTGAGTTACCACTTCAACCTAGAAGTGAGTTCTCGAAGTAAACCTTTGTCTTTTATTTTGGTTCCTAAATATTCCCAAAATGTACAGTTCTGGGTAGTTTAGTAGGAGGTAAGATTAATATTAAGCCTAAAAAATTAATCTATAATATTTTAAGATTAAGAAATAATCTTCAAACTTTTCTACTAAGCAAGAAAATATATGAAGTGCCTGTTAATGACCCAATTGTTTCCTTCGACAAGTAGTGGAACAGTAAAGAAATATTCTATATAAAATCTGGTGTACAGTGATGACTCTTATGTTTCTGGTGAAGTGATTTCTAGTGAACTAATTAGAAAAGAAAGCATCAAAAGTGGAACTTTTGTCCTTGTGCAATTTTAAGTGAAAAAGACTATTTGGATACATTTAATTATGTTGCTATTTGCCAAAGTGGTAAATTGACAAGTTTGGAGACATTGAATTAATGTGTTTGAAAAGTGATAAAAACTGTTATACATTCAAACCGATCGAAAATGATGTTACTTTCGTCAAACTTGGAGAAAATTTTGAGTGTTCTGCCTCTTCCAGAAATTAAAAAGAAAGGTGGAAAATATTATTATTATTTTAAAAAACAAAATAAATATCAGAGAAAAGTAAAATTTTAGCTACACAGACTGTCTAATTGTTTTTAAGCGTTAGTGAATATTCTTTATATATACAAGCCATGTAAAAATGTAGTCTATAATTACCATAAAGTTATTAGATCTTATCTTTTTATTCTTTCATGGTTGTGTTATAAGAAAAATACAAACTGGAAGTTATAGAACAGGCCTAAAGTAAAAAATATGTTGTTTTTAGAAATAATAAAACTTGTTTTTTTACACTGGTAAAAAGTTTGTATTATTTTTACAATTAAAAACAAATATTTAATTATGCCAAACTAAAATAATTAAGTGTACTGATACTAAAGTAGTTATTAAACACAATTCAATATATAAAATTACATAACAAAATTTATTTCTACAAATAACAAATGTCCTTAGGAAAGAGACACAATGTAACCATAGATTACAATAAGACCCAATAGATAGGACATCGGGTGCTCACAGGTGAAGCCACCTAATACTCAACAATATGGCGGCGCGGGCGTGAGTCACCCTACTGAGGAGCGTCGCCTTGCACCCCCGCTCATCACTTCGCTCTTGTCGAGCTTACTGTAGTGACCTGCTATAACACTACCGCTTACTGACGCGTGTGCTTCCGGCGAGTTGCTAAACATCTTGTAGTTTTACTCTTGTTTAACTTGTTTATGTTGTGGGATGATGTTGTCTTCACAAACACACAATGCCTATGTCATTTGTTGCTTTTGGATGCTTCAATAAAAAGGAAAAATTAAACTTTCAACCAGAAGATTGTTCCTTCAGGATCAATTTCTCAGAATTCAGACTTTTTGATAAAGCGTCAATAAACGAAGGTCAATACACTAACATTTATAATATATAACTTAAACTTCCTCCTCTTCTCAACTGAGTATTACAGATTAGTTACAATTAATTAACTGAGTTGAAAAGTTGAAACTATATTTTATGTACATTAAGTAATTTTCCATACTTTATTATAATTCATCTATAAATCTTACTTATTGCCTTACTAATTGTATAATAAATGTTTACAGACTTAACAAAATATTTTATTAAACCTTTATACACTTTGTTACAATATGTAAACATAAACTTTAGATATTTTTTATTTTGGATATTTTGAGCTGAATGATTATAAGGTTTAAAGTCATGTTTCCCTCATCTAATAATTTACCCACATATACAAACTTTGCTCATATTATAGTATATATGCAAAATATAAATAGCAAATAAACTCTTAGTTGTACTTGTTTAGAGTATTGACTCAGATTGAATTCCTTCCTTAATTACATAACTTATGTGATTTTATTTGAAGTAATTACTGTAAACAAGTACAAATAAAGGGTGTTCTACTCACTTTTTTATAATATCTATAATGTACGATACGAGGAAACAGATGGCCCGGCACGGAGTGTTGAGCTCCAAGCGGTCGCGGCACTCGTTAACTAACGTCTCACAAACAATAACTTTCTGGCCAAACTATAAGAGCTAATTAAAAAAGAAAATATGTTCCGAAAACTTCAACTATTCAACAACATTTTCCACCGTTTTTTAAACTTGCCTGACCAAAAAAACGGCAAAAGTAGCAGCCGACTAACTTTTTTATGTCAAGTTTTAAAATTGTAAACATAATTCTCGACTTTATTTAATTATTTAAATTGCAAAAATAATTTTTTTGAACATTTGAATGATACCACAGGCATCCATAGCTTATTGGCTTCACTCATACAAAGTTTTCAAAGTATTTTCTTTATTCTAAGTAGGGTAGATCACGAGTTGATTGAAACGGGAGAACTGAATTTTTACACAAATCGGAGCGTAGTTTTGAGTTTCTATCCCACGACAACATGGCGGACCTGGCTTCACCTGCCCCAATGTTGGCAAGATAGGCATAGCCCATCTATTTGGTCTTATTGTAATCTATGAATGTAACATGAGTTACTGTAACGTGAGTTTACTGTCAATTAGGTCAATAGTATATTATTAAAATTGTGTTTTTCAGTTCTTATTGTTGTAGTTGTCACAGTTAAACTACAAACTCTTGAGCCAATCTTAAGTATTTAGATTAAGAAAATTAAAATATTTAGGACAAAAGTTGTTTCATGTTAAAGTTTTGCTTTCAAATTATGACGTCCTTTTTGTGTAACATGAGTTACCGAAACTAGAGAATTATTATTACCTTAATTTTTAGTCTCGGGAAGTTGAAATCTGGCCAATGTGTATAATTCTTGCTTAATACTGCAAGATATTTTTGCTTAATATTATGCTTTAAAAATTAAAATGTTTCAACCAAATAACTTAGGACCCATGTTTGAAATGTAACGTGAGTTACCATGGACATGCCCTTACACACTGTTTTACAATTTAGTTACTAAATTACACAAATTTATAAAGCAATTCTCAAATACACTTAGAACGTATAAAATACCTTAGAACGGTAAAAAACTTATTGACACTTTCATGTACACGCTGTACTATGTACGAATAAAGAATTTTGAATCTTGAAACCTCGATAAAGAATTTACCCAGTGTTGCAATTTTACATAGGTAAATCTCTCCCCCTCCCTCCCTCTATCCACTCTATCGATGTGTATAATTTGTATTTATTATTATTAATAAACAAGTTTAACAGAGAATTTGAGCCAACTTACTAAACGTTTGAATTTTAACTTACGTACTAAGTTTAGCAAGTGACTTGTTTTAAATTCATAGTTTTTTAAATGAGACACATTTTAAAACTACCCATTAATAATAATATTTAACATAGAGGAACGTGATATCTCGGATCTTCTTGAGGAATGCAGGTAAAAGATGTAAAAAATTATGTTTTTTCTAAGCTCTTCATTGTTGCAGAAGTTTCATTTGCCCCATGAAAAAATTGTACTGGGGTAAATGAGAATCTGACAAGGGGTAAGTGAGACCATCAATCAGTCCGAAAGTCCAACCTTTGAAGATTTAGCTCAAGAAATAGTTATAGAAGAAGAAAATGTCATCAACCAAGAAATGTTGTCAACAAAAGTAGCTTCTGGAAAAAAGGTTGGTGACTGGGTTTTAGTTAGGTTAACCTGATAAAACCAAAGTGTAAGCATTTTGTCGGACAAATTATTGGAATATATAAACATTCTAATAAGTCGACTGTTAAATTTATCACAAAAAATGATGATAATAGAAATTCTACAAATTTTTTTGTTGGTCATTTAAGATTTTTCAGACATACCTAATGAGGACGTGTTAGTGTTTCTAGAAGAGCCGAGACCTGCAAGATTTGGAGATCTCATTCTCAATATATCTTTTTGGTCTTATAACATCCAATAGAAGAGAACAATGTTTGTTCAGTTTTTCTTAAGCAGTTAGGCCTAATGTTTATTTGTTTTTAAGTAGTTTTTTTTTTATAAGATAGTAAATTAATAAAAATGGTTTTCATATCATTTTGAAAAAAAAAAAAACCAATTTCAATATTTTACTTTGTGCGGACACCACCATCTTTAAACACGTATATCTTCATATTGGAACAAGGTTAAGAATAAAAATACCTCCATATTCAGTGTGAAATTTCTGTTCTTTCGTTTACCTCAGTTATATTTTAAAATATGTATATGGCCTAGTATCACCTGGGTTCTCACTTACCTCATAGGCTGGATCAAGTGAGAATCCAAGACTCCAAATTAAAAAAGAGGGGTAGGGTACGATAAGCGGACCCGGTTTTTTATATCGAAATTGGCAAACCATATTACTTAACCATAACCATCGATATAATCAATCGATACTGATTAATTATTTTGAACTATTAACTTAAATAATCTATATCAACAGATGTAAACACTCTAAATAATACACGTAGGATAATATTTCAATTTTACATAAGTAATTCTGATTATTAAAAATGGCAGTCAATTTTAGAAAACTACACGACGTTGCTTTTTCGTGGCTTTAACATGTTGGACTCATACCGGTACCGAAAAACCCATTATGTGAAATTTGTGGGAAAGAAACAACTGTAACTGTGAGAGGAGCAAATATGGTCGTCTTCAGTTTTCCTAATTTTGGTTATAATAATTTGTTGATCACTGTAAATATTAAATTCATATTTTAATATAAAACATATGATTGTTATTGAGAACTATAGGTACTTTTATATCGATTGATAGTCTAGGATTTGAGATGCGAATATTAGGTATCGATGACTATATTCTTTGATATAAAAAACCGGGTCCGCTTATCGTATCCTACCCAAAAAGAGTCCCATTTAGAAAGTTACAGGTATTTTCAATTAAACATTTGCACATAAATGTAAAAGATTCCAGAAAACTCACTAGCAAAATTCGACTGAAATACTAATAACCATTGTGGAGATATTTAGGTTCAAAGAACAACTATATGATTTTGCAGTCTTACTTACACAACTTCAGCTGTTTTAATATCTATAAGTAATAGTTTTATGATGAGTTAAAAACTATGAGTATTTATTATATGTAACAAAAGGGTATAAGAATTACTTATTATTTTGAAGGATAAACATTTCTGACAACTTCGGACAAATGATTTTTACTTTCTTTGAATTAATTTTGAACAATATTGCTATAGGTAATACATTAAAAACAACTGGCTGTAATTAGGCTAATTGTAAATTACTATACTTAGATTGTTTTTGTATTCAATAGTTTAGGTATTTCCAATCTGTAATTTGGTTTGCGAATTTGACCGTTGTGGTGCCTTATTATACTACTGCCCTGATCAACTCAAATTGGCCCATTAACAGTGAATACTACGAGACTTCTAGGCGGTATTAATAAATAAAAACGTAAGGGAAAGCACAAAATACATTTTTGTGTGTGAAGAAAATGTAACTCACTGCTCATTGGTAGGTAAGGCTAGTTTTGCAAATTTAACACAATAACATTAAAGCACAATATTATGCTATTATGTAATAACAAAATATTTTCACAAACACTTTTTGGCAAAAACACACATAATGATAGAGACTGTCATTGCAGAATTTCCAAAGGGCTAAAGAAAGTTGAAACCTTTAAAAAATAGTGAGGTAGGCTAGTCAGGGCCTAATTTCAAATGGCACTGTCACCGTAAATTAATGGATCTTGTTCAACAGGACTTTTAACACTATTGGCCAGTAATAGGCATTTAATAGTAATATAGGCCTAAAACTACTGTTATTTGACATTTAATTCAGTGAAGTATAGCTCAATTCATGTTCATTATGATGACACTAGGGCTAACTTCATTTTGGCAATTTCAAACATTTATTGCTGTAATGTATTATTTAATAATAATAATAATAATGTAGTTTTAAGCTGATTATATTTACAAATATATTAAGTACAAAATATGTTTCAAACAAATTTAATTTGTTAATACATTTTTATTTAGAAGTGAAACAATACAAAGTTGGGCAGGCAACAGACAAAGAGTTACATCTTACTCATTACTACTTCTACGGTTATAAAAGTAGGATATACTTACATGATTAACGTTAGTGAGTAACCTCAGATCTGATATTTATTTTATAACACTACTTTTAGACGATAATGGTCTCTTGCTCTAAAATATACGTAGTCTATAAAACGCACTTTAACGAACTAACAAGAAAACCGTTTAAATTCAAAGCTCCTTCCCAGTGTCCTGCCCTCAAGCCTTCTTCTTCAATCACCGTTCGTCATTGGAGACTGGTTTTGTTATTTTATTAAAACATAGAGTATGAATCCAGTACTGCAACAAACACGAAATCGTACTGCACTATAATAGTTATCGATACCTAAGAAATGTTTTAAAACTGATTTGAAAATCATTGTTTACTAAGATAAGCGTCAAATGTAAACATATTTGTGATACTGAATAAATACAATACACTAATTTACATCATTGGTAAATGAATAAAAAATTTGACAATATCTGTTTTTGTCCTTGGGATTTCCTAATATTTGTTTGTTTTGTAAGTGACAGATTTGTTTGTATGAGTTTAAATATTTCTGTAATTGATTTAAAATATTTCTGTACGTTGTTTGTACAAATGAATTCTTCAAGGACAAAAACTCATTCGAAAACAAATTAGGAATTTATTAAATGAAATTTAACGACTGTGATAAATTGTACATTGGCCAAACAAAAAGGACTATCAAGAAACACGATTCAAAGAACACTTTGCACATATAAAATATGGAAGAAATGGAAAATCTGCTATTTCGAATCACTGTATCGAATCTGGACACACCTTCTCTAGTAAAAATGTACGATTATTAAAAGAAGTTACTAACACAATACACTGAAATGCCTGGGAAACATTTTACAATAACACAAATAAAGAAAAACTTATCAATAACGAAGACGGACCTATTGAAAATTAAATTCTACTCTCGTTACAATTTATAAGAAAATAAAAATGTAATTCTGTTTAAATATTTTATACTGGCTAATCATATATTCAAATCTTACCATAATATGTTATTATAATATCTATTATTTCGAAAAATGTAAACAATTGTTCATTTTTGAAGTTCCTGATGAAATCGTTGATTCCGAAAGGCCTTGCGCAATGATGAAATGTATACTGGAAAATCTTTTATTTATTTGCAAGTGATATAAATTAAACCTTTTTCCAATACTCCAAGATTCTTCATACATTACACTAAAATAATTATTTCTACTGAAATAAGCAAACAGAATGCAGTAGAAATCCACGTATAACCCAGGGTTTCTCATAAAATAATAAAAATATTCTGATTTATTCTGTTAAGTAATTTCTGCCGTAATTCCTTAATTATTTGTCCCGTGTAACACCAAACTTATCATAAAAAATTGATAATTTATAAATGATTTTACGTTAAGGGTTAGGCATGGTTTGCAAATGTGTAAGAAAAGTTGGAAACATAACTAAGAATCATAAAATTATTTATTGCGATTTGACAAAACATGGCATTTAAAGTGTCAACATCAAGTTGCATTTACAAGACAAAAATACATACAAATTTTGCTGCACGATTAAAGTTTAAGCATACAGTCAGATTTACGAAATTACTAAATGCAATTCCTGTTAAATACCTAAACAAAATTTGAGATCAGCTTGAGGGTGATGGAACCTAGGTGACTAACAACTAACTGTGTCTAATTACCAAGGTTTCCTCGCCTTGTACCTGAAGTAAATCTCACGGGAAAACAGAGTTCGTTATCCTCAATAAACCTGGCACTAAAGACGTTATCGTTCAGTAGCAAACACTATGTTTTTATTAAATAATGTTATGACACTAATTTTCAATGTGTACTAATATTTGGAGTCAATGAAATTATTGAGTTTACGAATGAATAATTATTTAATTATCATTGGATTCTAATTTTATATTATTGCATTTACTCAGTCTATCAGTTACTGTTTTGTTATGAACTTCATTGTTCCATGCATCGAAGAAGAGATTAACAGTATTCCGCATTGGTATTTTATACATGACCTTTGGAAGTATTACTGTAAATCTAAACTGCAAACTTTAACCAGTGAATTAAATCATGTATAATAATTCAAAGTTTTGGTTTCTTTATTAGTTTATAATAAATATGTTATCCAAATTAAATATTTAAGCAAGCAAGTAAAATTCCCTCCCAAATGCGTTAAGAATAATAATGACTAATGATTTCGTCAACTAATTTTATTGATCGATGGTTGTGAGTTCGGTTATGTATCATCTGTTTACCGATTGGTTTATAGAAACGATAGCTGTCTCTTCCGCTTTCCTTGTTGTCATGGCAACCAGACATCTTGTCAAAACGTTTGTTTTTAAATGCAAGTGAAAAAAATCATTTACCTTTAAGGTTATAATTTTCATCATACTAATAAACGCAAACTATAAATAAGACGAAAAATCTCAAAATCATCTCCCCAATACTTTTGCATCATAATTTCTCAGTTAATGCAGTGATTGAGGTAATTTATAGTAATTGATTTTCCAAGTTTAGTTGTGGCTGTGTTGTGATAGATCTAAATATGCATCCCATTGCCATTGTGATTCAGTAGGCAGCTTTATATTATTAGTTTGTACATAAGTGTAAAATTAATAAAGACTTCAAAAAGTCAAATTTATTTCCGAGATGAAACACCCAACTATGAAGTGTACTTATATTAGTCTGTCAGTTGATTGTTATGGTATGAACATATACCACATTTGTGAACTTATGAACGTATATATGAACTTTATTGGGGTAGGATATGATAAGCGGACCTGGTTTTTTATATCGAAATTGGCAAACGATATTACTTAATCATAACCATCGATATAATCAATCAATACTGATTAATTATTTTGAACTATTAACTTAACTTATCTATACCAACAACTGTAAACACAAAATAATACGGGTAGGGTACGATAAGCGGACCCAGTTTTTTATATTGAAGAATGTAGTCACTGATACCTAATATTTGCATCTCAAATCCTAGACTATCAACCAATATAAAAGTACCTATAGTCCTCAATAACAATCATATGTTTTAAAATTAAAATATGAATTTAATTTTTTTTTTTATTTACAATGATCAAACAAATTATTATAACCAAAATTAGGAAAACTGAAAATGACCATATTTGCTCCTCTCACAGTTACAGTTGTTTCTTTCCCACAAATTTTACATAACGGGTTTTTCGGTACGAGTCCAACATGTTGAAGCCGCGAAAACATGTATTATTATCTTTCAAAGCAATGTCGTGTAGTTTTCAAAAAATTGACTGCCATTTTTTAATAATCAAAATTACTTATGTAAAATTTAAATATTACCCTAAGTGTATTATTGGGTAGAGTATGATAAGCGGACCCGGTTTTAAATATAGAAATTGTTACGTGATATTTAATTATTATACACATTGATATAATCAACCAATATTAATTTGAACAATAACTAAATTATCCCTACCAACCGTATACGCATTTTCATATTCTAAACACATTTTCTTCTATAAGTAACTTCTTTTAAATAAAAAAGATAGTCAACTTTAGAGAACTTGATGGAGATCTACATAGTCCTCATTTTAACAAATGGTCAGCTGTTGACCAATTTAAAAAATCTGTTTCCATATTTAGTAGGCTATTACTAAGTTACTAAGAAAAATGTGCTATGGGTCCATCAGAACATTTGTATGTAGGAACAAACTCTCTTAATTAAAAAAGGGAGGTGTTTTCCTCAAGAACGTAGCCAGGAAAAAATTTTAGGGGGTGAAGACAACTAATATTTTTCCAAAATGGACAGAAAGCAATGCCCCATTTTTTCCTTAAAAATTCTTGACCTGTATCTGTGTTGCGAACGATCTTTCAGCAGTACATGTCATTAGTACTGAATTATTAAAATAATAATAATCGTTTACTAAAAAAGGAGTTGAAACAATTGAAAATTTTGGGGGAAGTCCGGATCCCTTGAACCCCCTCGCTGATTACTTCCTTGGTTTTCCTTACATCCTTTCTCTTAGTTAGACAATAGGAAAGTTCAAGGCTTGTAATAAAACTAGCTTCCTGCCCTCATGGGCAAATTTAAGGAAGTAAAAATGAAGTTTTTTAATATTTGATCAACACTAATTATTGACTTCTTAAAAAGTTAGAAATTGGTACCCCCAAAGTGTGGAGTTCACTGATGAGATTTTTTATTTGTACTGTTCAAACACGTACAGTAAAAGCACTGTCTTTAAACAGTTATCAGAACCATAAAAAATATTATAGAGTGTCTACTAATATCATACCCTCAAAGAGAATATCTGGTCTAATGGTTATTGTGTTCAAGGCTATAGATAATCTTCTCGACATTACAAACATATTGGTTTATAGGCACTTTCTGTATAAACCTCAAAGCTCTGAACTTATCACATTAATCCAAAGTGTAATTTTTAAAATACCTAAATAAAATGAGTTCTTTGTTGAAGTTATTTTCATTCTTGTTCATTTCCAAAATTTCATCTTCATCAAAGTTTAACAGTATGGATGTAGTATTTTTACGATATTTTTACTTTGATTACTTTCATCCAATCCTATGACTGGGAAGGAAATTCTTGAAAAAGTCGCACTTGGCTCAGTAGTAGATGTGGCCGTATGTAAAACTGTGTAAATGAGTCAAGTTAGACAATGAAGGGGACATAATAGCTGAGATTGTACAGTCAAACATTGTAAACTATAAATGGCTGTAGAGATGTTATTGGTTTTGAATCATTGGGGGTTGATTAATGTCAGCGTGGACTACATTGCAAACTCATTTAAATTATATTTTTAAGCATCCCTTAAGATTTGAAGGGAGAATGTTTTAGGATTAGGGGGAGGCTTGAGGGGGGGGAATCTTTTCCAATGTGAAACCTGGAGAGTTGAAACATTTTCACACGTTACTTTCTTGAAAGTTTGAGGATTACAAGTAAAGGAAGAAGAGGAATGGTGTTCATGTACTTGAACTAAACGTCCAAAAGTGTTATTTTACATCTTATATGTTTACAAAATTGTCTATTTTGTAGCTCAAAAAATTAAAGGTAGTTTTCAGGTGATTTCCCTTTCATTTGGAAAATTAACACAATAATTGAGCGCACAGAAAGGTCTAAAGTTTTTTTAAATTAATATTATGACCTATATACAAATTATATTTTTATGAACAATTTATCATTCCTGTACTTCTGAATTTTTTTAGGACATTCATTGAATTTGTTCAACCGCAATGGAAGATCCTCAAGTGACAACTCTGTACGAACAATCGGCAGTGGAGCAGGATGATGACATGGTTACTAGGGAAAACGAGCAGACTCATATGTACGTGAGAACTCCCGGTTCCCATCATGCTGCGCGAGTACTGCAGCCCGACAATCCCCTCATGATACGTTTCCAAGCTGCACTCAAATCTCATTTAACCCGACAAAATAGAAGACTTGACGAGGAAATTGTAGGACTTGTAAGTACTGGTTTGAAAGAGTGATCAAAATTAATTAGTCTATTAATTAGAGGGTAAAATCAAGTCTCAATAAAACACATCCTGATTACAAGTTTACTTAAAAATTATTTGTCAAAAAGTTTACATTTAAACAAATAAACTTGTAAAACTGGGCTGTTTCAATTATTTATTTTTAATGAAAGGAGAAAAACATATTAGTCAAGATTTTAATATTTTTTATGTATACAACAATTAACTTTACCATTATGTTTTAGTATTAAAACATTCTCTATACTACTTACTTTATGTAAATATATTAGTAAATGTTGTAACTTTTTCAGAAACTATCCCTGAAAGAATGTCTGAAGACTTGCGAAAATGATATTGAAGTCCGAGATTCGGATCAACAGGCTGTGTTTCGACAAAACATTGTTTTTGATAAAGAGAGAGAGACAACGGAAGCGTTGATCATAGACAGAGAAAAGATTGAAACCGATCTGAAAGCTGACTTGGGCATTCACAAAGAGACAAATATAATACTTACTAACACAACAAATAAAGGTAAGTCTCTCGGTGTTAACATTGTATATCTCAAGAATCCCTTCTATGAATTAGAATTTTTAGTTAAAAACAATACTAAATTTACATATTCAGGATAAATAGTGTTTTCACCTTTAATCTTCTCTTTTACAAAGATAGAATATAAAATTCTGAAATATTCAAATATATGTGGCATTTATTTTTGTTCTTGACATTCTAATCATTTGTACAGATCTATACAACAAAAATGTATCAATAAAAAAAACATGAAAGTTAACAGCTGACATCAGTACAAAAACTGAAGTGCCAAGAATCTGTGCCATCAATCATCATTCTTCGCATACAATTAATGACTGCATCACTCAGAGTACTTCTTTAAAATTGTTTCAAATCATTCTTAACAAATCTCTAATCATAATGTTCAATTCTGCCTGCATCCAATAGCATCCAATTTAGTTTTAAACAGCTACGGTTCACAGTGAATAGGGATAAAATACCATGGGATGACTGTTGAATACACATATTATGGTGTATTAAACGTAGGTGATTGTTACGTAATATAAACTACATAAATATAGCTAAAAATGAGAACAAGACACGTACTTCAGAGAACATTTGAAATTTTATTCTTCTTATATGTTTCAGCAACAATGTCATATTCACAGAAGTGACCGCAAAAAAATATTATCAATAAATAATCAAATAACCAGTGAATGGTTAGATTTAAAATCAGAATTTTTAAGATCACTAATAAATTTAAAATCATTTTTCGGTTATAGTTCTTTTAAATTTTTAACTATTTTGTTATTTTTACAATTTACTATGTATGTTTATATGTTTAAAACTTTGGATTCTAAAAAACCAACTTATATGATACAAATTACGTTTTGATTATTTATTAAATGTTGGTCCATTAAAACAGGTATTCACAGATTTTGAGATAAAACATATTGCTTGTTTGTGTTCTGATTATCAAGCAAAAGTCAAACATTTACTTTTAATCTTAAAATTTGGAAGTTAAGCAAACATCTTTGAGATAACCCATCAAGTGCATCTGCACATATAGATTTAATTGTTTCTGTATGTTCTATCATATGTTCTTCTAGTAAAAGTATCTGGAGTTTGAAAACAAAGTCAGTATTAGATTTGAATCAGCAGGGCTTAAAGCCATTATTACAGATGGATGGGAAAAATCAGCAAGCTTCCTTGAAAACTACCTATTAGGGTCCACTGATTTAAAAGAACACATAGGAGTGTTAGTTAATGTACTTCAAAGTTTCCATTAAATGATCTAAAGTTGCAAAAGGCAAGAGTAACAAGAGCAGCAGTTAACTAATTAAAAAGTTGCTCCATACTGGATTATCATACAAGTTTTTGTCAGAGGAGGAACTGCGCCTTGAGAAAGAATCATTGGCAGCACTCATCACGCAGTTCTCAGAATGGGAGCAAAGCCAGAATTCCGAGATCACTATAGCTCAACGTATTTCTGAGAAAAACAAAACCGACAGAAATGTGTACACCCAGGAGAAGATTTATCAGGTATGTATCAACAGCCTTGTGTGTATTTCTTACTTGTTCATTTTCCATGGTTGACAAGAGAAATTGGAGAGAACAAAAAGGCAGACTGCTTTGGACCACAAAATTGTTTGTTGGAAGCTACATTTAATGCTCAAATAAGAAAAAATTTACAAAACAAAAATACTGTAATCTTTTCACATCTTTTAATACGAGTAATTAGTAATTTTTTGTTTCTTTTTTGTTCTCTTAGGACAAGAAGCTTATGAATTACACATAGTCCTATAAGGACCTTAGCACTGCTTCTGGAGTTACAGGATATTCAGGATGGGTAAGGTTACGGGGTAGGGGTTGCCTCCTATCGAGATCCATGAGGAAGAATTAGAGCACTAATCTCAAAGTCATGTCCCCCTGTAAGAAGGGGAAGCCAGCTCTGAACCACCCTTCTTCAGGGGAGTGGCACACCCTTGTTGAAGCTAGCAAGAACCTCTGATACTTAGGGAATGAACCCCACCAACTCCAACATTCATCTCCCGCAGTAGACTAGACCTATCAAATTACCCTTGCACCCCAGAATTTTTACATTTGAGTTGTTTTAGTTTTTAAAGTGCTTTGCAGTGGATTTTGTAAACTGCTGCTTTTTTAAACGACTAGTGTATTATTATTATTTTATTTTTTTTTTTACTGTCTCATGCCTAACTACTTTACATGGGATTTGGTAATCTCAGAGCGCAAGAGTTGTTGGTGAGTTTGAGCTTCACCTCTCAGTCACCAAGATGAATCATCTCCCCCAAGAGGATTCACTTTTGACTAGTTAATACCTGCCAGTGGAACCTTCACTATTGGGTAAAGAAAAAAACCAATGTTACTTACATGTGGGTATACTGATATCAAGAAACGGTACTTCACTAACCACAAATGTCAAGTTATTGAAGTAGAGTTGATCAATAGGTCTATGTCAAGGATGGTTGTTGGGTTGGGTGGGGCTGGGTTTTGCAAGCCTGCACGTGAAGAAGAGCCATTCCCTTATCTTTTTGACTGGGTCATAGCCAACTGCCTCTTCTTCCAAGGTGGCATGACCAACAATTTTCAGGTGTTGATATAAAAATAATACTTGAGAATTAATATAATTTTTAATATTTTAACATTTTTAACGCATGATGAAGATGGGAAGAGCTTTTCAACTTCTGTTTAGTACAGCACCTGAAATCTGAAGCTGTCACAGACTTTACTCCTGGAATCAGGAGTCCGCGGATTTCAGGTGCTGCACTGAGCGGAAGGTGAAAAGGAGCTAAACTCAATATCAGATGTACATTTTATTATGTACTACCACATGTTTAGTTAGAGTGACCACATATGTAAATGTATGTCTGAGACTGGTAATTATATATTATAGAATAAAAAAGACAGTGAACTTAACATATGCCGCCTAGTAACTAATCAAATGTCGAGGACTTTTAAATTAACCCTCAACAGCCTTACCTCTTTTTAATCGTCTCCATGTGACGATTAATGCTCCAAGGACCAGGGGATAATCTATCTGATGGGGATAGAAAACCACATCTACTTTACAGTAAAATTGTTTCCTAAGGTTTAGAGGGTTACTGTATTTTTAAAATTAATTTTTAACCAAAACAAAAAATTGTGTTCTAGCAATAGTTTTGTTTAGGATTTCTTTAATACGTTAATATACAAACCTTTGTTCTCAAATTTGCACTTGGATTCTCCAATATTTGCAGGATCTACTGATAGTCTCTCTTACGTCAGAAGTGTTGAACCTCACCACCAAGCTGGGAGAGCTGGAGAAGCACATCAAACAGAAACAGTCTGAAGTGGAGGTGGTGCAGCAGTCTGTCGCAGATGGAAACGCAGATCTGGAGGCTCTGGAGAGAGAGAACAAGCGGCTGATGCAGGTCTGGAGTCACGTCATCCTCCAGATCCAGCAGAGGGACCAAGTCATGGGGGAAGTGAAGGTGCAGCTCATGTGAGTATTATTCACCCCATTCGTAATTGGCGTACCTCAAGGCTCTGTGCTTGGACCAATCCTTTTTATACTTTTGACAAACAACGTCCCTACCTTTCTGCTCAACTATTGTCAAACGGTTTTTTATCCAGATGACACAGCCCTAATTCTTGGCAACAGAAACAAAGATCAGCTTGACATTCTGTTTTATTGATTTGAAATGACAAAACAATACTGTGGCAACTGTGGTATGAATGATCTGGCTCTAAATGAAAATAAAACACAACAACTAATTTTTACTGCAGCTAATAACAACCATGATCTACTCCCACAGCTTTCCGTTATTAACTCAACCAAATACCTCGGCTTAACCATCGACAATACTCTTTCATGGACACCCCATATAGATCAACTCATTAAAAAACTAAGCAGCAACATATATGTCCTGTGAATAGACTGAAGACTGCCACAACCAAATGGCTCCTGCAACAGTCATTCTACTCAGTGAAAGAGTTCTTGGACTGGAGGAACAATACATGAACACTGCCTTCATAAATAATTTGTTTTATCTTTTTTTGATTCTTTCTTTCTTTCTTGTTTTTGAAAAAATAACTGCATGTTCACTTGCTCTGTCCTAAATTTGTACTATGATTTACAATTTTGTAAAAAATATGACTCTATTGCTTTTCTCAAAGAAAATGTTGATCAAGGATTGATGATGATTTTTACGGATTACGTCAACTACTACTGAAGCCAGCCATTGTAAGTTTAAAGCTGGCATTCCTACTGGATTAACAGATGTTTACATCAGACAGCAAAACCACATTCAATTTCCAGGAATGAGGATCAAGTTTGTGCTCCTATCCTCTTCAATCAGGTGGAAACATTTGGACATCTAATAAGGAGGACATTATTTGTTTGATGCCATATTGACTTGTGAGGTATCACTTCTCAACTACCGAATTATAACGTTATTTTTGCAAACGAATTATTAAAATAAGAGACTTTATCAAACACATTCATTGTGGATGCAGGTTGCATAAGACCTGGTTTATCATATAATTTGGTTGTTGGCATTTTTAAATTTTCAGCCCCAGCCATCAATTTTACTCTACAGTAAGTGTAAGTATGATTAACATGAGTATTCATGTGAGGCTGAGAGTGTTAAAGTAGGTAGTTAATTTAATGATATAATTTTGTAAATATTTACAGAACTGTTGGTTGGTTTCAAATATGAGTGTTTTTTCAAAGTAGGTGTGGAAGAGAGCGGTAATGAAGTATTGATGAAGGTAAGCAAGGAGCAAAGACTGATCTGTGGTGAGGCAGGAATTGACACAGTCCAATTTGATGTGACACAATTTTGGTCACCAATACAATGAGAGAGCTTTCAATAGAGATTTCACCAGTGTTTGCACTATACAATTTACTCAAGTTCTTGATAAATAGACTGTAAAAATTAGGTAAAAGATATATCCATGCAGGTTTCCTTCTTGTAAGAACCTAGCTAAGATATTAAAATCTGTCTTTTCTAGTCTGCCTCTGCTTTTTGTCAATAGCCATGGAGCCCTCTTGCAGAGAATATATGGACTAAATAGCCATCATCAACTCAAACAAATAAGTCCTAGTGAAGCGGATGACTGTGTAAAGCTCCTAAACTGAGAGATACTTTCATGGAGCTGCTTAACAGCCTCAAGAACTGTGTAAAGTGGATGATGCTTCCAGAAAGGGGCAGGAGCAGTACAGACAGTTGGAGTGCCAAGTGGACAGCTACAAGAGGTCCAGTGCTGTGGAGATCAAACGCAACGAAAGCCTGACACAGACTCTGCTGAGGCTGGAGGGGGATCAGGAGGTGCTGTCTAGGACATACTCCTCAGAGGAGGACAAGCAGCACAAACTGCGAGAGACCCTTGTCCACCTGGCCAACAGTCTCAAGCTCACCCAGGCAGATCTCGATAAGATCATTGCGGTAACCGTGTTAAAACTATTCAACTAACATGCTATCTTTTCCAAACATCAAATCTAAGCATTACTAAATGAATTAGCAGTAGTTTAATACCATATTATCATTGCATAAACATTTCATTGTTTTAATGTACACTACATATTTTTTTCATTAAAATAATGGGAATTCAGGCACTTATCACAAAAAATAGTCTAGTTTATTTGAAAGGATTTCGGACATTTGCCATCGTTATAGGTTATAAAAAGTATAACACATCGTTTTGAGGATTGGAATCTATCTCTTCGTCAGGTGGGGAAGATATTAATACATACAAAAATAATGAATAGAAAGAAGTAAAGATTGAAAGGAGTAAAAGCCGCTTGGACTGGACTCCAAGCAGCTTTTGGGTACAGTGAACCCTTTTCTTTCCCTTCTTTACTCATTTCTGTTTTTCATTTTTTATGTATTAATACCTTCTCTACCTGACGAAGAGGATAGATTCCAGTTCTCAAAACGTTGTGTTATACCTTTTATAAATTATAACGATGGCAAATGTCCGAAATCCTGTTATCTTTTCGACCCTTCCACCGTCAATAACAAACTTTAAACTAGTTTATTTGTTTACATTCAGACTCTCACACATATTGTTGTGATAAACAATATTTTTACTTTTTGGGCTCCAAGCTGTATGCTTAGTACATTAAGTAGCAACCTTTTATCTATTTTACAATTTTTGCTATTGGTCAACTTTAGAGTGATTTATCCTTTCTATTGTAGAGCTACAGGAAACCCTTAATTGTTATCAATGATCAGTTCTTCTGTTTGCTGCTTGCTCTTCAAATAAAAATGCTATTTGTCTTGTAGAATGCCATTGCAATATGGATAATACTTTAGTATCTAATATATGACAAACACAATTTTAAATACAAAAGCAAAACTGTAGTTTATTAGACTTTTATTCGAAGCAGGTACTTAAAAAAGGTGCAGCTGCTAAAACCAAAAAAGTGGAGTTGGGTTTATTTTGAAACAATATTTTGCTTTATTAATTGTGAAATCCACTTCCAAAACAGTTAAAAACTATTATATGCTTATCCCTAGCTGTGATTGTGTACAGAATGTTGCAAAAAGAATTATCACATTTGAAATGATTATATTTTTAAATATAATGATGTGGGAACTAAAATTTGAAACTCTTCTTCCAGGACTCGAGGGATAAGGATGCCCAGTGTGCAGTGGTCCAGGCTGAGATAGATAAACTGCTGCAGCTCAAGTATCAGCTGGAGGAGAAGCTGCTGACTAAGTTACATCAGCAAGTGGTCCTGAGCAAGGCAGAGAAACATACATCCAAGCTCATCTCTAACTTGCGCACCAGTGCTCGGACTCTGGTAACTTGTACAACGTAGATCAATATTGATTATTTTACTAGAAAATTCGTCCTTGGATTTTATTTAAACATTGAAGCCAGTTTGTCAAAGATTGATTCTGGAGTGTTGTCCAACCGCTGGTTTGAATCGAAACTTGTCAGTTCACATTCTCAGAGGTTACTTTTTAGACTTCTAAGTTTAGTCATATCACAAGTGAAGATAAAACTATTATAGGACACCTTTTCATAAGAAAACAACTGGAGAACTCTTGTAAAACAGTGTTGACAAAACACACAATGGTTATTTTAACAAAATGTCTAGTGTTGCTTTGGCCTTTTAACACGTATGTACTAGGAATATACTATGCTTGTTGCTCATAGCAGTTCACTATAACACAATAGTACACTGTACACTGGAAAGCCGTAAGGCAAATAGACACAGCCACAATGTCAGAATACATTCCAAGGCAAGGATGTAACTAGTGAAGGGGTACAGACCCCCCAAATTTTTCAATTACCTTTTTAGCAAACAATATTATTAATATTATTTAAATAATTGAGTATTACTGACATGTAATGCTGACAGATCGTTTTCAACATTGAAACGGGTCAAGAACTTTTTTTAGGAACAAAATGGGAATGAACGGTTGACTGCACTTACCTTACTTTCAATCTACTATGGAAAAATATCGGTTGTCTTTTCCATAGTCACCTTGCCAAAAATTTTTTCCTGGCTACGTTCTTGTCCCAAGGAGTGATGGAAATTTTGAGTAATAGAAAACAGTACTTGAGGCACACTGAGCTCAAAAACAAGTATGGGAGAAATCCCTCCTACACACCTTTGGCATGTACCATACAGCCTAAGGTAGAATATCTACCACACACACTAAATGTGTTAAAGCATTTATCATCAATAATCAAATGAAATTTACTCAATATAATCTAATATTACAGTATTTTACATTTTTGTTTAGTATTGATAACCAAGTTATTTCAACAAATTTCCCTCAGTACGGTACATATTCCCCACAATACGGTTCATATTTCACACAGTACGGTACATAGTTCTTAGTTCCATCTTTTCTTCATCGTTTTTTGTCTCTGCCACGAGTCAGAGTTACTCTGTATGTCTTTATTAGGAAGACAATTTTCTCATAGATACATAATTATTGTAAAAATTGTTATCAATTTAACATGTTCACTTCTGGTGAAGCCATAATGGCGTCATGAGCTAGCTGCACCTTCAATGCTAACAACAGCAGCAACACTGTGGCGTCATATATATCTCTTTGTTTATGGCCTGAATGTTTCACTATTTAGCATTATATATTACCGATTGCTATGGCAAGTGTTTGTTTAGACTTATAAAAATAACAAAGTGACTTCGAATTCTGAAAATTAGTCTTACAAATAAGTACGTTTTTTACGGTTTAGTTATAAATCAGCTGTTATGATCAGTCGACACGATTATTGCCAGTTCCTTCAACATTTAATGTTAAATTGCACCATTATATAAAGAGTAATTAGTAGGAATGTGCGTATTATTTGTCATGATGATACAGTACAGTAAAGCTATTTTACTATGGCATCATGGAGCTTTTTATTGTGAGCGTTTTATTGTCGTTCTAATTAATTGTGAACTTGCAGGAAGCCCAGCTGGCTGGTGCCCAGAATGAACTAGCGAGAGTGCTATTGTGTATCGAGCAAGAGAACAAACAGTTGAAGGAGTACAATATCAACCTTGACGATGAGAAAATGTTGTATGCTGCTCGAGAGAAAGAACTGAAAGCATCGGAGAACGGACTAAAACAACAAGAGTCCGTTATCACATGGAAGCAGCGCCAAATAGCAAATGTCAACGTTCAGATAGCCGCAATCAACCAACGAAGCCAGGTACGCTTGGGATGAGATCTTGTATAGTATTTAGATAAGTAAAACGAAAATTTAAAAATTAATTCCCATTCAGAAATTAAATCAAAAGAAATATCTGAGTTAATTTTAAAGATAATAGTTTTATTTTCAAAAATTTGTCAAGGGAGGTCGCTCTAAATCTTCTGGTCTAAAGATTAATCAATATAACACTAAAAAAATAAACACGAGTTTGTCAAAAATAAAACTTAATCAATTTTGATAGAGTTTGCTTGGTGATCTAATTGTGCACTTTGTATCTAAAGTTATAAAAATGAAACTGAAACTGTTGCTGAACCGACCTGTGCAGGGGTTGGAAGAGACGGCAGATGAGCTACAGGTGACGTACCTCGAGCGAGGGCTGGCCCAGATCATAAACAACATCGAGGAACTACACAAAGCTTGGATGAGAGAACAGAGTCGCATCGTCACATTGACACAACAACGCAACTCGCTCCTCAACCAGCTGAGCGTCTACCACAAGCGTGAGTGTTCTGTTCCATCAACACTACTATTGTTTCGCTCTTTAACCCTAATCACTGCATCGGTAGAAGAGGATCAATTGAGTGGCCGACAAGGTCTCCAGACTTAACAACCCTTAGACTTTTTTGTGGGGTCACTTGAAATCAGTGGTTTTTAAAACACATCCCACTGGTGTCCAAGACTAGAAAACCAGGATCACTGCTGAGGGCAGACGCTTAACCAGAGGAACTTGTAAAAGGGTTAGGCAAGAATTTGAAAATAGGGTTTTTGCTTCAATAACAATGGCTATCAATTTGAACATTTGTTTGAAGTTTACAAAGGATTTACAGCAGTATTCAGTAAGTAATTTTGTTGTTATTAGCAGTAACTAATAATTGTTGTGTACAAAATTACATTATTGGCTGCTGATACAAACTTACCGATTTACATTTCTTTTACCAAAATACAGCATTTTTTATCAGCTTCAATTTGAGGTGTCACAAGGTATTAGCTGCCATTTCAAAATTTTGGCTGGGGGTACAAGGGGGGGGGCATAGGGGTGAGCAACCCTATTTTGAAAATAATTTTTCTCTCCCAATTAGTTCTATACACTCCCGTTCACAGAATTTTGATACTTTTCTCCCCCAATTAGTTCTATACACTCCCGTT
The DNA here is from genome assembly GCF_021130785.1 of Homalodisca vitripennis. Lineage (NCBI taxonomy): Eukaryota > Metazoa > Arthropoda > Insecta > Hemiptera > Cicadellidae > Homalodisca > Homalodisca vitripennis. The sequence continues at coordinate 198,216,096 of NC_060210.1, read as the reverse complement.
CACAGATTTTGATTACTTTCTCCCCCAATTAGTACTATACATTTTCACAGGATTTTGATACTTTCTCCCCAATTAGTGATGTTATCTATACTTTCTCCGTTCAGGTTCACAGGAATTTTTGATACACTCCGTTCACAATAGTTCCCATATTACCAGTTTAGTTCTTACTCTCTCCCGGTTCACAGGATTTTGATACTTTATCTCCCCCAATTAGTAACTATACATCCACGTTCACAGGATTTGCTACTTTTCTCCCCCAATTAGTACTATACACTCACCGTTCACAGAATTTTGATACTTTCTCCCCCAATTAGTTCTATACACTCCCGTTCACAGGATTTTGATTTACCTTTCTCCCCCAATTAGTTCTATACACTCCCAGTTCACAGGATTTTGATACTTTCTCCCCCAATTAGTTCTATACACTCCGTTCACAGGATTTTGATACTTTCTCCCCCAATTAGTTCTATACACTCCGTTCACAGGATTTTGATACTTTCTCCCCCAATTAGTTCTATACACTCCCGTTCACAGGATTTTGATACTTTCTCCCCCAATTAGTTCTATACACTCGCCGTTCACAGGATTTTGATACTTTCTCCCCCCAATTAGTTCTATACACTCCCGTTTCACAGGATTTTGATACTTTCTCCCCCAATTAGTTCTATACACTTCCGTTCACAGGATTTTGATACTTTCTCCCCCAATTAGTTCTATACACTCCCGTTCACAGGATTTTGATACTTTCTCCCCCAATTTAGTTCTATACACTCCCGTTCACAGGATTTTGATACTTTCTCCCCCAATTAGTTCTTATACACTTCCCGTTCACAGGATTTTGATACTTTCTCCCCCAATTAGTTCTATACACTCCCGTTCACAGGATTTTGATACTTTCTCCCCCAATTAGTTCATATACACTCCCGTTCACAGGATTTTGATACTTTCTCCCCCAATTAGTTCTATACACTCCCGTTCACAGGATTTTGATACTTTCTCCCCCAATTAGTTACTATACACTCCCGTTCACAGGGATTTTTGATACTTTCTCCCCCAATTATTTCTATTACACTCCCGTTCACAGAATTTTGATACTTTCTCCCCCAATTAGTTCTATACACTCCCGTTCACAGAATTTTGATACTTTCTCCCCCAATAAGTTCTATACACTCCCGTTCACAGAATTTTGATACTTTCTCCCCCAATTAGTTCTATACACTCTGTTCACAGAATTTTGATACTTTCTCCCCCAATTAGTTCTATACACTCCGTTCACAGAACTTTGATACTTGGGCTATAAGTCTTTTAATACGAGTTTGAAGTTTTCAAATGAACATCCTGTATATTTAGGCTTTAAATAATAAGGTTCTAAAAAACATGCTTTGAAATAATACGCTTAAAGAAATGAACCCAAATGCTTGTAATTATATCAAGCTGAAATTGAAGAACTGAAAGCCGAAGATGGCATAAACGTTAAAATAACGGTAGAAATTATCTGTGGAAGTCTACTTACACATTCCTGTTTCAATCAAGTTTAATCATTTAGAAATAATGTAAGTCAGGTAGTTGTATCAGTGGAAATTAAAATTAGTCAGTACTGACCTTTATATTCAGCTGACTACAGTTGTCGCATAATTTATTTGGTTGGTAATAGCCCAAAGTCAGTTGGTATCATAACAGCTGTGTTTGATTTAGACAATTGCCCCAATAGTATTTGCTTATAGCCGATGACCTAAAAATATATATTAAATGAAAGCATTGCTAAACGTTTGGTACAAGTGGTACGTTGTGTTTTTATTTAAAATTATACTTTTCTTAATTTGCACAATCTTGTATTTCAGAGATTTTGGTAATGAAGCAGAAACAACTGAAAACGGAGTTTGAAATTGACCGTCTCAAAAAAGAGGAGACGAACATACAGCACCTGGTCAGCTCCCTGGAGAAACGTCTGACAGGTCTGAACTTGCAGTGTAGCGAACGCAAGGGGTACAAGGAGAACCTCAACAACCTCAACTTGGCGGCTCAGAACCAGCTGATATGTGACCTCAAGGTATGTTACACTTTTCTCTTTTGTACAAGTTCATTGATATTCAGCATTACAATAGATTGCCGAGAATGAATTGTATAATTATGATTTTGAAATACCTTTGATAAAGATAACAGTCTTTATTAACAATAATATTTGTATTTTGAACATTTATTTTAGTGATTCACAAATACAGCCAAATCAGAGTCAATCTTGTTTTTACAATAGATAATAAGTGGAATGTGTGTATTAAAGCCGGCTGTCCTGGCAGCCATCTTGGTTTCAACCTCATATGAGGAATGTTGAATCTCAAACTTTCTACACCCTTACTTCAAGGACGGAGCCAGCTAGGGTTTCCAAGGAGTCCAGACCCCCAAACTTTAAATTTTTTTCAATTAAAATTTTTAGTAAACGATTATTATTATTTAAATAATTCAGTATTAATGACATGTACTGCAGAAAGATCGTTCTTAACAGAGAAATGGGTCAAGAACTTTTCAAGGAACAAAATGGGGGCTTACTCTCTGTCTACTACGGGAAAAAAATCAATTGTCTGGACGATCCCCCCCCCAAATTTTTTCTAACTAAATTCTTGCCTTACTTTTAATAATACAGTTTTGGAATGATGTGTCTCTTTTATAATATATAATAATAAAAATGCTTTTTAGTTTTATGCATATTTCTATTAGTTATTCAGAAAAAATACTCAATGTTTTGTATATTTCATGGTTTGACTAATTATATAAAAAGAAAAACTTCTCATGGAAAATGAAAAAGCATTTAGATGCATATTAATGAAATCTTTAATAAGACATCTCCGATAACTCTAGATAAGATGAAAATAAGGGCATAAATGTGTTTGAAATTGAACAATGTTCTTATGGGTGAAACTCAAGATCGTTTTGCTCAACATCTGGCTCTTACTGTGGTTTGACCACCACAACTGTGACCAATTATTTACATAACCACCACTTGATATATAATCTGACATGACGCTTTCTTTTTATGTTACATAATCACACAATGTGATATCAAATTCCCTCAAAGCTTTTAAATGAGATTTTCTAAGTGAGTTTAAGTTTCTTGTATCACCTGGATAGACAAAACCCAGGCACGAACTTTAGTAGATGAAACAAGATAATAATCAAAGATGCTTGAATGGGTTGGAACAAGATAACAATAAAATATACTTTAATGGTTGGAACAAGATAACAATCAAAGATGCTTTAATCGGTATAATAATATACCAATCAAAATGCTTTAATGGTTGGAACAAGATAACAATCAAAGGTGCTTTAATGTGTGGAACAAGATAACAATCAAAGATGCTTTAATGTGTGGAACAAGATAACAATCTAAGGGGCTTTAATGGGTGGAACAAGATAACAATCAAAGATGCTTTAATGAGTATAACATGATAACAATCAAAGATGTCATTAATGGGTTTATCTAAAAATGTTGATTACCATCAGCAGGGAACAATTATTAAGTTCTGATTGTATTAGCCATCAAGTGAATGGGTACTAGAAAAACAACAAACGGATTGACACGTGAGTGGTATTGACAGTGTGGTCACCGTTTATGCATGTACAGCAGTTATGTTAAAAATTAAGATTTCCATTTACAAATTTAGACTGTGCATGTAATGTAATGTTTTTTAATGCTGTGAAGGATGCAGAAGTAAAGGCCCTGACCCTACAAGAGGACATGTGCTACCTGGAGATAGAGAAGGAGGAGCTCCGAGGAGAGATAGTGCAGGCCCAGCGGGATCTGTTAGCTTGGGAACGCAAGTTGCAGATGGCTACGGAGGTCAAACAGAACATTGACAAGTCCAAAGCTGAGGGTGGAGAGATTGCAGTCATGAAGTCCGAAATCCACCGTATGGAGGTGAGTAGTTGGAACCTTACTATGTGACTTTATTCTCACAATACATTAGCAATAAGTAAGTTATGCATGATAACCTCCTTTCTTGTCAAATTTGTATTTTATTGCAGCATTACGAGTTACAGTTAATCTGAAGTCAAAGATAGCATTTGGACTCTTATATAAAGTAGTACAAGTTTTATCAATGTCAATACAAATTCTTGGATTGAATTATCCCTTGTACTAACGAATGTTTATTGATAACTTTAATACTGCTCTGAAAACATTTTTTTTTTAAGGAAAGAGTCTAGACCTTATACTTAGTCCTGAAAGGGTCTTTGCAACTCCCTTATTTATTTACCCCTTATTTTGTAATTATTTGAAAATTTTTTGAAATTATTGTAAAATATTCTTCCTGCTTAATTTAAGTCAGAATTTGTAAAAATAAAATTTAGTTTTTGGATTTAGAAGAGCAATTTTGTTGTTTTACAGAATGATTTTGCTGGTATTTCTAAAACACTTAACATGTTACAAGGGAATTCACTGGCTGTCAATTTTAAACATCTATTGACAAAAAAGTCGTTCATGTTTTTAAAACTTTTTTCATGATGAAAGTTGTTACTAAAATGAGTATAACATCAATATTTTTTTATAGATTGTTTAAATAGGATTTTTAACTACAGTATAAAATATTCCACAAACAAGACTTACGTTTGAGACGAAAACCTTGTTTTTAGAGTCTTGTTCTAAAATTGCCATAAGGGGGTTACAATTTATAATATCTGAGTTGGAAGCATCCTTTCGGGAGCAGCACCTAAACATTTAAATGTGTCAAAACATGGTTCTATTGATCTAGAAACATTACCAAAGTTTATGTTTTTGTATCTGTGACTCTTCAAGAATTATCGAGAGGAGAGATTAAGTGTTTTTTTTTCTATTAAATCCAATCGTTTCTGTTTTCTGACAATATAAGATGATAAAAGACTGTTTATAGGTAAGGTATGCTCAACTGCAGAAAGTTCAGGAGAAGCTCGCTCACGACATGGAGATGTGCATATCTCGACGAGATGGAATCGTAGAACTGGCACAGGCCAGAGAGAAACGGAGCACAAAACGAGCACTCTACACCCGCCAGCAGTTTCTCAAGAAACTGGACGATTTGCAGACAAAGATCAAGCAAACAAACTCTGTAAGTAACATATCATTGGCAAATAAAATGGGCTTATACATCATATACTCTTATTAGAAAAATGGTATTTTAGATCATTGTTTAGTAATTTGTAAGTTAAGCAATAATTACAGAGGAAGCTGCTTATATCAATAGACTATCAGTGTTCCCTGTAGAGCACTGGCAAGTAAAGTCTCACTCACTAAACTCTCCACCGTCCCAGGTATTATTCTCTCTCAGAACTGCCTTTCACATTACCTTTTTATGTTCTCTTAGGACAAGAAGCTTATATATTGCACTTAGACCTGTAAGAACGTTAGCGCTGCTTCCAAAGTGACAGGATATTCAGGATGGGTAAGGTTAGGGGGTAGGGGCCACCTCCTATTGAGACCCATGAGGAAGAATTAGGGCACTAATCTCAAAGTAATGTCCCCCCGGAAGAAGGGGAGGCCAGCTCTGACCCAGCCTCTCCAGTCAGAGCAGACAGGCACATCCTTTTTGAGGCTAGCAAGAACCTCTGATACCCCACCAACTCCAACAGTCATCTCCCGCAGTAGACAAGACCTATCGAATTGCCCTTGAACCCCAGAATCTCGACATTTGCGGTTAGTGATGTGCCGCTCCTGGACTTGGTTGCCCAGATTTAAGTGACACATTGGTTTTTGCTGTGTATCTAGCTTGAAAACAGCAATAACAAATTACTGCTCTCCTGCTTTCTTGGCTTTCAGCACCCTCTTCACATGACAATGATCCAAACCTGAAGGACAAAGACCATCTTCTTCTGTACAATAAGTCCACTGAGAGTTGCTCAATGGACGTTTTGCGCTCTCTATTCAGTTCTTATACAGGAGAAGAAAGAATGGTCAGTGTTGTTTTATTCTGAGTCCCCAAAAAGAGCACTGTGATTTCTGAACTTACCCGTCTTGAGTCTATAAGCTCAGAAATGTTCATAGCCGGGAATGAACTAAGTCCACCTCCGATCAACGCGGCTATCCAAAGACCACTTTTGTTTAGTCGTCTTCGCCCTTCCCCATCCTTCATGGTGTGTACTTGGGCTTTGAGATGGTTTCGTGCCTTGGTTCCATCTTAAGCCTGCTTTCACTTAAAAGTGAGATCAATGGGAGTAGCCCTCATTATTTATGACAGCTGGTTCACTTATTGTCCAGCAACAACTCGCTATCAGGAGAGCAATCTCTCCGTTGCACTGACAACATCTTGCTTTAAATATCAATCTCCTACAAAAGCTGTATTCAGCTTTGGCGGGCCCTGTCATGTCTGGCCACCATGCCCCCATCACACCGCTTCACCATCCCCCTCCCCTCACTGTTATCTCATTGACAACAGTTTATTATTGTGTTAATCTTTGTTAATGTTAAACATCTAGGAGAAAGTATTTGTTTGCTAACCTATTGTCAGAAAACATCACACAGAAAGTAACAGTATTTAGCTGTTGAACATTAACAGAACAGAAATACTATGTTACAGTCTAACTTTGAAACTAAAAAATAAAGCTCATTAGAGGATAAGGGTTTCTCAAAGAAATTTCAGATAGCCTTTAAATTTGAAATTATATATTTTTTCAATCAATATATCTTTAGGTACTTGTGCTGTAACAAACTGTATCTCTCAGATAAAAACAGATTAAAAGGGGAAAAAGATATGTGTTTTTAAGACGTAATCAGACTGTGATCAGGATCCCCCAAGTTCTATCATTCTCCTTACTTCAAAAACTTCAACCTATCATCTAGAAATACATCATTCCAACACTTTATACATCTTTTAACTCTAAGGTTTTGCAATAATTGTTACTTTTTGTTTTCTGTGGTCAACAGAAAAAAATAGATGAAAATAATTGTTTATTATTCTGATGTTATGCTTATAGTTGAATTTCCTAATTTAATAACCAGTATATTGTACGGTTTTAGTCTACAATTAACAAAATCAAAAGTTGTTTTTATACCAAATCATAAGCAAAAATAAGCATATAAAAAGTGAACAGTCATAGTTTAATCTTACAGTTATATAAAGTTAAAATTTAACATATTAAAAATTAATTTAAGAAATTAAAACTGGTAGAATACAATTTCAAAAACCAGTAACATTTATTTTGGTCTAGACTTCCATCTCTTGATAACAACAAATAGATCCTTTCTAAATTCTCTCTTTATTAATTAGATAAACTTGTAAAAATCGAAAGATTTAACTTTCCCACAATCAAAATGCATTCTTTGCAATAAAGTACAAGCATAGAGTTTAAAAAAGTAGATTATGAGCATGAGATAAAAATATAATAAATCTGTAGGAACTGAAGTCAGTGGACAAGACATACAACAGCTCAGACGACCATATGCACGAACTCACAGACAGGAAACAGTACAAGAGAAATCAGCTGTCTGAGCTGCAAGGAGCAGTGTCGCAGATGCAAGCACAACTGGCCGAGGGACAGCTTCACAGGCAAAAGGTATATCATTAACCTACTTTGATATACATTTTTTCTTATCTACGTTAATATAAATTTTTGGAAACGTTATGATAAAACTCCATCAAACATTTATTTTTATGTCCACATCTGAGGTATTAACCATCAAAGAATCACTTCACATATTTGGGAATCATAATCGTCTTTTTCAGCTTCTGCCTCAAAACTCTTTAATGAAACCTATAATGTGGTATTACTCATTTAACTAATTAATTAGAAATTACACCAATAATTAATTGTCAGTGTTTTCATAGTTTTAAGATTACATACACTTTGCTCATATTGCACTTTGATCTTCAGGTGCTCACTCCACTTATTGATCCTAAACAAGATATGCCATATCTACTAGAAAAAAGTATATTTAAATGCAACCATTTGAAGTGAGACGATTGTTACTTAAAATAGTTTAAAAATCTTGACTGAAATTTTTAGTATCTTTTAACCCACAATACTTTATAATGAAATGTCGTACCATGTAATTACGAGGTGTAACCAATGTTTATGATGGTTTTTTACATTATAATTATTACTTTTAAGAAAGAGGGTAATTTAAAAAAAGATGTAGTGTTGAAAGGGATATTTATTTTTTGTAAGACTGTATTTAGATTGTGGGATTAAAAACAGAAAAATGCTACGGTCCTGTTTAAAAAAATGTTTAAAATATATTAATATATCAAATGAAGGAAATTTAGGATTTCAAACTTCTTAAAAATAAGTTTGCAAGACTCTCTTTGACGAATCTAGCAATAACCAGCAATGCCTTCTTTTATAAAATAAAAATAATTTTAGAATTAGTTTTTTCTGATCGCAGATTGCCACAGCGTAAATCAAGTTTGGGAAAGTCAGAGCATACCTGTAGTATGCTGTTAGAAGAACAGAAGTGTTTGTGAAGTGTGCAAGTCTACACAGTACAAAAATTCCGGGAAAAAAATCTTCCATGCTACATTGTTTATATGTGAGAGAAATTAAAACCCAGACAGAACCAAGAACTTAACATTGCGTTCAGAAACGACCCTCACGTCATCGACCAAAACATCGAGACCATCGTATCGTAGCGCTTGACTATAATATTGTGAAATCTAGTCATTTCGTTTTACCAATGTTATAGTCCAGTCATATTCTCTAACCACTGGACAATAAATACTAGATTCCACACGTTTTAACCTCGAAGGCCTCACGCCATTGACTGTGTAAAATAATTGACGTGTCGTCTGCAAAAAAAGATCTTAGTTTATTTATTTTAGTTTCATAAGTCACACTTTACTGATATACTTTGTATTTACTGTACTAACAGATTGAAAATGAAAAGGAACTTGTATTACAAAGAAAATAACAGTGTAAGTATAAAGAAAAGCGAATGTCAATGATTTACAGTAGTGCAGTTTACATTGGTATGCAACTCAATTGAAATTGTCACTTTTACGTTGTTTGGCTACAAACAAACCAACGTACTGTATAAAAATAGTAACCATATTATCTTAAACAGTTTAGGCTGTTTCCTTGGGGTAGCAACGCTATCCAATAGCATTTGAACTTGCCAAACCAACCTTATTTGAGAACATTGAGAACAAAGTGATGAAGTACGTTAGTCAGACAGTTCCTGTATTTTGTCCGGAAAGGATCAGAGTTTGTAAACTTCTTTAGAACTCATGATTGAAGTGCTTTGATATAAAATGATACATAAGGAGTCATCCATTATTTAATATCGAAACACGTTAAGCATGAACCTAAAACTATTTGGTAGGGAATCTAGAAAATTCATAATTTAACTACATCACTGCTACTCATTCATCAGACTACTTTCTGTGTCTTGTCGAAAAATTTCTGAACAGTTTCCTGAGGTTGGGCAAAAAAGTTGGTCTATCCTTGTTAATGAGTTAACAGCGATAATTATACAATCGGTGAAAACTAAGGTTAAGATTAATCTAGATTTGATAAATAAGATTTTTAAGCAGGTAGTAGACTAAATTGTTTGTCTATTGGTTAATTACAAATGCAATAATTAATATTTATCATAGTCGCTCCTTGTGTATATATTTTTGTGTGTTATTTGTGGACAGAACCTGGAGATGCTTGTGCGAAAACAACGGAAAGCCAGACAGTATGGAGAGCTGAAGGCAGGTCGGTACAGCCTACAGTTTCGACAAGAGAGTGTCCTGGAACTCGAAACACAAAAGCAGAAAGCCGTCAACTCGGATTTAGTCTCAATTGTCGAATCAATAAATACAGACTTTCCAATCCTAGCAACTCCAATCACACAAATCCTCAACACTCTTCGATCACCTGCTGCGTAATTAATTGTCTAGATAACATTAACAAATAAATTTTATATTGTAAAATAAATGTAAACTAAACCGTGTGCTAAATCAATGCTTCCTTGAAATAGATATACGTGGGGTTTGTTTGATATAAGAACAAACAGGTCCAATATGTCAACTGTTACATGATCTATAGCCACATCCATTTGCTTGAATTATAATGTCCTTGTAGTATTCATATAACCAAAGAGGCATAGGAACTTATGTAATTGAGTTGGTTTTTTCTGGCTTAAATATAAAACTTATAAACTTAGTAAAATTGATGAGCAACATCAAGTTTTAGGTGAAAATTGGGAAACGACCCTCATGAAATTACTAATATTTCCAAGACTACTTAAGTTATCGCTAATAAAGCACTGAGAAAAACACATACGGTGAGTGATAATAAACATTAAACTCATTGCAGGCAAAAATATATTGATCATTTGAGGTTAATATCTTTATCTCCTTAAAAATAGACTCCTTGGTGACACATCTCCCACTGCTGCTGACAATGCCCGAAACGCCCTTGGAACGTATGTGAGGTTCAGATAAGTTGTCCTGTATAATGTTTTTTCTTGATTCAAATTGGGTCACCTTCAAAGGCATTTTCACTTTTGGAAATAACCAGAAGTAACATGGGAGCCATGTGAGCGGAGTAGGAGGAAGTCTGTCAAACCACAGACGTTTGGCGATAAAAGCTAAATCAGATATACAGTACGGGTTGTTGTGTTGTCATGGTGGAGCTGCAAAGTGTCTGCTTGCTACTCTCAGATCCGGGCATTTCATCATACAGCATCATGAATGCAACAAAGGATAATAGGTAGTATTCCTTAGTGATGGTATAGCCTTGTGATGCATATTCATGATGCACAACACCACGAAAGTATAAAAGTTGGTAAATTTGGATGCGGACCATAAATCTATAGCCTTCTGGGTCATACCCATAAACACCATGATTTACTCACCTTTGATCGCAGTGTTCAAAAAGTTTGTGTCACCGCATGGTCTGGTATGCCCTGTGCAATTTCCAGATATTGTTGATTCTGTTCTGTTAACAATTTCGTCACAATAATTTTTATGAACAGTGTTCATACCCACATTTTCTGTCAAATTGAATTTACCGATCCAACATTGTTTCTGCTCATGACCAACTCAATGTAAAGCCTACAATAATTGCTAATTGGTATAATTCCAAGAAGCTAAAATGAAATGCTGAAAAGTTCACAAGTTATCTCTATGTCTAGTATAATATGTCCAATAGTATGCAACAGACAGTCACTAATTTAAAAGTTTTGGGTATTGTTGAACTTGGTCGTAACTCTGTAGTTTCGAAAATGTTCAAAGATATGTATTACAGTCATGAATAAATTGTCATTTGGCATACAGGATATCTTTGTGGGCTAACCCAGATTAAGCTCAAAAGGTTTTTATTTTACGTGGTCGAGCTCATTGCAAGTCTCTAACTGGGTATTCTTTCTTTACCCTCTATTACAAACCTATTTGTTGTAAATTGGATTGTATTGATTCTTGCACATGTGAGTGAAGCAACTGGCGGCGAGGTGACGTCAGCCAGTTAAGCACGGCGCCCACTGCGACCGGCCCGGCCCGGTCAGCCCTTGTTACGTCAACGCCGTTCACAGTTCACAAAAATCTTTATTTTCCAAACAGCTTCAAAAGATACAATTCCATGAGCTATACAAAGCACGTGTGGAAGAGAAAAACAATTTCTTTTTTTAAATATTTTGTCATTGTATACTACAGTTGGCAAAGTATATTCAAAGCCTATCCAGTCATCTTTTGGCAGAGGGTGGATTTACATTTAAATAAATAACATATTTCAAAGTTTTTAGATATTATAAATAAATAAATCATTACATAAATCAAACAAAAACAATTAATAGTAGAATTCTTAACAAATCTAAGGAATACTTTGGCAGATTTAAAATATATGTCAGTAATAATTAATGATTAAATTCATCTGTGATATCTACTCCATCTGCACCAGCGTAGTCAGTGGTTTACTAAACATGTTAAGTTTTGAGGATACAAGTTCTGACGAAGAAGACATTACATTATATTAGCTGTAGCTTGCTATGAGCTAAGTAAACGAGAACCAAGGTACTGGATTCACGGAATCAATATAAAAAGGGAAGAATGTGGTGAATTTGCTCATCTCATCCCAGATCTCTTACAAGATTTCGTCTGAAAAGACGTAACTAACCATTTTTCTCAAAGGGACCAATACAACGACCTGCACTGCTGAGGGTACGTTCGGAGAAAGGAAAAACTCTACACAGATAAAGGAGACCATGTAGAAGGGGTATCCTCAACCCACCATATCATCACCTCCCTTTCGAAATGTCGAAATGCATGCAATCAAATGGACACCCGTCCACTGCGACCGGTCCGGCCTGACCGACCTCGGTCGGCTACTTGGGGTGACTGTGCCGGTGCCGTGTGGGCCGAGTCCGCCCGCAGTGGACGGGTGTCCATTTGATTGCATGCATTTTGACAGAGTATAAAAGGCTGGTCCGGGCTGGGCTCGGCCGGGCCCGTTGCAGTTGGCGGGTGTCCATTTGATTGCGTGTATTTCGACTTCACAAAAAGGCCGGGTAGGTCGCAGTGGGCGCCGTACTTTAACATGATATGAATGAAACACTACGAGATTATTCCGCTCCACGCTAATACTGTTTAGTATAATATTGAACGGCTTTTTCGTTCTAGTCATAATGTTTGTTATAGTAATTAAAAATGTACATACATTCCCGCGTTAACAGTGTTTAATTTCAATAATCACACATTAATGTTAAGACTGTTAAAACTAATGCAGTACCAAATATGTGGAGTACTCAAATAATTATTATTTAATGGATAATAACTTATGTATTTGCTTAGCAGCAGTTATAACAGGTTAAAGAACAAAAAGTAATATACATACAGTTTTTAATACTTTTCCTACTGTAAATGAATGGTTTTTATACGAATACAGAAAAAAAGCTTATAACCTTAGTTATGCTGTTTGCAAAGCCCGATAAGATCACTGAAATAACTAACTCTTAGCTGCAGTTGTCATAAATGAAGATTTTAGGGGTTTTATTAACCATGTTTTTATGGCTGTGTAATTTTAAAGTCAGTCTGTGATTCGTAACATAAAAGTGTCAGTACATAACATCAGAGTGGTACAATAAATTATTATTGTCAGCTCTAAAGGCTACGACTTTTTTTATTGATGCACACCCTCCTGTACTTCGGTATAAGCTAGAAACATGTCCCTCTCCAATTGCAAAGTCATCAAGTCACTTTTATAAAGTAATCCTAGTATTTACCATATAAAACTCTGGTAACAGTATTACATAAATTATTAAAAAAAAAACGGAAGTCATAAGAAGAACACACGTACCATTTATTTTATTTCAAAGGTTTCCAGCATTTGTTCAAAGGTTTCCTCAGGCATTTATGTCTTACGGAATCTTGCAAAATTCTGCTCTTTGGATATACTAAGAATGGCCTACTTTGGCTTGGTATATCCACATCTGACATACGGTTTGAGACTGTGGGGCAGCTGTTCTAAATACAAATTCGAACGTGTATTTAGAAGTCAAAAGAAAGCTGTCCGAATAATTTCAAAATTGAACTTCAGGGAGCTTCGATTGCTGACTTTGCCCTGTCTCTATATCCTGGAGGTTGTCCTGTACTGCCGTTCTAAGTGTAACTTGGTTCAAGGCAGGGACGTTCACCAGTATGGGACTAGAGGCAGGGACAACTTCCGCGTTCAACAACACAGAACTGCAGCATTCGAACGTTTACCGTCTGAGGTTGGTGTCAAGCTAATCAATAAGCTCCCTGAAGAGATCAAACAATTGAATGACAAAAAAAAATTTAAAAACTCGACTACCTTTTGGTGTCGATGGTGTTTTACTCGGTTGACGAGTTTATGGAGAGCCGCTGGGACGAAATTCAAAAACTAACACGATCAATCCTCTGGTTCTGGTGTGGCAGTGGCAGGATTGTCTGGTGAGAATGAAGATGAGAGTGAATGAGAGAAACATGTGACTGTGTGCGTGAGTGAATGAAGTGTAGGCCTACCTTTTTATTATTTAAATATTCTGTGACGTTTGTATGCAATTTTATTATTGTTACCGCAATAAAGTTATATTATATTATTATTATATTTATTTTCATCGTAATGCGAACAAAATTCATTGTTTATAGAAGTTGCCAACATGTTGGAGTTTAATAATAAGATTGTTAGCACAGATCTAATGAAATTTGTCTACAGTCTAGACCTCACGCTGTTGGTTTATCAGTCCGGTATTACTTAAACATATTAGTGGCAGTCCTTTGCCGCATTGTATAGGTTTTAAGTATTTTGTTTTACCGTATTGGGGGTTTTGACATCTAACGAAGAGTAGTTCAATCCCTGAAACGAAATGTTATACATGTACATATAATGATGGGAAATGTCCGAAATCCTACTATCATTCGAAATCATCCCCTTTCAATAACAAATTTTAAACAAAGATCTAACAAAAATCAGACAAAAATCACTTATAGTACCTCCTAAATAAATACAATACACACAATAGAAAATCACACCTGAAAATAAAACTATAAAAGCTTTATATCTTCTGAGAAGATTTTGCGATTAAGGCTCGAACTAGACCTCTGAGGTAACATGCTGAAACATGAAATTAACAATTCAGTTACCAGGAACGGCAATTCCTCCTTAAATAAGCCATACAGATAGTTTATACTTAGAAATCATTACCTACTGCTAACTAACATTAATTTAAAAGGACTTAGTTCAAGGTTAAATTAAGGGGGGAAATAACATTTGATATTCATCGAAATGAAAAATTAATAGCAAATCAAAACACGAGCAAATACAATCGCAGAAAAGAAAGTGATATAAGATTCTAGTTATGAGAGGTTTCATGTATTTTATATTACGCCTGCAGATTAACGTAAACAGATGTGCTCGTCTGCTTGATCATATGTTTACGTATTGTTTTGTTTTATTTTGTTTAATAACAATATTACAGTATCATTAAAACTGTGTCGTTGTTTCGTTTCAAACATTTCTGTAGTGGTATATTATATTTCAGTATTTTTAATCCTTCAAGGTGATTTATAGGATACTAATCTAATTCACTTAGCAAGTAATTCACATTAATTTGTGTCGCAATTTTGTTACAACCCAAGGATAGGAATCCACATTAACACTGTAACTGGCGGGCCAGTTTTCCTGGTTTGTAAGTCTGTAATGTTTGAACAATTTGAGTGCCAGATATTAAGGAAATTACTTCTCAACATTGCCAGACTTTCTTTCTAACATATCCGTAAAATACCAGCTATTTTACATATGAAATATGAGGAAGGAAATTATTATATTACAATATTTTGAGAGATATTCTGTAATTATTTTATATTTAAAGATATTTGAGCAGATCTTTTTTATTTTTGTAGGTAATGTTTTTTCGAGATATATTTAAATTGTGAAAGTAAAATATAGGTTTTAGAACTAATTTACTAAAGACAAAACATAATATAAACATTTTTTATTTTTTTACATTTAACAATTAATAGCATAAGTTTGTTTATTGTATATCATGTTTAAAACTGTAAATATTATGTACTACTGGTAACTTTAAAAAATTCCTAAAAGTTTCATTTGTTTGTATTTAGTTTTATGTTAGTTATGACATATTTAGTAAATAAATATAGTAAAATTGGAGCGATTGGGCTGCAGTATAATTGGGCCGGGTAAAGTATGATAAGCGGACCTGGTTTTTTATATTGGTATTGAAAAACTGTAGATTACTTAATTATAAGTATGAATATAATAAACCTATACTGATTTTTTTTAACAATAACTAAACAACAGTTTTGTACCAACTTTAAACAATTTTTCATATATTAAAAGTATTGTCTTTTATAGAGAAAAGACAGTAGAAAGCTGGTGGAGGACCATGAAACGAAGTTTAAAAATTTGCATATCAGCCGACTTGCTTGCAGATCATCTCTATAGGTATTTTTAGAGAATAAAGTGTGGTTTTCTAGAGAGGATGCTTTCAACTTCTTGAAAGCGGTTAATCATTGCTACCAAGGAGAAAACAAATAGGTGCGCATATTTCGTATTTTCTGTTATAAATGTTTGTTATGTTGTTATCATTTCGTTATTATTTATGATTTTTTCCTAGTATTCAATATATGAATATTAAGTATCAATGATCATACAGTACTAATTGATATAAAAACCGGGTCTGCTTATCGTACTCTACCCAATAGGCCTAAATGGCCACCATGACAATCAAATCAGTGAATCAAATGGCTGCACTATATTATGCACCATGACAATTTTGAATTTATGATGATATTCATGATTATCTAAACTTCTGAAACCAAAATGTTGAACTAGGTAATTAAGTTATAATTATTTGAAATACAGTAAAGCTCGGCCGTTTTTATATCTAAAAAAGTAATAATGTACAAAAAAACTATCTAGGCTATGTGTATTTATAAAATGTAATAACAAAATAGTGTAATAAACATTAAGTTACTCGGTACTTTGGGATTATACCGACCACACCCAGACATGAATCGTTATTTGACATTTTGCTTCTACTGATTACTAGATTAGCGTAGAACAATATTTCGTCAATATAAAACAGGAATTGTCTTATCGCAAACCCCTCCCCATCCTCAGACAGAGGTCAAAGTCGAGCGGTCTAGTAGATAACGTGATTGCAGAGTCTCGCCGCCCGTTCAGCTGGTGCGTCGCTTTGTTGTACTTCCGTGTTTTACCTCTACATTTCTCCAAACACAAAAATTCAATAAAAACAAACATGATCAAACTAAAACAAAACTCTTTATTGAAAAAACACTCAAAAACTTGTTTTTATTCTTGATCACACTCCGCCACCCAAAATGCGAGTGCCATGCCTTCGCGCTGATGTCAACGAAAGAATAACATCCCTCGAGATAGTACCTATCAGTAAAATATCAAATTCTAGAGGATCTGATCAGAAATATAAATTGAATTGTTATGGAAAGGCAATTATGTACCGTGCAAATCATGTGATGCCGCGTGGCCTATCGTAATCGGGATTCTCGAGAAAGATAAGATAACAGCGACAACAATACCGATCACAATGCCTGGAAATGCTTGTAATTTTGTAATTAAAGAGTTGTTTTTTCGTTCTATTATGTTTGTTTCTATAAATTTATATTTTTGTGTTCTTCATACTGGTGTGGTCGGTATAATCCCAAAGTACCAGTTACTCTTTACTATTTTGAAGGGTAAACGTGTCTGATAGCTTATGACAC
Organism: Homalodisca vitripennis; assembly: GCF_021130785.1. Taxonomy (NCBI): domain Eukaryota; kingdom Metazoa; phylum Arthropoda; class Insecta; order Hemiptera; family Cicadellidae; genus Homalodisca; species Homalodisca vitripennis. The sequence continues at coordinate 198,198,934 of NC_060210.1, read as the reverse complement.
AAACAAACATGTACATCACCATACAAGGAAGTACCCAAAAGGAACCAAAATAATTTTTTTTTTTAAGCTATATATTTTCAAATCTTTTACAAAAAACCTTATCCCCTTCAAAATACTTTCCATTAAAACTAATATATTTGTCCCACTGGTGTTTCCACTGTTTGAAACATTTTTTTGTATTCATCTTTAGAAATGGCTGTAGCTAGTCCTTCGTTATTTTTTTCGACCTCTTCGATGCTGTCAAATCCGTGTTTTTTCATGCCCCTTTTCATGCGTGGAAATAAGAAAAAGTCGCACAGTGTCAGGGCAGGCGAGTAAGGTCCGGAACCATGCCATTTTTAGCAAAAAACTGTCAAACAGAGATGGCTGTGTGTGCAGGAGCGTTGTGGGGGAAGAACTAGTCTCCTGTCTGCCACAAATTAGGTCTATTTTGACGAACACTGTTTCGCAATCTTCTTAAAACTTTCAATTAAAAGGTTGATTGACGGTCTAACCTGGGGGAACAAATTCTGTTTGGGGCGTAGAAGAAGGGGAAAAGGAGCTATTTCAGGAGGAAGATATACATTCCTTGATGTAATATATCAAGATTTTACTGTTAGCAAATTTTATCCTTGCTTACTAACACTTTTAGTTATTTTACATGAATTTTTATTTCTATATAAGCAACACTCGATAATTGTACATGTCACTTCCATGAGAATTAGGCTGAGCATTAACAAATACTTTTACATTGGTCTTAAGAGTAACCATGATGGCAGGAGGTGATGAGAACAGCTGTGATGAGCGCAATGAAGCTTCTAGGAACAAAAGGTAATAAATGCTACCTCCTTAGAAGGCCACATGAAGATATTGGAAAAATTTCCTGAGGCTGAAATGCTAACCAAAGTATCAGATGCTATGGTTAAGAAATACTCCTTTGAAAAACCATATACGGTCTCTATCGGAAGTAGGGAGAAATGGATTAAAAGGGAGGCCTACCCTACAAAAGGAGTCCTGAAGTTTTTCACTGATGGTTCACTCCTAGACTCTAGGGCAGGATACGGAATACATGGACCTGGAGTCGACATGGCTGTGCCCCTAGGAAGACATGCCACGGTTTTTTCAGGCGGAGGTCATGGCAATAGACTCATGTTCCAGAAGACTCACACAGTTGAGGACAAAAGGATTATCATACCTAATACTTTCTGATAGTCAGACTGCACTGAAGGCACTTGATACCTGTTCGATTGATTCGAAAGTGGTCTGGGAATGCAGGAATGCTCTAGCAGAGCTGGCAACAAATAACAGAGTAACACTCGGTTGGGTACCGGGTCATGAAGGTATTCATGGGAATGAAAAAGCGGACATCCTCGCCAAAAAGGGAGCAGAATCCACATTGGTGGGGCCTGAGCCAGGTTGTGGGATAGCCTTCTCTAACATTAAAGCTCTGGTCAAAGATTGGGAAAAGAGGACAAGACACAAGAATTGGAGTAGAGCCTCAGGTTTAAGACTATCCAAAATGTTTATCTCTCCTTACGCAAAAGGGTGGACAGCTCTCCTAGACCAGAATAAGGAGGATATAAGACTGATATTAGGAATGTTGACAGGACATGGCCCTCTGAGGAAGCACCTTATGAAGGTAGGCCTCAGTCAGAGCAGCGAATGTAGACTCTGTGGAGAAGAGGAGGAGTCAGCGGAGCACATTTGGTTGGATTGTCCTGCCATCGTAGAGACTCGGAAAAGATACTTGGGAGCATATCACCTCAGCCCCAAGGACATTAGAGAACAGGAGCCCTTAAATCTGATTGGTTTTTTGCAAACGCCTTGGTCTTTGAGGGCACAAATTAAAGTAAGGGAGGCGCACAGGTCCTTTTTAGGACTAAGTGCGGGGACAAACTGTCCTCTTCCCTCAGGGAAAAAAAAAACCATGATGGCAATGAGAAAATAGTAGAATAAAAAAATTTATAAACAAACCGAATACAAATATACAATGGTTTTAGCATGTGACAAATTAATACATGCATGTACAATTTTGTTTAAAGAGTGAAATAAAAATAGTAACATGAAAATTCTGTGTTAATCCTCGAATTGGCAATCGACATTATAATGTGGATCCGACACGCACATGTTTTGACAGTTTATACTGTACATAAATCAACACACCCAATAATTGTAACCATAGCAACAAATTTAGCCTTTTGTGTACTATTTGTGGTTTGTACAATAAATCTAATTTTTCTTCAAGAGAACTTGAATACCATTATATATTTTCAGAAACTTAGATAAAACGAAGAATAAATTGTCAGATTCTAATATTTGTAATATTATCACAGAAGCAGTCCTACCACTTAAATAAAAACAAAAAAATCAAGTGTAGTCATTATTATTTTTTTTTTTTTTGTGTGGATTATATATATAATGTTTTTATACTATAAATATGTCAAAATTTTTTGGAAAAATAATGTTTCACAATTATAGATTTATTTTTAAAATGTATTTTTTACATTTTTCAATTTTTTTTACATTTTTACAAAGTACTGAAGAAAGTTAAAAAAAATATATTAGCATATTAGTAGGAATTGTGTTTAGTTGGACGAATGCAGGTTTAAAGCCTGGTATTGTTCTAGGATAGGCTCAGTAATTACACATATTACAATGATTAGTGATTACAATGCTTTGTTATACAGTCCTTGGAAGCCATGGTACTATGAATGTTATCAAGTTTGCAGGTCCGAAAAATTAATATGGTGTAAAACTCTAGTAGTGAATTAAATAAATGAATTGGAGATTTCAACTAAAAAGTTTAATTGATTTATATATATATAAATTAAAACATATGATTGTACTGTCAAAAATATGTTTACACAGAACAGTTGATTACATTTAAGAGGCTCTAGAAGTGAATTTAGGCTTTTATCTATAACAAACCTAAAATTCACAATAGCAAAAATTGACGTTTATTAATCGAGATAAAACGACCCTATCTTTTAAGTAGGACCAAACAATACATACCTATAAAATATAATTGAATTCAGTTGAGTGGTTTCAGAGATTAGCGTAAACATTGTGACAGTGATTCTTATATATAAAGGTGACTCTGTTAGATAAGGCTTGCATTGTTTTTGGTTTTATTTATTATTTTACTTTATTTTTGTTGTTATTAAATCAGAATTTATAATTTAAACGTTTTAAAACCTTTCTTTTTAATTGAAATGTATTAGTAATTTTCTTAATTTTGTACTTTATTGCTCAAAATTAGAATTAATACAATACAAAAATACTATTTTGAGAAAGAATGTTTTTCACATTCAACAGAAAAACTAATGTAATTTCTGTGATATATAAAGTTTTTGGAAAAATATTTCTGATTAAAAGACTACAAGCTTTGATTGTAAAATTATTTGGAAGAAAGGCTATAATCGAAACTTCAGATCAACATAACATGCAAACTCATTTCAATAGGACTGTAGGAGTTTCAGTCTTTTACTAATAAATTGCAACATTCGCTCACTTATGACTGGGCTAGTACAATCCAAATAGAGCATATTTTAGCACATTGACTAGTACTGTACAATTTGACAACTCATTAGTTTTGTGTTCCAGGAGGAGATTGATTAGCAGCTATGGCTGTGCTTACTGGATCGGTTTTAATAGATTTACTTTTGGCTATTGCATCTCTACTGTGCTTTGCTTACTGGTTCATCACAAGCAATGATGACTATTGGGATAAGAAAGGAGTGCCCAATACCAAAGCAGGACTCATCAGACAAACTCTGCTCGGCCAACTATCTCAAGGTGATCGAATCACACAGCTGTACAAAGAATTTTCCGGAGAGAGATATTTCGGATTCTTTCAGGTCAGGAAAGCAGGGCTTATAATTAGAGATCCGAAACTAATAAACATGATTTTGGTGAAAGATTTTTCTCATTTTCAAGATCGGCCTCCCCAGCCCAAGCACGATCCAATATCACAAAGCCTGTTTGGTCTAAAAGGTCAGATTTGGCGAGCACTGCGCTACAAGTTAACGCCAACGTTCACAACAGGTAAACTGAGAGGGATGTTTGATCAAGTCTCAAAGTGTGGAGATAATATGATGAAGGCAATCGAGGAGCACTCGCCCACCGAAGGCGTAAGTTCTAAAAATGTATTGTTTGAGTTCACGCTAGATGTGATTTCAAGTTGTGCGTTCGGAGTCCAGTACCAGCCGGATAGTGCGGAGTTTAAAGAGTTCAAATCATTTGTGGAAAAGGCGTTCGCCTTGTCTCCTTTTGTGCTTTTAAAATTGGTATTTGTGTTAATGTTACCAAAAGTGGCTGAATTTTTTAAAATTTCTACAACCCCCGGTGACACCAGAAACTACTTCATCAACTTGACTAAAGCTACGATAAAGTACCGCAAAGACAACAATATCCAGAGGAGTGACTACTTCCAGCTGTTGTTGAAACTCAAGGAGCAGGAAGAGAGTGGGAAGGACATGGGACTGTCGATGTCGGATGCTACTGAGGAGGATGCTGTTGTCAACCAGATGCAGTACACTGGCGAGAGTAACTTGGCTTCTGATACACCGGAGAAATGTAAGTTGTTATTTTGTTGTTTGACAAGAAAACAAATTAACTATAAAGTATTTGTCAATCTAGTCTACAAAATGTATATACTTCAATCGAAAATTTGGCTAACAAAAACAAAAACCTGCTTATGGGAGAAATTTTGATTATTTAAGGTTTAGGTTGGTATCACTGGGATGAGCTTAATCTGTTGATACATTAAAATTGCTATTATGACTTCAAATTTATCTTAACAGTGACGTATCCAATTGAAAATAAACTGGTGGATTTTTTCATACTTAAAATTAAAAGCCAACCAATATTTATCATCAAATGGGCAAAGTATATGATGAAATTTGTAACAATTGCGGGAAATTTCAAATTTCATTACCCACATGGTCAGCCAGTTGAAGTTTCAATTCCTTCACTAAAAATAGAATAGATGAAATTATTCGTGAAGATCAATATGCTACTGTCAAATTTATTGTATAAAACTGCCGAGTTAATGTTGGAATAGTTAGTTTATAATATTAACAGTGAAAACTTTAAATTCAGTGTAATTTTTAACAATTCAGTTTGTTTGGATTTAATTGAATTTAAAGTTTTCAAGTTTTCAAATTCCACACAATAACTGGAAGATGGCTCCCAAATGCAGTACTACTGATAAATTTCGCGTACTTTAAACATCTTCTAGGGGCTCCCGTACATACAACTTATAAACTTGATCTATTGCACAATACCCATAATGACTCGGTTTTGTCTAATACACCAGTTTAAGGCAAACTTCTACAGCATCATGATTAAATTGTTTTCAATTCAGAAAAATTAGCAAATTTGTTCAATAAAGTGTATTGTTGAACACACATTGATTGTGGCAGAAGCACACTCCTACTATACCGGCTGTCCTAAGATCGGTACATGACCAGTGCCGCAGTGAATGTGTTAAACAAATAATTAATATGTTAACATTAATGGTTAAAATAAACAAGTCAGTAAAAATTATGTATTATCAGTTAAAAATTTTGAATTGAACTGATGATATTATTATCTTTTTACTGCACTATTTCATTGCCATATTAGCCAATAGATACAGACAGAGGTGTATTACAAACATTGTCACTGAAAGGTTTATAATTGTATAATGCAGAATGTGACGTGTTATCTTAGCATACTAGTAAACTGTGAGTATCATGTACAGGTATGTTACTGTTGGCAGTGAAAGGGTTAGTCATATTTTTAAATAATTTGGCTACTAAAAGTAGAATGAATATTAGATTCTTGTATGACGTAAACGATGATGGTTTGTTTTAGTGTTCTCGGAAGAAGTGATTTCTGCCAATACCTTCATCTTCCTCATAGCTGGTTCCGAGACAGTGGCCCGCACGATCAGTTTCGTCTTATTTGCACTGACCCAACACCCGGAGATCCAGCAGAGAGTGCAAGAGGAAGTGGACTCTGTGCTGGCCAAACACGGCGAATGGTCTTACGAAGCTATCAGGAACTTGGTCTACTTGGATCAAGTAGTCCAGGGTTAGTTGAGAGTCCCCATTGTACATAAAATACACTACATTGTGCTCTATAGTAGCATAGTATATCCATAAAGTCATGATACATTTTAAAGGTTGTAGTCACCAACTGATTGTAATTTTTATTAATTTGGAACTATGAATCGAAACAGCTAATATTTTATTTAATCCATTTGTTGTAGCTATTGCTACAATCTGATAAAGCTTAGATGGCATCTTGTATAAACATTTAATATGAAACCCTACAAAATGAAAATGATGTGTGTTTTGTTGCTAGAAGAGTTTTTAATTTGTAACTCTAGAGCGGTGTGACTTAATTGTGATCACTGCGTTTTCTATGAAGGTCCTACTGGAAAGTGCAACATCTATTGATGTACCATATGTTTAGTAGAAATTTATAGTTTGCTAGATAGATGTAGGCCTATTCAGGCATGCCTCCAACCAATAAGAAACTTTTATTCCTTGAAGTGACAGTTTAACCCTTTTAGTGCCAAACGAAATTTTCGAAATTTGTACCAGGAATGCCAGGCGTACACATGCATGTTTGTACCAAGATTGCCAGCCTTGTTTAGCCAAAATGTACGGTAATTCTTTAAACAATTGTAACTACACTATTTTTTTAAGATAAATTTCATGGGGTTTTTTTTGTTTTTAACTTAAAAATAGTTGTATTTTGTATCCTGCACTTTATTTGACAAAAAATTGTGTTACATTACTTTAAAAAAATTTAATTATTTAGTATTTAAAATTTTTTATTTTTACTTTTTTGAGTTTAACTTGTGATACACAACAGTAAAATGAACATTGGAAAAAAACATTGATTACATCACTGAATTCCTACTTTTATTCTATTGAAATTTACAAACTTTCAAACTGATAAATTAAAAATTGTGAAAGAACAAAAAGAACATCCAAAAAGTGTGCTAACCTGGGAAAAACACTCCGTTTTGCCTAATCTGTTAAATGTCTTCTTGTTTTTCTTGAAGGTCTTAACACAAGAGTCAAAATATTTCACAGATGAATAGGCTAGTAACTCTCTTGAAATAAATAAATATTGTTCTCTAGGGATCACTTAAAATAACAAGTAACTATTTACATAAAAATGTACAAAATAGAAAATTTGAAGAGAAACATTCAGCAGAAGTGTAGAGGGTAACACTTGGTGTGCACTCCTCTCTTACATTTAACACACATATAGGATGATTTTTTTCGTTTTCCTCCAAAAAAAAAAAAAAAAAAAAAAAAACACTAAATCAAAAATGATTACGCACTAATGATTTAGTGTTTTTTTTTTTTAAATCATTAGTGCTTGCTACGCTAAAAATTTTCTGATGTCAGCATTACCACCACCACCACCACGGATGCTTGCCATAGGTCTAGGACTGGTGGCACTTTCTTGCAACTGAAGCCACTGATCACCTAGCTCATCAACAATGGATACCAGAAATTCTAGATGTGATATAGGCTTTGTAGTGTTTTGCTTGTATAATATATAGGCATTCAAAAGCATTCTGGATAAGAGATTGAAGGTAATTTTTTTCCAAAATTTAAAACTTCTCCTATCGTCCAGGTATTGGTATAGCATTTGGTCTGATCCATCAACCCCACCCATATTAGCATTGTAATTACGTATCATTTTTGGTTTGTTAGATATGACAGTAAAATGTCCTCTGCGTTTTACTTTACGTTCTGAAGCAGTGACATTCATTTGTAGACAACAGCAAAACCTGCTTTTTTTTGTGCCTGCTTTTGTCTGTAGCCAAGAATAATCATTTCACTTTTCCTCATGTATTTTGTTTCACCAACTTTAAATTTTTGTATCATTTGAGCAGGGATTACCCTTTACGGTTGTGCCTTAGAGTGCTAGTTATAAAGGATTCCTTAGAATATAGATGTGTTGCCAATGTCAGGGAGGTGAAAAAATTGTCCACAAAACACGTGGTATCCCTTATTGTACAAATTAGACATACTCATTAGTTTATCCACTACTGTAAAGCCTAAAACCTTTTTCCTTTACCGTTGTCTTTTCATTGCCTTTGGTCCTTTGTATACAAAAAAACTTACCCAATAATGAGTGGTAGCATCAACCCAACATCCATAACTTCACACCCACGGTGATGCTTTTTAGGCATGTACTGGAGAAGCTGTGAATGTGTTTTGGTTGCAATCTTGCTTTCGTCAATAGATAAATTTTTATCTGGTGTAAAATGTAATTTGGAAATCCGGTTCATGTGATCAATCAGTGGTTCGAACCTAGCACAAGGATCATAGTTTGGTTGGCCTGACTTAGGTAAATTTGTAGTATCCACCAAGTGAAAAAATTTCAGTATTGCCTGAAAACGAGTTCCTCGTCATCATTCTAGGGAACCAAGGAATCAATTGACTTTTAAGAGTAGACCAAAAGGAAGCGATAGTGTTTTGTCTGTTTTGATAGCCATATTTATCAACACCAGAAGGAAAGCTTCCATTTCGTTTACAGTCACAGGTCTCCAAAGATTTTAGCCTACTGTGTTCTTTCATTCTATCGCGATTTTTATCAATAAAGTTTCCTGGCGTACTTGTTTGTAAAACCGAACCATTATTTCAATCAAAGGAATGGTAAAGAAAAATTTTGAAATAAGCACTTGGAGGAGAGTTCATTGGAGGACAGTGCTTGACCCCTGGCTGTTCCTGAAAGTGTATGGAATGGTTAGGCCTGTGTTCAATATCATTGGTTTCATTCACTTCCACCCAGTCAGGTTCATTCTCACAGTCTTCTGCAGAGCTACTACTGCTGTCCCTATCGTTAAGCCTAGATCTTTGAGGTATCACTCTATGGCCTTGTTGGTTAGGCCTATGCCCTATGACGACGTGATGGTTCACTATCAGATGAATCACTGTTAGATTCATCTGAATTTGTATCAATTACCAAGTTTAGTCGATTCAGTCCTAAAACCTTGATTACCTGAGGAAATTGTCGGTCCAACGGGGGATCGTAGGTCGGGTCATTATCTGTATCGTCAACAACCGAACTTGAACTCGACACTTTTTCATTTTCTGAAATTTCACTCACGAAACCGTCTGAAAGATATTCACTTTCTACTAATCTAGGCGATAGTATTATCACTAACAAGTGAATGAGAACGTTTCATTTTTGATAGAAAAGAAGTCATTAGCACATCTCACTTCACTCAAAGCACTCACGAACAACTAAAGTACAACTGTAAACAACAACGACAATGCTGTCTGCTGTCTAATGTTGACAGCTGAGAAATGAAAATGCACAGGATAGCCAACTTTAAAATCAAAATATGGCTACCTAGTATGACTCATAAACTGGGTAATGTAATTATCGGAAAGATCGTTGTATTGCGATTCTAAAACATTACAAGTATGTTTATTTTGACTAATTAAAGTAATTTTTATTTTTTTATTACAAAACGTCCGAAAATACGGACGCCGGCATTCTTCGCCTAAACTGCCAACGTCCAAAAATTCGGACGCTGGCAAACTACGCACAATAATCCAACGTCCGAAAATTCGGACGTTGGCACTAAAAGGGTTAATGCTTTCTAAATGGTAGATAAATGTTTTATGTTTTACATTCATATAGAGAAATTTTAAAATTACATACTTACAAAAAAAAAGTATTAGGACATATATTATCATGTACACACTATTTTGATCATGTAGATGTTTTTTTTTTTTTTTTTGAGGGAGAGGAAGGAAAAATGCAATTATGCACGCAGGTGGCCAGCCTGTAGTTTTATGGACTCCCCTAAAAACGGGTTTACTAAAGAACCTCCTCTATTCTTTAGGATTCTAACCTGGGATTGTTTATCACATTACTTCAGGCTAGGCCTACATTTGGCTTAAGCCCGTAGGGCTCGCTCCTTATCCAGCCGCTCGGTCAAGGGATCTGGGTCACTTCGCGGTCCAGATCGGGTTTCTTTTCCCTCCTGCCCTGGACGAACTGTGACAAACAATCCTAGTTCCCCTCATCCTCCATAATCTTTTCGCAGACCGTGTCCACCGAAAAAACACCGAGTTTTCTTGTGGCCTCCAGGCAGGGCCTTTCCCAACGCGGACAGCGGAAGAAAGTGTGTTCCGCGTCGTCGGGAACGCCCAGGCAGTAGATGCACTCCGGTGAACCGGTCTTGCCCATCTGGTTCAGGTACAACTTGAAATAGCCGTGACCTGTCAGGAACTGCGTGAGGTAGTAGTCCACCTCGCCATGCCGCCTTTCGACCCATGGTTGAACCTGCTCAATGAGTCGCGCAGTCCATCGTCCTCGGGTTTCGTGCTCCCAGCTGTGTTGCCACTGCTGGAAGGTTCTGGTGCGCTCTTCGGATCTAGCTGCGTCCTTGCCGATCTCGCCTTGTCTCTGATAAATCGCCTTCCTCTCCCCTGCCAAGAGCTTGACAGGGATGACTCCGGCAACCACCAGGACGGCAGGCTCGGATACTGTCCGATAGGCGGAACACACCCGGAGCGCAACTTGACGCTGAACCCGGGCGAGTTGCAACCTATAGAATTCCTTGGTGAGAGCATCTGCCCACACCTCTGCCCCATAAAGACTGGATTGCAGACATCAATAACCGTCTTCTGCTGGACTGAGGACCCCCGACATTGGCTATCAACATATTAAGAAAAGAGACCACCTTAGCAGCCTTGTCCGCCGTACAGAAGATCTGGTCTCTCCAGCTTAACTTGTTAGGATTTTAAGAAATTGTAATATTATTTTTAACACAAATCATACAAAAATATTTACAATATAAAATATGAAAAACATCATTAATTTTGAATAAGTCTTAAACTTAAAATTAATTTAATGTAAAAGTCACTAATACTGTAGATTTAAATGTATGTCAGAGGTAACAGCATTTTGGACATTTGCCATTGTTATATTGTACAAAAATAGAACACAATATTTCGAGGATTAGTATTTATCTTTACCCGTGTGGTGTCAAAAAATCTTTAGGCAGTATTAAAGAGAGTATAGTGATAAACTCACTACAGTGTACCTAATATTGTAAAAAGTTGTTCTTAAAAAAAATATAAAGTTTTTACCTACCAGTGTACAAAGAATGACCAGTATGAAGACACACCATAAGTTGAACACAATGGTGATAGCTGGGAGGGATGGTAGAGTGATAAAATCTACGGCCTTACGTTTTTGTTCTTATCGCAAAATCCTTGTATGTGTTGGAATTTTATCAAGATACATTGAACTGTACATTAATTATCTATAATTTTAACATGTTCTTAGAATTAAACCTTAATTCCTGGATGTTGTATGTAGAGACCCAAAGGATGTATCCCCTCTTGCCCATGCTGGTCAGGGAGTGTGTTCAACCCTACAAGATCCCGGACTCGGACCTCATCATAGAGAAAGGTGTCTTTATCATGATCCCCGTGGTGGCCCTGCATCATGATCCTCAGTACTATCCTGACCCCGAGCAGTTCAAGCCTGAGAGGTTCCAAGGCAACAATTTCAAGCCCAGCTCCACCTTCTTGCCGTTCGGAGATGGGCCGAGGATATGTATTGGTGAGAGCTCATTATTTTCACTACTGAGAATAATTTTGAGGGAAAAATGCAAATTAATTGTTAATGAAGAGACAACTTACCCTAAAAGTTTAATCTTATTGCCTGAGTGTTAGCGAAGCCTGTTACTCATTGGTCTTCATTTCTGTCTGTCTGTCCGTCTGTCCACACGATATCTTGAGAAGGAACTGACCTATAGACTTGAAATTTTACATGAAGCTTTATTTCTATATAAGCAACACTTATGTATGATGGTATGTATCACTCCGTGGTCTTTGGCTGAGTATTAACAAATATTTTTACATTGGTCTTAAGAGTAACCATGGTGGCAATGAGAAAATAGCGGAATAAATATATTTGTAAACAAACCGAATACAAATATACAAATGGTTTTAGCATGTGACATTTGTACATACATGTAAAATTTTGTTCAAAGAGTATAATAAAAATAATAACATGGAAATTCTGTGTTAATTCTCAAACTGACAATCAACATTAAAATGTTGATCTAAATCGTTTTACAAATGGCAGTTGACATTATAATGTCGATCTGACACAGACATGTTTTGACAGTTTATATAGTACATAAATCATCACTAGCACCACTATTTATATACCATTTCAAATGGAAAGAATTGCTATTTTCAATTGTGAAATTTTTTTGTCGTTTTGGCATCAGTTATGTCAATTACATCATAAAACCTGCCAGGAAGATGTCTTCATCTAGCCATTTTGAAAATTAGTGGTATATATCATGGGTATGGTTTATTATGTTGGTTTACAGTATAGCTTTGTTTTATGCTATACTATGCTAAATTTTGGAAATATCTACTGTAAAAATTATAATTTGTTGTTAATTTTTTTAAATAATCATATCCATAGTAACAAATTTAGTTATGTTCCACCACATTTCAAAAAAAAAAAAAAAAAAAAAATTGAAATTGGCTATTCATTTATTTATTGTTTTGTAGTGTATATAATTTTATACATTTTGGTATATCTTGGAAACATTTAGTGTAAGAATAATATTTTTTGGAAATGTTTGAAAATAATAGTAACCATAGTAACAAATTTAGCCTTTTGTTGATAATGTCGATCTGACACGGATGTTTTGACAGTTCATGTAGTACATAACTCAACACTATCACCACTATTTACATACCATTTCAAACTAAAAGAATTGCTGATTTCAATTGTGAAATATGTTTTGCTGTTTTGGCATCAATGATGTCAGTGGCGTCATAAAACTTTCATCAGCTGTTTTACATTTGTTGTATCAGCTGTTATATTGTGTTGCTTAGTGTTCTATTATGTTAGAAATGTCCAGAAGATAGCTGTCCAGTTGGTGGTGCAATCTTCTGGATATTACACAAACTACTTGGACGCCACGTCCTTTGTATTGTATACGAGTTCGGAAATGGTTACGTTGGTATTTTACAAGATGTTTACAATGTTTATTCATAGATATCTGTTTGATAGTGTTAGTATGTTGTAATTATTTGACAGATTGACATTATTTGAGAAGTTTTTAAACTTTAGAAATTGTTTACTCTATTTATTAAAATTTAAATAACGTTTTTAACGTATTATATCAAAAACTCCTAAAAATGGGAAAAATACTTGGTGTTGAGGGTCTTAGTATGTAACAAAGCCCGGCACTCGGGTGTCACCATAAATCCAGGATCATGGTGGTTAACGGGTTGAAGCAAGTTTGATTTAATTTGTAACTGAACAAATGATTATTCTTTCATTTATCCTGACTGAACTCGGTGTGAAATCAATCTTAATATTGACTTTTAAACAAGCAAAACTGAAAGTAAATAAGATTTGAAGAAGACTTTTTACTTTTAAGTGATTTGAAATTCAACACCACTCCATAATTTTTAACCTCTGAATGGAGCACATGGCGACCAACGTGGCTACACTAGAGTAATTATGAAGGTATTGGGTTAAGGAAATAGCTACCAAGACATCAAAGAAAAGTAAAGTAAAGATGTCTTATTTAATCAGATGAAGATAAAACTAAGTAGCCCTCTCTAACACTTAACCTGGGGACCAACGGCTTAAAGGTGACTTCCGAACCACCACCAATGGCCGGGCAGGCAGACTGCTTGCAAGGACATGATCACTCAGTGGTCAACCATCAAGCAGCAGCCACGCTCGACGTTACTTGATCCGGTTATCTCGCAATAACCACAGTACTCGCTACACTGTGCCATTGGTTAAACATTAAAGCCAGAGTGGATGAGGGTCTGTCAGTGCCTATGGCTCCAACAAGCCCAGACCTGCTGAGTCTGGATCAGCACTGTCAGTACCTATGGTTCCAGCAAGCCCAGACTTGCTGAGACTGGATCAGCACTGTCAGTGCCTATGTATCCAGCAAGCCAGACTTGCTGAGACTGGATCAGCACTGTCAGTGCCTATGGATCCAGCAAGCCCAGACTTGCTGAGACTGGAACAGCACTGTCAGTGCCTATGGATCCAGCAAGCCCAGACTTGCTGAGACTGGATCAGCACTGTCAGTGCCTATGGATCCAGCAAGCCCAGACTTGCTGAGACTGGATCAGCACTGTCAGTGCCTATGGATCCAGCAAGCCCAGACTTGCTGAGACTGGAACAGCACTGTCAGTGCCTATGGATCCAGCAAGCCCAGAGCTGGTGAGACTGGAACAGCACTAGTATCCCTGAGGTGGCATCGCAGAGGCAAAGATGAGAACATCCCGGGGGACTGTTCCATGAGATCTCGGCAGGAGACAGTTAACATGAAATTTAGATAATCAAGACTACTTACTACTATTTATTTTATAGTTCCAAAGTAGTGAATGATTTATTTGTTGCAGCAATGAGATTCGCATTGATGGAGGTGAAGTCTTGTGTGGCCAAAGTGGTGTCTCAGTACTCAGTGCACCTCCACAGCAAGACGCAGTTGCCGCTCAAGTTCAAGGTTCGTTCGTTTGTGCCGGCAGTGGAGGGGGACATATGGCTGTCATTCAAGAAACGAAGAGTTAACTAACCACATGACACATAACAGTATTTGTCAATGCATTTTAAACTATTTTTATTGGAAGGTTATGGCTTAAAAAAAAATTAAATTGGCTTTAGTTACAATTGTAATCAAAATAGTCTTAGGTAAAAATGTAATCAAATTAGCTTTAGATATCAATTTTAATCAAATTAGCTTTAGACACAGTACCTATAGTAATTAGTTTTAAAATAAAAACTATTTTGGGAAATAATTTTAATGAGATTCTAATTTATTTTTATGAAGGCAGATACGAAGTGCAGTAAGATAATAAATACAGTATAAGTAAAAATTAACAAAAATGTATAATGTTTTGTTAATTTTTAAAAAACAAGAGGATGGAGTTAAACGTATGTGTAGGGCTCGGCTTATCAAGCTTCTAGTGTGACATTCAAGGCTTAAAAATATAAACCAGCAAATTACACAATTAGCCTGGCTAGACATGAAGGTTTAACCTTCACTGTGGCTGGCAAACTTGCTTTAGGTTTAGCTCTGACATTTCTGCCAGATTATTGACGTTTGTTTTTTGAAGTTATCACTTGTACAGCTTTATTTTGTTGTTTTATAATAAATATTTTTATCATTAAAATATATTTCAAATTAATGATGAAGATTACGGTTGTTTATATTAAACTTTTTTATTCAAAGCGACCAACCAATAAGAATAATCTCAGTGTGAATGTACTGAAACATAATTATGTTGACTCTGACAAAGAATCAAGTTATAATAATATTTAACTTAACAGTAATTTGCACTTTTTTGTAACACATAACAGCAATGGTAATTAGTTAAACTCTAAAGCTACGGAAACAAATTTTAAATATTTTTATCCGTAGTGTACAATCCCATAATCTTTCCCATAACAGTGGATTTTATCATGTGAAGCAACTATTTAAAAATAACTGTTTACTATGTTCATTTTAATTTCTTTTACTTTTTTAAGATTTTTTATATTTTATCCCTTTTATATACTTATTTTCTTAATTTACAATTTATAAAACATTTCTTTTAATCTCCCTTTGTGAAATTTGTCACTGTAGTTGAATGTATTCTTCATAACTTATTCGCCTTAAAATACGTTTTCAATTGTGTCGATGTTTCAAGTTGGTAGTTAGTAATTAGGTTACAGCTTTTGGTAGAAGAGTACCGAACAGATCTTCATACCATACCAAAGTATAATATTTATGTTACAGTTCGCTTCCTCAGATTGAGTATTAAGTACCTCAGAATGTGATTACTATTGTATTTTTTGTTGTTAATATTTCACTTTAGGCTAGGTTTTATACTTGTCCATCATTCCTCACAATCCATATTTTGTACTTGATTGCCATTATATTTTTAGTAATTAGCAACACTTGCTCTACATGAAATTTATACGCTTATAGCTTAATGTTAGTCACCATAAATGTTTGTGCCTTAAAATAACTGTGATGTTTGTTCCGATGTGTCTTAATATTTAATATGTGAACACTGTGTTCAAGGAATAATTAATAAAAGATGATATTATAATATAAGCTTCAAATTTTATATCAGCAATTAGTTTATTAACTATATGTACATGACATTGTTTCTTTGTACTAATATTTTACTGAATTAAAATCACGTTATAAAAGGTTTAGTCAAATATTTTCTCCTACCCCGTTGAAAGTAAATATCGCAAAGTTGAAAGCAGTGTATCTTATCTGTGTCATAAATAAATTTAAATTTGTTATTCTTTTACGGTTTATGTTGATTACTATAAGGCAATGGATTGTTAAAACTCTGCATGTATCGAGGGTTTATAAAAGAGTTGTACAACAAAAGTTACTATTTTGCCACATTTGCTAGCGAAACAATCTTCTTTTAGATGCCTGAGGGAACTTTATGGAAATCATCTGAAGACTGCATAAAATAATGACTGTACACATATCTATTACTCTGCCCTTAGCAAACTACTGTTGTTGCAAAACCTCATAAGTTCAATAGCTGGGTGGTTAGAGATCCTAATCCGCTTATCTCCACTCGAGGCGTCTCAAAAGAAAAAGTAACAGATGAGTCAAATAAGGAGCGTCTGACAGATTATAAAGGCACCCACTTGACCTATGGAGCTCAATTTAGGTGGTGGTTAGACCATCAATTTAGGTGAATCAATCAGAGATCTGATTACATTGATAATGTAAACCCTTTTTTTTGTTCTCTTAGGTTAAGAAGCTTATAAATTGCACTTAGTTATATAAGAACCTTAGTGCTGCTTCTGGAGTGACAGGATATTCAGGATGGGTAAGGTTAGGGGGTAGGAGCCGCCTCCTATCGAGATCCATGAGGAAGAATTAGGGAAATATCTCAGTCATGTCCCCCCGGAAGAAGGGGAGGATAGCTTTGAACCAGCCTCTCCGGTCAAAGCAGGCAGGAGGTGGCACACCCTTGTTAGCAAGAACCTTTGATAGTTAGGGAACGAACCCCACCAACTCCAACAGTCATCTCCCGCAGTAGACTAGACCTATCGAATTACCCTTCCACACAGAATCTCGACATTTGCGGTTAATGATGTGCCGCTCCTGGACATCCATAAGGTTGCCCAGATTTAAGTGACACAGTTTTTGCTGTGCCAAGTGATAGGTTCAAGATTCAAACCAGCCAGAAGTGATCCCTGCTGGGTTAATGTTAAATCTTACTTATTACCTTACATTTGGGGTTATGAATACTCCAAGACTAAATCCCTATTCGTTCTTCAAAAGAGGGCCATACATGTCATTTTTGGACTCAGCCGATCTCAATCATGTACAGGTGTTTTTAGAGAAAGTAATTTACTTACTTTTCCTAATATATACATTCTGGAATGCTTGAAATTTGCCTAAAACAAAAACTTGTTTCCAATAAAACAAAAAACTTATAACCTCCGAGGAAATAACTCCTTTGCCCTTCCAATACATAAGACATCCTTCTTTGAAAAACATACGTTTTGTTCCTGCATCAAGCTTTTTAACAAGTTGCCCACAAGGTTCAAAGAGGCCGCTAATTTAAACACTTTTAGGAATTAGTTGAAAAAGTTTTAATTCTAAAAGAATACTACAGCACCCATTGTTTTTTAACAGATAAAATCTTTTATTTTTAAGGTATATTATTTAGTTGTAGTTATTTTATGTAATGGCAATTATTATGCAATCTACATTGTAACAACAATAAAGCATTTTGAGTTTGAATTTGAATGTCCATGTGAGTCTGCAGGTTTAGTTTGTTTACATATAAAATGGATACATATAATTAGAGCACAAGTACTATGAGTATTAAGGTCGGATACGCTTGTCGACAGCTTTGCAATGGTCTTAACTGCCTTCTTTTGTAGTACAAGTACTCTTCGAGAGTTTCCGAGGACCTTCCCCAGATTCTAAGGCCATATCTAATCCTCCAGTCTTCTGATGCTGACCTGAATAAAGTGCACTAACAAATAATTTTCTTTATCCACTTATAAACAAACTATTTGATAAAATAACAGTCTGACTTAAAATTGTGGAACTATGATGTTTTTCCTTTTTATTCAGTTTATTATTATTGATTGGTTCATTACTAGCCAAAACCGATTTGATTAAAATCCTGAAATACTACTAGCATTTCATAATAAATTATTTAGGTCATCAAAATAAAAATAATGGATTAAATAATCTTATAATTGATAGTTAAACATTGTATCCAGAACTAAAATAAAACCATAACTTTCCATGAGTGGATCATAAGTTTCAATTAATGAAATTTTGTTAACTGACAGGAATTTATTTATTAGAATTATTATTAATATCTTTATATATCACATATAAACAAGCACATAATAATTACAGCTAGTTTGAAGTTAATTTATTCAAAAGAGTTGAAGTTAATTTGATAAATAAAGTCCATTAATCATGTAATTAAAGCATAGTTACTCAACTAATCGTTATGATTAATTAATATTAGTTATTTAAAATTTATGTGTATGTCTAAATTAATTAACATTACTAATTAATTAATTATGTATTAATAATTAACTTATTTACTAACCAATTAAATGTTATCAATTTCCCAACTAAAATTAATACATAGTAATGACAGAAATAAACAAAGAGGTGAAGAGTTCGAAGAGCTGGTGACCTCGAGGTCAAAGATATCAGACTCTGGCTCTGAGAGACAACACAGATTAAAATCCAGTCAGCTTTGACAGTCTGGAAGGAGAAATTTGTTAACCTTGGTTGTTGACTATTGAATGTATACAGAAATCTATTATAATGCTAGTCATATGAAAAAATCTAAAATACTCACACTATCAGATTTATATATTTTTGAATTGTTGAAATTAGTCCATAAAAATCCAAATATCTGACCAATACCAAAAATCAGCATAATCATAATACTGGACACAAAAACCTTCTTGCCTTTCCAATTCATAAAACTTCTTTATTTGAAAAAAGTTCACTATATGTGGGAATTGGCTTATATAATTGTTTTACCTCTATCACTAAAAGAGCTTAAAAATAGTAATTTTCAAAACAGTATTAGAAACCTCCTCATAGAAAAAGCTTATTACAGTGTAAATGAAATGCAGAAAGATTTTTCAAATACTATAACTAATCAAAAGTTAAAATCTCAACCCATCCAATTATTCATTCTTACACCATATTATCACTTCAGTCTATGTAAAATAAGGATGATTTGGTATTCTTTATAGACATAATACAATATAGTTAATACATGCAGTGCATACTGCAATGCTTGTATTTTAGTTATACTTTAAAAAAACTTGACCATGCATCTGTTTGTATTAATTATGTAATTATTCAAATGTCAATGTGCAATAAATACTTTGAAATTTGAATTTTATTTGAACAAAACGGAGTTGTCAGATAGGTGATGAAATTTTTATCGTTAGTTTTTTGTTTTGTTTTAACTAAAGAACTAATTTTCCATTGGTTACATGCATAAGCTGTGCACCTGCAATTTTGTACATTGATTTTTAAGTTTATTTAATTTAGTTCACTGTACCTTGGAAGCTATAGTACTCATATAATTTTGACTTGGAAAACATTATTGTATATAATCGTCTTTCTTTAGTAAATAAAATTAAAAAATATTAATTTTTTTAACGGAGTGCGTAAAAAAGTATAAAGTAAGGACTAAAAGATAAGAATTTTAAAAATAGGTGTATAGTTTATTCTTAAATAACTGTTGTTATTGCTGTACCAAGGAAATTTGCTGTTTCTCTCTAAATGATGGAACTCATTCGTTAACTTAAGATGTGTACTTAACTTTCAGAGCATGCGTATTACTCTTGATTCTAGGGTAAAACGGAACCCATTTAAAATAATTGAGTCTGAATGGATAAATTGAAACTGATACGACGGAACGAGAGAAAAGTGGGAGCCGACCTTGAGGCAGATTTTGCCCAGTCATTCATCTCGTTCACGCCTGGCCTGTGAATGGTAAGTTGTTAGATCACAATTACCCAAGGCTCGGTCTTCCCAAACACATTTTGTTTATCATCAATAACATTTTGTCCTTAGTAGTTACTAATAATAATGAGTATCATTATAGAATTAAAAACAGAAAATACTGATAAGCTCTTACTCAACATAGATAACTGTGTTTTCTATTATATGTTGTTATTGTATAGTTTGCCATCCCATAATATTTCAAGAGATTGTAAATTAAAATGCCACTATTGTAAACTTATTTTAGGTAGGAATATAAATGCATCTTTTTTACATTTCTTTCACACCCTAGCGATTAAAAATTAAGAAAGACTTGCCCAGTAATAATTGTAATTTTTGTCCAGTTTCACTACAGATTAAATTTACAAAATTGAATTTAATAAACGTTTTGACATTATTATTAAGATATTATATAAAATTAATGTAAAACATTGTTATTATGACTAACTTAGCAAATTCATGCACCAATTTATATTTTTTAAATGTGGATATTTTAAATTGTCAATAGTTTCTTGTAAGTACTTTCAAAATCTAAACTTAACTTAGTGTTTAGGTGTCTTTAAGTCATACACTTGGGCATGAAGCTGTAACTGAGTACATACTCCTAACAGAATTAGTAAATTACTAGAATTTGCTATTTTGGTTTTGAATGTTCTAACTTGAACTTTCTAATGCAAAAATGTTTGAACTAAGTTATTATAAAGAAACTCTATATGAATAGGTTTTTAAAAAGTAACTAAGCTTCCAAACTATTAGTTTATCTATTTTGGAAATGGCTAGATACTAGGTCTATTCATTAAACATTGCTCTGCAGGCAGCTTGAAAAACTGTTCAAGTAAGAAAAGAAGTTTTTGGGGTGGATGCTTGTAGTAATTGGGAATATGAGTTTTACTCTATCTTTGAAGAAGAATCTTGAAAGTAAACTTAAATTGAAAACAAGCAAATTCTCGTTATTATTGACAAAATAAATTTGCATTGTGGGGGTTTACATTAGATTGTTTATGTCGTGAGCTTTTTTTGTTATACAAAATTGCCGGAGGGTACCAGAATGGTCTTCTAAAATTTCTAAATGTTTTAACTTATTATAAATAGATATATCCTTGCACATCAATTTAAGGCTTGAAATAAACTGTTTGGAGTCAGTGATTCTTTACCACCAGAGAGACTAATAAAGGAATTTATAGAAAATCTTCAAAATCTGTAGCTCAGGTCCTGTACCATATCAAAAATCTGAACTGAAGTTATATGCAAAAATGAAATAGAAATAATAGGATGGCAGCTATTTAGAATATTGTAAACATTGAATGTTAAATACAATTATATAATTTTACACTCCATATATTATCAGGTTTATAAAACACCAACTGAATATAATCTGGAATTAAGAAATATAAAAAAGGTGTTGTGAATTGGGATCCCCATAAAATGTTCATATGCTTTTGAGGGTGGGTGATTGGGATTTTAATAAAAAAATTATCACCCACTCATCACATATCAGTTTTAGGTTTCTTTATATATATTAATTTATACAGATTTTTAATATTTTAAACCTCCTGTATAAAATAATGTACAACTTAAAATCCCACCTAAAAACCGAGACCAAATTTGTTAAAGGTTACATTTTACATATTATTGTTTCATATTTGACTAAAACCTTTACTATGCACCTAAGAACTATTAAATAATATTACTTTACAACAAATACTGATTAATCAGTAGACCAAATACCTGTCAAACGACTTGTATTGCTGTTCATTAAATTTGTATGAATGGCAATAGCGTAATTTAATTTCACTAAACATTGAATCACAAAAAGTACTTGTTCCACCAGGACTCGAACCCAGATCTCTCACTTGCTGGTCGAGTGCACTACCACTACTCCACAGAACCCCTTACTTTTTACGTATAGTGGTAGCGCACTCGACCAGCAAGCGAGAGATTCGGGTTCAAGTACCCGTGGAGCAAGTACTTTTGTGATTCAATGTTTAGTGGAATTCTATGTATACAGCTGAAGGGTAGCCAGCCAGGAATCTTATCTTAATTGCCTTTTCTGGTGTCAGGGTGGCAAATAAAGTGGGCAACCTTTGTTGTGGATGATATTTAATTATACTTTGTTGTTAGTAGACAAACATGAAAACAGATATTCTCTACTTTAATTTAGTTTACAAATTTCATTAATATTGGAATGTGGAGTGAGACAAGTAAGTTAAATGTCAATTAGCAGGTAGGACCTACCGCCCAGCAGGCACCGTATGACGACAGCTATCATGGTGGGGATGGGGTTTCATTCATTAAATTACGTTTAACTTATTATAATGTATGATAACTGTGATGTGATGATGAATGTATACATGACAAAATTTAAGATTTCCTTTCATTACGAAACATAAATGCAAGATTAGATAAAAATTCAGTGGAGCTTTTCAGTTCAAGTGCAATTTTGGATTAAGTTAGAGCATGATAAATTAACAGACCTATTAAATTAACATATTTTGTGCAATAATTTGTTTAAGTAGCTAGAGTTTTTGTTGCTCAGTTGTAATTTTAATGTTTTACCCGATTACAAATGATTTCAGGCAAAAAACCACCATGGCTGTGATTACTGAATATGTGCTTGTGGACCTCACTTTAGCAATCATCACGCTCTCGTATCTGCTCTACCGTTACATCACAGGCAACGATGACTACTGGGATAAAAGAGGAGTGCCGAATCTCAGATGGGGATTCATATGTTCGACTCTGATGGGAAAACGATCACAGATCGATGAGGCCAAGCATTTGTACAACAAATTTTCTGGTCAGAGATATTTTGGGCTTTTCCAGATCAAAAATCCGGTGCTCATGGTGAGAGACCCAAAGTTGATAAACCTGATAATGGCTAAAGATTTCTCTCACTTTCAAGATCGGGGAATTCCCCAGCCTAAACACGATCCTTTGTCGAAGAGCGTCTCTGGACTGAGAGGTCAGACGTGGCGGGCACTGCGGTACAAACTAACGCCAATATTCACAACTGGCAAACTACGAGGAATGTTCCAACAAGTATTCAAGTGTGGAGACTGCGTGATGGGGAAGATCGAGAAGCGCTCACCCAGAGAAGAGATAGATTCTAGGACTTTACTGTACGAATATTCGATGCATGTGATTTCTAGTTGCGCCTTTGGAATACAAGCTCAACCGGAGAGCGCAGAATTTGATGAATTCAAATCGTACTTTGAAAAGACATTCTCTTTTTCGTTCCCAGTGTTTTTCAAATTTATTATAGTGTTTTTGCTACCAAAAGTAGCGGAAGTGTTTAAAATGTGTACTACACCCAGTGAAGTGATTAACTATTTCATCGGTTTGACCAAGACTACGATAAAATACCGCAAAGATAATGATATCCACAGGAATGACTTCTTCCAGCTGTTGTTGAAACTCAAGGAGCAGGAAGAGAGTGGGAAGGACATGGGACTGTCGATGTCAGATGCTACTGAGGAGGATGCTGTTGTCAACCAGATGCAATACACAGGGGAGAGTAACTTGGCTTCTGCATCAGAGAAATGTACGTTTTTAGGTGATAAGTATATAAACTTTGAAAAATTGATTATAACTTGTTGGTACGTTATTCTTCATTGTTTAAAGTATACATGTTTCTTTTTTACTAGGACTATTTGTAATTCAAAACCTCTATAGTGTTTTAATTTTGCCTGAATACTATAATTTGGCCTATTAGAGCCGTACATGATAACAACCACTTTAAATTCCTTTTACAAAATAAAAAATAACAGATATTTCAGATTGTTTATGGTGTATTATACAGCAAATTATATGTATTAGCAAAATATATCAATATATAAAATAATGCCCATTAGAAGGGAATACATAAAAAAATAGTATTTTTTATTACAGTTGGATAAATATACAAATATGTAGTAAAAATAAAAATACAACATACATAAAAAGAAATGTGTATGTATATAACTTTTAATACTCTACAAGTAACATAATATCTCAATATAGATACAAGAATGATGTCTTGCAGGAATGAAAATGAAGATTTTTATTACTTTTGGATAAAAATAACAAAAAGTAAAAACAGCAGTAAAAATTATGAAAACGATTGTTACTGCTCTTTTACACATATGTTTAGCAAAACCAGGTGTTTATGGTTTGTATCAGAAAAATAAATTAAAATATACGTACAATAATTACTTCTTGAAAGGAATAAAAATAGACTTTATTTCTTCTGAATAAAAATAATAAACAGTACTGCTCTTTTGCACATTTAGCAAAACCAGGTGTCTACGGTTTGTTATCAGGAAACTTAGATTGTTGTTATGGCACTGGGCCACGTAATTAATCTAAGATAAAATTAATCAATAAATACATTTTCTAGTGTTCACAGATGAGATGATCTCCGCTAACACCTTCGTATTCCTGGTGGGCGGTGCAGACACCGTACTTCGCACTATCAGTTTTGTTCTCTTTGCACTGACACAGTACCCTGACGTCCAGCAGAAGGTACAACAGGAGGTGGACTCCGTGATGGCCAAACACGGTGGACTGTCTTTCGACTCTCTCAGAGAAATGACTTACATGGATCTGGTTATTCAAGGTCAGCTAGATTGTTAAGGTGTCTTTATGGAAGAATTTACTGATACTCCATCCCCTAATACCTTATCAACCCTTTATGCTTGACTTGGTCACCTCTAAATCTGACTTGAACTCTGCCTGAGGTTGAACAAAAATATGTAATACTGTCTGCAAGTCTAAAAAACCTTAGTGTTTAGAATAGGGTAAAATTATAATTATCTTTTTTAAAGATGACCTGTACTGCTATGTATATCTGTACAACATCAAAGACACCTAGACAACAAAATATAGTGTAATCTAGGTGAAGAGGTATTCTAATTGTCTCATCCCATTGCACTTGATGAGACAATGAGAATAGACAAAGAGTCTACTTTGAGCTTCTTTGTAGCCGTCTCTTCGGACGAACATGACTCCAGATTCCAGGAGTCAAGTCTGTGACAGCATCAAATTCCAAATGCTGCACTAAGAGGAAGGTAAATTGGAACTAAACTCACAAAGGTTCATTCACAAAGGTTTATTGATTTGAGCTGGACCCAAAATAGTTAAGTTGGATAATATTATTTTAATTTGAATTAATGTCAAAATAAAATAACAAAGTCTTCCTTTGGTGCTCTCTGGTGAAGGAGAAGAAACAGGAAACTGTTCCAACAATGCTATGGTTATGTTTGGTTAAAGGCGCTCTGTAGCCTACACAATTTGAAAGCCTTTCACTATGTATGAGGCCGAATGCCATATTGGTGATGCCAATGTGCGTCCCAAAAAGGAAAAGTGATTTCTTTCTTCGTATTCAGCAGCACAGTAGTTTGCTGCTCACTCAAATATCTAAATTGAACATTAAAACAAAAGTAAAAAGAAATATTTTTGTTTGACACATTAGCAGTAGAAGAGTACATTTACAAAATTTATTTTGCATGTTTACGTTTGTTTCAATTTACTTGACATAAGTAGTTTGTAAATTAATAATAATGTTGAAAATAACTTGTGAATGAGCCTTATCTATTTATCAATAACTACAGCCTGTGAGGTGTATTCATTACGCTTTTACAATCAATTTATAAGCTATATTTGGTGCCACAACTAAGAAAAACCTAACTGACATTTTAAAGGTCCAAAAACAAGCCATTAGAAGTATAGTTAAGCTTAAATTCTCAGAATCTGTTAGAAATTGCTTTAAAGAATTAAAAATAATAACAGTTTTTGGACTTTTTTTATATATATATATATATATGAAACCATCCTATATTTTAAATTCAATCATGGCCAACAAATTAACTTAGAAAATAATGTGCACAAATATAACACACGCCATAAGAATGAAATCATCAGTGATCATCATAGACTTGAAATATACACGAAAAAAACCATGTATATCGGGAAAAGATTTCTGAAAAATATTCCTCAAAGCATAAAGATGGAAAATAATATTACCAAATTTAAAAGAAAACTAAAAAACTATTTGATTGATTTAGTTTTGTATTCAATACAGGAACTTGAGTATGTTTAGTACTTTTATAATATATATATATATATATATATATATATACTTTTTATATATATATATATAAGTAATGTATGACACTATTCGATGTACCTTATTGTACAACTAATGAATAAAGAATTATTGATTGATTGATAGTAGTAGAACGAAATAAAACATCAGACTCTCGACAGTCCATTTGTTGACAGTGACAAGTCTAAAGTGTAGGCATTTCCTTTGATGAACAATACGTCAAGAACCTTTTCACAGATGATGTCCATGGACGTTTTCCTTGTTAATAAAAATGTACAAATGGATAAAATCTGTGATATCTAGTGGAATTTGTTTAGTATATCGTAATAGGTGCAGGGAGGTAAAGTATTTGCTCATCATTCTGACTGAGCACTAGCATTACTAACTTTATGACAGCTAATATAGTGCAGCATTACCTACAATCCAGATGAGTTTGGAATCAATGCGTTATCCTCAGTTATTTAATGACTTGCTTTATCTTTTTGAATGCATTTCCACTATCATGGGTTTATTTTACCATTAACTCTAAATTCGTAGTGTTATTTCTAAAAGAGGCCGGATTGGAGATTTCCTAAAAGTAGAATAAAAATTTTGTGTGACATGAAATTATGCCTCTCTCTTACATTTATCTACCATTTGTTGGTCTTTAATATTCCATTGTCAAAAATTAATTTAATAAAAAATTTGGTGTCAAACTTAATTATGGAATATTGTTACCAGAGACCCAGAGGTTGTACCCGATCTTAGCATTACTGTCAAGAGAGTGCACCAAAGACTACAAGATCCCGGACTCTGACCTCACCATAGAGAAAGGTGTACTTATCATGATCCCCGTGGTGGCCCTGCACCATGATCCCCAGTACTACCCTGACCCAGAGCAGTTCAAGCCTGAGAGGTTCCAAGGCAACAACTTCAAGCCCAACCCCACATTCTTGCCGTTCGGAGATGGGCCGAGGATATGTATTGGTGAGAGCTCATAAATTATTATCAATAATATAATATGTTGTAAAATTTTATAGTTTCTAGAACAAGGGTAGAACACCCTTGTAATAGCACATAGAAAGGCAAGTGTTTTGAAAATAGAATATAAAAAAGAACCAGCTATTTTAATGTGAGCAAAATTTTAAATTAAGAAACAAAATTAAATTCTACCAAAACCCTGAAGAAAAGTAAACAGGCCTAACATTCCATACGTGGCTAATATATGAAACTTCTAACTATATCAATACTATCGATATGTTTTATCTTTTATTACGAGGTTTGTTGAAAAGTGTCCGACTTAATTTTCTATTTCGGAAGGAAATAATTAAGCATATACGAATAGATGCAGTCAACTATAGTTGCACACGCAAAGGCGAGTTATATGAACTTGACATAGTGTCAGTCATCTAACCTTGTAAGAGTTCTGATCGTATTTTTGTTTTGAGTAGTTGATGGAACGTGTGGAACAGCAATGCTGTATCAGATTTTGTCACAAACTTAGCGATTCACATGTTAAAACCATTAAAAATATTCAGTGACTCTTTGAGAAGACAGACTGAGTTTGATACAGATAAAGGAGTGATACAAAAGATTTAAATATGGCCTCATTTCATTGGACAGTCAATCTTTTCCTGAAAGACCGGCAACAAGTCAAAATGATGAAGTGATTGATTAGGTTCACATTTTAGTGATGAGGGATTGAAGTATTACTGCTTATTAACTACTTCCTGAAATAAGCATCAGTAGTGGTTCAGTTTTTTTAAATTTTAACAGTGCCTTTTGCTATGTGAAGATTACTGCAAAATCTGTACCAAAAAACTGTCAGTAGAACAAAAGTAGTAGCAACTTAAAATTGTTCAGGACATGTTTAAACACGCACGGAGTGACCCTTTCTCATAACATATGATGCCAAAGTGCAGTGTTCCAAGTTAAGTCCAAACTGTGTTATTTGACTGCTGTGGAGTTCATCATGAGTACGCACCCAAGGTTCAGACTTTCACCAGAGTTCTACTTCAAAGTTCCATGTCTAACTAAGTGTTGAGGAAAATTTGTACCATTTTAAATTTAGGCAAGATATTCATACCCTCAATACAAGGAATAACTACTTACTTAATCAAGTTTCAGTAAGGTTGGAAAAATCAAAAAGTAGCCACATCTTCATGAAGAATAAATTATTTAATAAACTACCTCAGAGAGCCTTTTAGTGTAGAAATGAATAAATTTAAGTTAGTATTAAGTAAATGGTTAAAAATGAATGCTTTCTATTCCGTTCACAAATATTTAACATGTGATATTCATACCCTGAGTTTTTAATTATTTTAATTTATAATTTGTTATTTACTATTTGTACTTAGTTTGTATGTGTCATGTTTATTTATTAAGTTTTAGTTATGAATTTTAATTAATTACTTATTTATGCTTTTAAGTATACTATTGTTTTAGGGTAAGCGGTTAAATATTGCTGCTCTGACTTTGTCTATTGCATTGTTAATTGATTGCTTAATGACAATAAAATATTTTGAATCTTTCACATAAGATAAATGCTACCACACTTCGGTACTTAATGTATTAATTATGTGAAATATATTGTATTGTTTATTCATTTTTTTTTGTGCCTGGTTTAAAACAAGTATTAGGTACAATAATAATTTAAACATATGTTTACGCAGGCATGAGGTTTGCCCTGATGGAGGTCAAGTCTTGTTTGGCCAGAATCATGTCCCAGTACTCGGTGAAGCTCAGCAGCAAGACTCCAGTGCCTCTCAAGTTCAAGATCCGAGCTTTTATGCCGACAGTAGATGGAGAAATATGGTTGCAGTTTGAAAAACGGAACAATCAAAAGTCAAGCCATTGAGACACACCTTACTCTGGTTGTGTACGGGTAGAATGTGGTGATTTGGTCTTCTACAAAACTTTCA
The DNA here is from genome assembly GCF_021130785.1 of Homalodisca vitripennis. Lineage (NCBI taxonomy): Eukaryota > Metazoa > Arthropoda > Insecta > Hemiptera > Cicadellidae > Homalodisca > Homalodisca vitripennis. The sequence goes on along the minus strand of NC_060210.1, from coordinate 198,169,917 downwards.
ACAGTACTATAAAAAGTCCACATATTTCACACTCTTCTAGTCTAGGATCGGAGAGCTAATGTGCACTCTATATGCACACAACCTGGTTTTTACATCGTATAAGGAATTTTTTCCTAAGAAAAAATCTAGTGTAAGCCGTACTAGTAATAGCTGATAGAGGTCAGTATCGAAAGAGTTAAAGATATTGAATGATGATTTTACTGAGATTATCTTTTTTCTAGCTTGGTACACTCAAACCGATTTTCAGGTACATAAAAAATACTCATACCACACTCGACAACTCTTAAGAGAGAATGAAAGTGTACAGACACTTTAGGGGTCTGTACACAGTTAAGTTTGATGCTGACTAATCGTTTGTTTATGTGTCTGATTATTGGTGTTAAGTAAGTTAATGAAATTCCCCAGGAGGGTTCACTTCTCGCTGGTTTATACCTTCTAGGTGAACCTTCTACTGAACACAGCAAAAACAGATGTGTCACTTAAATCTGGGCAACCTCATAGATGTCCAGGAGCGGCACATCATTAACCGCAAATGTCGAGATTCTGGGGTGCAAAGGTAATTTGATAGGTCTAGTCAACTGCGGGAGATGACACTTTTTACAACAGGTTTCGTCACTGAATGTAAACATTGATAGGGACAAAAGAACAGAACTATTGCAGTGCTGAGACACAGTAGAACAGCTGTGAGTTGAAACAATGCAGTCTCAGCTGGACATGTGCATTATATATGCATCTTAGTGTGTACTTTTCTTCATCACTTAATTTACTCCTGTCTTGGATAGCATTATAAAATGTCCATACTATCTCTACCCTGTTGATATTTATTTACCATGTGAAGTAATTTCATGTATAAATTTCTAATCACATCACTCTATTAACTAGTTATTATTAGTTTTTATCTTACATATAATATAATAATAAAAATGTATTATATACCCAGCAGTTGTTATTTTACTTTCCCCAAGTCATTATTGATGTTATGACTTGTACAAAACATATTTTACTGTTTTAAAGTAATTACTGTATGTAAGTAGTGTAAAAGAAGGGCATGGTGAAGGGATAAGACCATGTTAATTTTATGTGTAATTTTTAAATGATATAGAAAATTGCCCTTTATTGGCTACATTTTAACTACTATATATATGTAACAATATGGATAATTAAAATTATGTAACCACCAGAAGCTAGTTACTATTATGGCAATGAAAATAATTCAATGTGAATGTTGAGTTTAGCTCAGTTCACCTTCCTCTTAGTGCAGCATCTGAAATCTGATGCTGTTTCAGACTTGACTCCTGGAACCAGAGTCATGTTCATCTGAAGGGATAAAAAAATAGTCGGCAACGAAGAACCTTAAAACGAACCCCCCCCCCCCCAGCATTGTTTCGACATCAAAAAGACCCAGAGTACAAAAAGTAGTGCAATATAGGTGAAAAGGTATTATCATTGTCTTATCAGGTACACAATTGAGTGCACTACGATGTTTCTGACACAATCTCTAAGCATGGTGGAGCATCTGAGTTTTCTACACATAACAGTAGAAAACTTAGTTGATTTATCTTAATGATGGAAACTGAGATACTCAAACTCGAAAAATGTGGTCTATTTTTATTTTTTTAACTGTAAAAATAAAAGTTAAAATAAATTGTAATACCGTTTATTCTAGTAATAAAGAAAGAAAATTGTCTTTAATTTTTTTCATTTCATATCTTGTAGAATGTTTAGTAATATTATTACGTATTTAACATTATGTCTACTTTGAACAGTAATAATTTTAATACTAATAATATTTAAATGAATCATATTTTAAATCACTCTCAATATATTCTTATCATATTGTGTTTAATATTTTTACAGGAAAAGTAGACATATATTAAAAGTATTACAGCTATAAAATAACCATATTCAAATCACTTCTTTGAATTAAATCATAAACTTACAAAAATACTGTTTAAAACACAGAAAGACAAACTCATAATCAGCCTTACTTATTTCAGAGTATGAATATATTAGCATTGCTTGTATTATCAGTAGAGTGTTGAATAACCTTGATTGAAAGTTGCAATCAGGCATAGATTAAGTCAGTGAGAAGTTTAGTAATGAGTGATATATCTTACTGAAAGTGTAAATTGTTATAAGTGCACAGAGTGAATATAGACCAACTTGAAGTTCACCAACTGATTAATTTATTGATGAAGAGCGTAAAGAGGCTTGTATTGCTTTTTTTTGGATTTGACAATTTAGAATTTTATACAGATAGTTGGGTTGCATTTGTATACAATAAATATTTGTATGTAGACACACAGTCCATGATATTGATCAACTATTTAATGAGCTTTAAATACCAGAAATTTAATGGCTAGAGCATTTGTAACATTTTACACCAAAATATAATAAGTAAATTTAATTTAACAAAATGTTAAAAATTAAAATCATTCATTGTATTTACTTGTTTTTATTCATTATTCATTTAGTTACTTGAGTTATAAAGAAGTTTTTACGGCTGATTTAAAAAAATCCTTACATTCTATACCACTAGTTTCATTTTGTTTTACTTAAAAATTAAAACTCTATTTTTTATAACTTTTGTGCATATTACCAGAAAAATGAATCTATGCCATTTTTTTTAATATCTCTTGGATATAAATAACAAAAACGTGATCGTTTTGCTTGCCTATGTCCAGCCCTGGGATTCATTTTTGTGCTTTAAAGCTAGGATGGAAGCAACTACAGTTAGGTATGTTAAAGACATAAAACTTTTTCGAACCATCATTCAGTGATAAAAAATAGTATAATATTATATTAAATACATCACCTATTTTAGTTCCAAATAGATGACTGAGTAGTTAAGTTAACGGATTTATCATCACCAGTACGTTAATAATCACCCATCTTTAATAATCATTTTAATATAACCAGTTTTTACAGCGTTGGTAATTAACAATAATAATGATAATAATACGTAAGTAGTCAAAGTTTAAGCTTCCAAGCCCATATAATCGTTGGTACTCAAATTTGCAATGTCCCAAATTCTGACGTTTTTGTCCTCCTCATGTTTTTGGTTAACTTTACCAATCCTTCATTCAGAGTATTGTAGAGATCAATGAGATTAAATATGGTCCTGGGTGAAAAATAAACTTTTGTATTGCAGGTGCAGGGCGTAATCCTAGGATGGCTATAATCACTGATTATTTTTTCATAGACATTCTACTGGTTTTAACCCCTGTAGTATACATTTTAGTTTGGTACCTCACAAACAACAATAACTATTGGAGTAAAAGAGGAGTGCCAAATATCAGAAAGGAACTTTTTTCTTGGTATTCTGACAGGGAGGCAGTCTCAAGCTGACAGCGTTCTAGAACTGTACAAGACGTTTGGGGGTGAAAGATATGGAGGATTCTTCCAATTAAGGAAACCAATACTCATGATACGAGACCCAGAACTGATACACAAAAGTTCTTGTAAAGGACTTCACGTGTTTCCATGACAGAGATCTGCCAGAGCTTAACTATGATCCTTTATCAGCAAATCTGTTTAGTTTAAAAGGTCAAGCGTGGAGAACCTTGCGCTCTAAATTGATCCCAACATTTAGTAGCGGTAAAATAAAAGGTATGTTCGATCAGGTAATAATGTCAACTGAAAACTTGATAGAAAGCCTAGGAAGGTTGTGCTGGAGATGGTTCTGATGTAGAATCCAAAGCTGAACTATCAGCATTTACTTTGGATGTGATTGCGAGTTGTGCTTTTGGTATCCATTTATCAGCACAGAGCCCTGACTTCAATAAATTTAAAACAGTGGTTAAAAATATATTCACACCATCATTGTTGCAAGTAGTGAGATTTTTAATAGTCATTCTAATGCCAAAACTGGCTGAAAAGCTGAACTTGAGGCCATTTCCAAATGAGGTTGGAGACTACTTTATAGGTTTGACAAGAGCAACAATGAAGCATCGTAAAGATAACAATATGAAGAGGAATGACTACTTCCAATTGTTGTTGACACTCAAGGAGCAAGAAGAGGGTGGGAAGCATGTGGGACTGACAACATCAGATGTTACTGAAGAGGATGCTGATGTTGAGGCACATTATACAGCAGACTCAAATGTTCAATTCTCATCTTCTGACAATAAAAGATGTAAGTTGTCAAAAGGAGCAGTTATTTTTTTATAATATTTTCAGATGAGACTAATTTCTTTTTATATTAAGATGATCACTGTTATTAAACGCTAAGTGGGTTTTGAATGTTTTGTTTAATCTGCATTTTAATAGTACATATGTCTACAAGACATCATACTTTGCTAAATACTTAATCTAATGTTTAGTTTAAAGCTACAAATTGTAATATAACTTACGTGCCAACTGGTATACAAGAAAATGCTACTTGGGAATACCGATTATTGCATGAATGAAAGCATTGGTTTTCAGATTTCAGCTGGAGATAATGCAGGTTTAAATCCTGTTCAAACGTTCTCACTTTTTGTCAGTATTGTCCAACCTGTGTTTTATCAACCCTCCCCCTCTGCGTTAAAATCCTGATTCATTTGGGGAATGGGCAGAGTATGGCTAAAAGAGGAATAGCCTCTCAAGTTAATAAATAAAGGAATAACTTTACTGTTGAATATTTTAAGAACCACTTTGTTCTTGATGGATGCTAAAAACACTCAGTAACCAACACAAAGCAAACTAAGCTATCCATTTGTCAACTTAGCTGTATTGGAATTGGCTTGAGATCAAACAATCTTTATCGTAAGGTGCCAACTTTTTGATAATCTGATACTGGCACTCTTTCATTTTCAGCCTGCAATAAGGAAGCCATATTGATTGCTGGTGTCAGCCAGTCACGGTACACCTTCTCCACTCAGTATTATAAGCAGATAGTATTATTGGCTCTGTCAGTTTTGGCTCAATGAGATACTAACACTGGCTCTCCACAATATTTAAATTGTATAAAAAATGTTTTAATGCAGTTTAAACTAAAAAAAAAAACAATGATAGAATCAAACAGGTTTTGCAACTATAACATAAAACCATAACATGGTATGAAAATGCCAATTTTCCAGGTACTTTTCTTAGCTGTTCATACCTCATGGAATTAGTCATTGATGTTTGGTGCCTGAGTTCACAAAAATATAAAACGTATTTTCCATAATTTGATCTTTATTTATTTTCATCTTTGTACTCTTATTTAATAAAATAACTCAAATATACTTGTGTGTTACAACATAATTTAGTTATTTACAAAAATTAAGCCAGAATGTCCATAATGAATGTCCATAATATGTGTAGAGACAGACTGGAATGTTATCTCTTAGTTAAGCATCAAACTCTAAAGACAAAACCTGTGTATAGTTTGTAATTATGTATTAGGTTAGTTCTTTACCTGAAGAAAAGATCAGATTGCAGATCTCGAAACATAGTGTTACTGATTTCTTGTTTCACTGAACGATGGCAAATGTCCGGAAAAATCCTGTTTCCTTCACAAAACCTGTAGCATATACAGAAAAATAGGTTTCTTTCAGGGACTGACATTTACTTGTGATATTACTTAAGATACAGCAAGGATTTAGTGTTTTTAATATAAAATATGCTTGTTATACTTTAGAGAGGTAATCCACAGCGGAAATCTTCCGATTCAGGTAAGAAAAATGATTTGTTTGTATATACATGACTATATACATATTTTGGGAGACCAGAAGCTAAACACTATCTTAAAAGTGTTCAAAAGCACATTAAAATAGCTATAGTGATATTGGAAAGTGCAAGGGTTGTGAAGTTTACAAGTGTATAACTAACCATATCTCAGTGTTCACAGAGGAAGTGATCTGCGCTAACAGCTTCATTTTCTTAATTGGATCAGAGTCCATATCAAACACTATTGGTTTAGTACTCTTTGAGTTGTGCCGACATCCAGACGTCCAGCTGAAACTGCAACAGGAAGTGGACTCAATGCTGGTCAAGTGCGGCGGCTGGTCTTACGAGGCTGTCAGGGACATGGTCTACTTGGATCAGATCATCCAAGGTCAGTTTGTGAAATCAATAAAGATATCGATTCAGACTATTGGTGCAAAGGCTCACTGTAGTATAATTTTAAGGAAAACATTTTAATATTGGAACCACAGTGGGTCATGTTTTTCAATATCACAGACATCATTTGAAAGTGGTGGAAAAAAACACCATCCTACATGGGAAAAAAAATTGTTCAATAAATTACCTTTAAGGTTTAAGGAATTAATTAATGTATTCAGGTGCATTTCGAGATAACATTAAAAAGTTGTTACTCAAAAAAACATATTATAATGTAAGTAATTTTTTTAAATTAAGTTTTTAAATTTTAAGTACTGTATAACTGTTTGTTAATGTTGATTTTTATATTTTTAAGTAGGTCTACAAGTTGACATAGTTGCTTTCCTATTATAAGTTAATTAATACCCTGTTTTACTGTGTGTGTTTTATTGCTGTTTTGCGTGTTTTTATTGTATTGTGTGTTTGGATTTACTCATACAAGAGTAATGTAGGTTATATTTGACAATGTCATCTTTTTTTATAGCTGTGCTATATTATTACAAAACATTTTTGACAATAAAGATCTATTTATTTATTTTAAATAGACATTGATCAATCAGTCATAATTTTTCTTACCACCTGAGTTTAATGGCTTTGCTCACAATTAGCTGACTGGTTTGTGTTCTAAGTATAATTATTTTGGATCTACATTGAAATTCATTTTAGAATCCCAGCGAATGTACCCTGTCCTACCTTTACTGACAAGAGAGTGCACCAGAGACTACAAGATCCCAGACTCGGACCTCACCATAGAGAAGGGTGTATTTATCATGATCCCCGTGGTGGCCCTGCACCATGATCCCCAGTACTATCCTGACCCCGAGCAGTTCAAGCCTGAGAGGTTCCAAGGCAACAACTTCAAGCCCAGCCCCACCTTCTTGCCGTTCGGTGATGGACCGAGAATATGTATCGGTGAGAGGTTTTTGATGTTACTTATCATAATCCAAAGTATTATTTAGTAATAAATCTGTAATCAGTTACTAAATTTGAGGTTATGTAAGAATTAGTATAAAAGGCTTCATACATAATACTCACAACAGAGTTAAAAAGTATTAAATACATTTAATTTCAAATAATGCTCTTATATTTTTTTCAAAGTCATCACTCAATTCTCCACATAATTTGAATTCTTCGATTAAAACTGAAACTGTATTGACAAACTGTCAATAATAACGCACTATTATAATATGAGATTTGTAAAACATTGACTGCACTAACAACAGACAGCACTAGCAGTACAGAGAGGATCGAGAATATGAGACATGTAATAATATATGTGCATGTACATGCTATGATATACAACGTATTATAAAATGGTTGTTTAGCAAAGATGAATGCTAAAGGGAAAACCCTGGTATCAGTTATTATAATATAGAGCTCTTAATTTTTAGATTGAGTTTTGGACTACTTTTTTTTAGATTTGATGTACGTCTTACGTTACACTTTAAAACAATTTACATCTTGAGCTACGCTTACATTAAATTGTTTTGCCGAACTTATTGTAGACCATCCTCCATTAGATTTGAGAAACACTAAGTACCTTAAACCTATTTCTCAAATCCAGTATTCATTTACTAAGAGTAAATTTCACAACTTGAGCCAAGACAAGAATATTTAAACCATCTAGAACAGGACCTGCATTGTAAATGTTTCAAACTTTAAAACCAGCATTAAATGTTTAAAGAGTAAACCCTTGAGGTCGGATTTGTGGCATTGTACTCTATTAATACTCTATTAATTACTTCAAAAAGTAGAAGCAGTTATAAAGTACCACATTTTATTGCTTTACGTAATCGTTCGTGAATTATCAAGCTTGTGCGGGACTTTTTTAAATCCGTATACATCTATATACATTCTCTCTTGGTATTTGGGCTCAAAATGTAGTGGTGAATAAATAAATAATAAAACTGTTCTTAGATGAAACTCTACACAAATTACTGAGTCTAGATTAAATACAATGGATGTTTAAAAAACAAATAGTTAGTAGTTTTGTTTTTATTTTTAAAGAAACTGCTCATTATTGATTAAGTTAACAATGAGAGGTGTGAGATAATTAGATCATTTACCAACAAATTTTATAATGGGACACAGATCTGTTAAAATAAAAAAAAAAAACGATTAAAGGATTATTTAACTAAGTTTATCTCTATATTCTTTTGAAGAATATTTCAATATAAAACCCATTAATTAATTTAAAGAAGAATTGAAGATAAATTGTTAAGATGTTACTAATTTTTTTATTTATATTTAAAATTAATATTTAGTTTTATTGTAGTGATGCTATTCTTTGTGCTTTGTACATATTATGGAATAAAGTGGTAAAAAAATGAAAAGTATATAATGGTAAAAAGTGGTAGTATAATGAAAAGTATGGTGAGCTTAAAAAGTGGTTTTATTTGTAATCCATAACATGGTGTTAAAAAATTATACATAATGGTTGAAATTTCATAGATTTCAATATAATGTTATAATTTCAATATAATAACAAATACAAAGATGTTCAACATTGTTATACATGACATTCAAAGTTTATACATGACACTAAAAAATCTATACAATATGCTTGAAATCTATAAGAGACACGAATCGCTATAACATTCCCTCTATGTCACTATACAACTTTTTACTACTCAAATAAAATACTGCAATATACAAATGGTTATTACATGTTACAGCTATGAGGTTTGCACTGATGGAGGTCAAGTCTTGTTTGGCCAGAATCATGTCCCAGTACTCGGTGAAGCTCAGCAACAAGACTCAAGTGCCTCTCACGTTTGTCCCAGGATTGTTCACTCCTTCAGTGAAAGGTGGAATATGGTTGTCATTTACAAAACGGAGAACAGCATAAATTAAATGGTTTTAGAGTATAAACGGAAAGTTATTTTTTCAACGACCAGTTAATACCTTCATTGCAGATATATACCAGTGTCTCCATTACGCATTAAAACGCCTTCTACAGTCTACTACACAATAACTTCGTAGCTAAACATATTAACAATGGGTGGATACGAGGGGGAACCAGGGGGTCCAGACCCTCTCCAAACTCCAGAAAAATTCTTTACATGTGGTTTTTTCCGTAAGTGCTTTGTTTTTCATTTATCCACTACAAAGTCGAGGGAGAAAAGAAATTAGATCGTCCAAGTTTAATTGAGAAGGTTTCATCGCTGCTTGCCAGTGAGATCTAGGCAAAGTCGGCTGTACCCAGAAACAGCAATGTCTCTGTGTGCAGGTCTGCCTCTGATCAGCCACTTCACGATTAATATTAGAATAATTATGTTTAATGAGCAAGTTTGTTTACTAAAACCACAAAACTTACCACGGGGGCAACAAATACTTTAAAAATCACACATACATTTTTAAGCGCAATTGTGCTTAACCTTTAGTTCTCATCATAAACACTGAAAGATGGGTCCTGATGCATGATATATAACTAAATCCATTTTTTAAAATATCGTAGGACTCTGTTGTATTACATCACAAGTGCTTTCACTAAGAAAGCTAGGATTCTCGACTTTGGAGTTCTTCTAGATTGGTCTAAAATACTATAAGTGTTACTAAAATCGTGTCGTGTGAACTATTGAATCAAATACACGTAAATCTTCTATAGAAAATTGTGGGTGAAGCCGCGGGCATGTGCTAGTTAATATTATAAATGTGAAAGTCCATTTTTTTTGTTTGGTTTTTGCTTTCACGCATACATAAACTATTCAACCAATTGTACTGAAATCTTACATGGACATTCTTAGGGCCCCTGGGAAGAGTATAGGCTTATTTTTATTTCGAAAATCCCTCCAGTATACATCCGACTAGTCTCTAAAGTTGTGTGATATGAAATTAAAGTGTTAAATGTAATAAACTGTTCTGCGTGAACATTGTATTATGACAAGTATGACCATTATGTTTCATTTAATTTAACCACTATTTTCAATTTGTTTACATGTATAGAGCAAAAGTAACAACAATTCTTATTTAATATCTAGGCAACAAGGAAACCAATTAATATATTCTGGATTTTACTTAATGAACTAAATTTGGAAATGTTTCCATGTAAGATATTGACTTTGGTTTCCTTAGACATTGTGGGATGTCATATTTACAGTATCTCAAGGAACAAAAATGGAGGGGACTGGGGCATTAGCTTGATTCAATTCAACAAACTGATTCACAATCCGTTGCCTACAATTTGAAGAAGAAACAAGTGAGCGTAGTGAGTTCCGTGATTATAGCAAAAGGAGTCACAAAGCAGTACACAAGACACGAAGTACAATTTTAATGACAGAAAATCGTTGTTGAGAGGACACAGCATCCATTTTTCACTGATGAGGTATACGATACTGATTAGGTATTTTAAATACTGATATAATTCCTAGACTGGACCGAGGAAATGTACGACCACAGCGAACATGGATTGGGAGAGCAAGGTGTAACTTACTTTACTGTACCATGTAGGCCTTATCTTTACATATGGATGGACAACTGTCATAATGAAAGTTTTGAACTGTAAGTATTATTGAATATTGATTTTAGTTTTAATTTTCAATAACAATATTTATATCCATACAATTCAGAAAACTACTGTTTTGAATCCAACCTCATTACAAAATTAAGTCTACATATATAAATATTGTTTTTCTTGGGTCAAAATAGTAACCTCCAATTTTGCATTTGAAATAAAATTAATTAAAACCTGAAATAAGAATTACTCGCAATTTTGCTTAATCACTGGTCTTCATGAACACTGTAAAATGGGTACCTGATGCGTGATATATACTAATTCCCATTTTTAAAATATTATAGGACCTTATCGTATTGTGCTTCAAGTACTTTCACTAAGAAAGTTATGAACTTTGACTTCTGGAGTTCCCTCTACATCATTGGTTTAAAATAGTTCAATTGTTCGCCTGAAATCGTGGGGAAGCTATTCAATCAAATACACAGAATGTTTTATAGCAATTTCGGGCGAAGCCATGGGTATGTACCAGTAGGAAAACAATAAATTAACCCTTTAATTGCTGAGCAATCCAGTCAGCCTAGTGCCCTCAGCACTATTTTATGTAGTTTCAGCCGTTTATCGACTATTTTTGCCATTTTAAAGAACATTCACTGCTTTCTCGTGTATTAACAAGAACTATTTTGCAGTTTGATGTGTGTTGTAGCTAGACAATTCTGCAACCACATATCTAAAGTACATGTTCACAGCCATTGCCAGTATTTTACTTTAGGTATTGTTGCATATTTACATAGTTTGAATACGCAGTGTTTAGTTTCAAAGTGAACTTTTAGTGATGTGAATTACAATTACTTGGTATGTGTTTTAACAAGTACACTACAATTTACTAATAGTTATCGTTTTGAAAAAACAGTTTTTACATTACAAACACCTCTAATTGCTGATTTGTAACAACAAATGAAAAAATTAGTTATTTTTAACTGAGTTAAGAATTTTAACAGAAAGACGAGATGATTTCACAGTTTTGTCTGTGGTAGGCTGTAGAGCTACAGCATTTTGAATCAGCCGTGTCATAGGCTCAAACTATGTGGGGTGGGGGGGGGGGGGGGTGGGGGGGGGGGGGGGTGGGGGGGGGGGGGGGTGGGGGGGGGGGGGGGTGGGGGGGGGGGGGGGTGGGGGGGGGGGGGGAAAATCATTTCATCGTCAAAAACAAACTTCAAACAAAGAAATACTGTGTGATAAGAGATTGAGAAAACTCAGTAAAAAAAAACCAAATAGACATGGTATTTAAATGAAATATTCTAACTTTTTTTATGACAACTTTGACATTAGTATAAATCATTCTTTTTCAATTTTTTTGACAAGTTAAACAGATGTTTGTCACAAAAGCCTAAAAGCAAGCTATAACAAAATATTTAAACACTTTCTAAAAAGATTATTTCAGTGTTAAAACAATTTACCTACAACAAGCTTGCACAAATTTTTAATTCAAAACCTGTGGTAATTTAAAAAAAACATTATTGGATAACAAACAACAGTCAGAAAACAAAACAAGACAGATGTAGCAATATAAATGTAAACAAGTTGTTTATTTTTTTATTAGAGACCAAAAGTTTAAAGGGATGGATTTGGAAACACTTTGAATGACCTAGTCTTACAATACATATTAAACATAAAAGTAAAAGATCTAATTTAAAACGTAAATAATGTTTTACTCATTTTTACTAACCAAGTATATTAACCACCTCTGCTAGTTTTTCCATCTCTTTCAGGACAGACGTCAGGGCAGTGAGTGAAACCAAAATACATTAAAAGCCACTTTCCAGCAAAGTCCTCACTTTTCACGGGCTTGTTGTTGTTGGTCGACAAGATCAAAGCGGCCGCCGATGGCAGTTTTCCCAATCATTCTCTTTCTCTCTATGGCCAAGAGCTGAAAAAAAGAATATTTTGAATTGAGCAAACATATAATAAGAACAGACATTATTTTGGCAGTTATGCAAAATTTATTTAATACCATTTAATTGGCAGGAAAACATAGGCCAGGTGAATATGGAATTTGTTTGAAAAATATTTATCCATTCATCAAAACTGAATACTTTTGGACTAAAATTAAATGTAAAACCTTGTAATCAGATGTTAAAAAACGATATATGATACGTCATATTTCAGATTTTAAATCACTTCCTAACGTCATTGTAAGCCATCGGTTTACGCATCGTGGACCTTGATTTCTTACGCCCCATATGCGATTGCGACAACTAATGCTGGGAGGGTTAAAAAAATATTATCAAGTACTTCCAGAAACACTGATAAATTGTCTAACAATAATTTATTAAATTTAAGATCACCCGCCAGATTAATAAGTGACCAAAAAGAACTTATGGACCTATGAGGCTCTTGCACTGTACAACCGCAAGGTTCGTACGGCTAAGAGGTTAGCCTGGAAGAAGCTCTGCACCGATATTGACAGTGTGCAGGGCAGTGCAAGGCTGCAAAAGCTATTGGCAAAGAATCCCATCTCGCCGCTTGGTAGTCTCAAGGGACGATCAAGGTGTTTACATTACTGAGCCGGAAGGAGTTCTGGAAAGTTATGATGGGAACACACTTCCCGGATCTGTATTGTTCATGAGGAGTGAACAAACCACCCGAAAGTGAGGGGAGACATTGCGGGTCACGCCACCCATTCGCAGTGGAGTCTGGCGCACCGTATTGTTACCTTCAGTAGGATTGAGTGGGCTATTAAACTCATTCAGTCCTTACAAGGCTCCTGGGCGGCTGACGGGGTGAGACCGGTTTGCTTGCAGCGGGGATTGGACATTCTCCTTCCACAGCTGTGCAGGACTGTTCAGAAGCCTCCGTGGCTCTCAGGTACATCCCACTACCCTGGAGAGTGTCCAGAGTGTAACGGATACGTTACATTAAAATAAATAGTAAAAAGATAGGTTTTGTGAAAAATATATATAGCTTTAGACTCTTTGTCTTTACAGGGTCGTTTTACAATGGGTGCGGCGTTTGTAGGCAGCTATGTGTGGTAAAATGAAAATAAAATTTTGATAGAATACAAATTTTAGTTTTATTGAATAAAAACTAATTACTAATGAAAACATGATTTTGATGAAATGAAATTATGGCTATGCTTTAAAAATAACATCCTACAACACAAAATCCAATTAGCTTGAAAATAATTAATTAGAAAATAACCCCTACTCCCTAGCAGTTAAAAATGTTGATCGAAAAGGTTTAAATACTCTTAAACATATTCAACCAAATCCCATGATGGCGACACGGCGGTCTCCTCACAGATAATTGAAAAAATTTAAATTTGGATCACATTGAAAAAAAGACTGATTAATAATTGAAAAAAATTTTGAAAACTGTTTCACAACGTACTACATCATCAAGAGGTCGAGGAATGAAGACTCTCTCTTTCCCAAACTCCGCGTCAGTAGGCAGCGCAGAGAGGGAAAAGTGATTACCCTTCAAAACGGAAATTTTCCGTTTTTTCTGGTCGAAAAATGATCCGCTTTTACTTCTGCTGACAAACCCACTCGAATTCGTGGTGCGCAGGAAAAACGAGTTTGCGTTCCCGCGGGGTCGCTACCCTCCAATGAGAATAATCCTTACGTTAGCCAATCGTGGCACGCGTTTTGCCGTGTTTAGTTTTGTTCTTTGATGTTGATGAGGAACTATCGAGTTTTATTAAATATGGCCGCTTTACCATTTGAGATTTATGTTTGAGGTTACAAAACTGTCAGTGACGGGCTATGTCACCATGCACAACTAAACCTTCATAATAAATTGAAATTTGATTATTCTCAAAATATGAGAATGATAACATTAACTAAGCAATTAAATTGTCGGTTTGGATTCCTATTCATTTAGATTTATTATTGATAGAAAAATATTGTTTATTGTATTATATTATTCTCGAATTTATTATTAATTGTAAAAGTTGATTTAGGTTACAGGCTAGGCCTATTACCCGTTACAAGAGTGGTGTTCATTACCGAAGCAGGGGAGGGGCGGGCATGGATCGGCCGAAGTCTTTCAGGCCGATATGCCTGTCCTCCTTCCTTCTCAAAACCATGGAGAAAATGGTTGCCAGGTTTGTTTGGGAGGGAGCTCTTCTGGAGCGACCTTTTGCATCCTAACCAGCATGCCTACACTCCAGGAAAGTCATGCGAACTTGGCCCTGCATCAATTGGTATGCAGGATTGAGAAGACGCTGGCGGCAAAAGAGGTAGCTATAGGAGTCTTTTTAGACATTGAAGGTGCCTTTGATAATACAGCCACTCAGGCGATTATCAATGCGGTCTCGGGACGTGGCGTTTGATGGTCAGGTGTGTGGACTGGATAGGGGCCTTGCTCACGGACAGGATTGTTGTTTCAACCCTCATGGGAGCAAGTGTTAGTGCGAAGGCTACGAGGGGCTGTTCCGCAGGGCGGCGTCCTCTCTCCTCTTCTGTGGAACCTGGTTGTGGCTGACCTGCTAAATTCTTTGAATAGCAGCCGGTGTCTTTGCACAAGGGTACGCGGATGATATTGTGATTCTTGTGTGAGTGGCAAGTTCAACACAACAATCACGGAAACTGACCAATGCTGCTCTGAACATGGTGGGAAACTGGTGTGATAAGATTGGCCTCACCGTCAACCCCACCAAGGCTGCTGTGGTTGCCTTTACCAGGAGAGGCGACAGATGGAGGGCATTGGTCCCTTTCTATTTAAAGGCTCACCCGTTGAGCTGAAGCCTGAGGTCAAGTACCTGGGCGTGATCCTAGATAGGGTTCTAAACTGGGGACCTCATCTAGAAAGGGTTCATTGCCAGGGGTAAGTGGTCTCTAATGCAATGCAGACGTGTGATAGGTGGGCCCTGGGGACTGAAGCCGAGGCTCTTGTACTGGCTTTATGTTTCCGTGGTCAGACCTGCACTAATGTACGGAGCTGTCGTATGGTGGCCAAAAACGGAAGCCAAGACGGTGGTTAGCACGTCTGGCAGGTATCCAAAAGGATGGCCTGCCTCGCTATCACAGGGGCCTTTTCCTAGTGCGCCAGGCGCGGCTCTGGACTGTTGTCTTAATCTCGCCCCCCTGGACATTGTCATTCGAGCTATGGCCAGGAAGAGTGCCTACTGTCTTCAGCAGACGGGATTCTGGTCGGGGCTTGCAGCGGTGGGCACTGCAGAATTGACACTCTGATACAGGAGGATGTTTTGCAACATGATCTCTTGATCAGATGCCACAAGAGTTTTCCTTTGACAAACCCTTTAGGATTATTTTGCCCTCAAGGGATGATTGGTCAGAGGGGAAGCAACCTCTTCCACCAGCGGAGCTCGAATGGTACACAGACGGCTCTAAAACAAAAAGCGGCACAGGCGCTGGAATTCTGGGAGTAAGACCATGTAGGGAGCTGGTGGTTCCTATGGGTCCGTATCTGACATTCTTTCAAGCGGAGGTCGCAGCCATTATGGAATGTGCTCGTGAGAATCTTCGTCTGCGATATAGGGGCAAGACGATTAACATTTTTTCACGGACAGTTCAGGCAGCGCTGATGGCGCTGGATTCTTGCGCAATCAAATCCAAACTGGTTTGGGATTGCTATCAGGACCGTTTCCTCCCTTGCCAGAATCAACAATGTTAAACCGTTTGTTGGGTTCCTGGTCATGAGGGGATTCCTGGGAACGAAAGAGCTGATGCCCTGGCCAACCAGGACTCAGCAGCAACAATTATGACGGGCCCTCAACCATTCTGCGGTGTTCCAAGGTGTGAATCCTCCAGGGTTGTCTCGAAATGGATTCGCACGGAGCATGGGAGAAGGTGGAGGTTGCATCCGGGTTTGAGAGGTGAGTAGAATGGTATTACAGTCACCTTCCTCCAAGGTGGCCTCGGACCTTCTCTCATTAAACAGATCAATGTCTTCTAAGGTCATTGGTCTCATTACGGGGGCATGGTCACCTGAAGAAGCATCTACACAGAGTTGGCATTCTTCAGGAGGATCCGCTCTGTGGAAGGTGTAATGAGCAGGAGGAGACTGCTGAGCACCTGCTCTTTGATTGCCCTGCAATAGCAAGAGAGCGGTATGCCATCTTTGGTAGCTTGAACAGGGGTGGCGAGTTTTCCCAGGAGGACTTGAAAGGTTGTTTTCGGCGGTTTGTTGAACTGCTGAAGTTGTAGACTGGTAGTCCTCATGGTGTTTACGGGAGTGCGCAAAAGGCCCTTGAGGCTTAAGTGCATGGCAGTAGGCCGCCCCACGAAAAAAAAAAAAAAAAGATAACATTCTCACAGGAACAGAATACACTAAACAGCTGTTTTTTAATTGTATTTTTGTAAATTTAATTAATTTACTTGATCTACTTAGTTTGTATCTTTCACTTAAGTTAGTCAACTTAGTACATTGTTAAAACTGATTAATAAAATAACAGTGAAAAATAAATCTACTTTCACATTAACAAAGTGTAGGATCTACAGTGTCCAAATTAAAGCTTAAACGTTGAAAGTAATATTGTTTGCACATTTGATGAGATGAATTCAATGTTTAATCTTGTTTTATATTAAAATAAACTTACCTTTGTCCTTTTCACCTTTCAAATACAACATGAAAACCAAAAGCGAAGAACCAATCGCTGCAGTGATACCCATTGATTTCCATGTTATTGGTCCTATACCTTTTGCCGCTTTCGCTTGGCCTTTTGGTAGAGGCGCATCTGCGGTATAAAATCTACACTGGGCCGTAGCTTTACTAGATCTTACAGGCCATTTAGTATTAATACTGTAGATTCTGTAGGTAACCTAAAAAATACAAACATTTTAGAGAACAATTTTAGCTTTTGAATATTAAAAGTTCATTGTAAACACATAATTATAGCTTTATTAGCAAAAGTAGGAGATCCAACAGCTAACAGGGAATGAACCACTCTTACTACACAATAAGTAAATGACAAAAAATGCAGAATAATTTTATAAAACATTACGGTACCTAGTAATTATAACTTTGGAGGAATAATCATAAACAAATTATCTACATCAGTGCTGTATCTACAAAAGTATTGATGGTGATCATAAGATCATCAATGACGTTGCTTCTCTTTATTGGAACTTCATCCATGAAATAGTCAGCCAGTATGATATTTTTCTTCTGGCTAAAAGTGATGAACTTGGTTTCTTCAGTGTTGGCTGTCATTTTGATGTCATGACACCTATGTAGCATTGAGTTCACAGAACGTTGCGAGATCATGCAGTCATCAATCAAAGACACTTCCAGGTACAGTTTAATGTCATCGGCAAACATTAGAAAGGGTACGTTTGAGTTTCCTACAGATCATTGATATAGATAGTGAATAAGTGAGGACTCAACAAAAGAACCTTGTGGAACACCTGAAGTAGGACAGAAAGCAGATGATGTCTCAGATATACGGCGTACAGTCAGCATCCATTCCATGAGGTAGCTTTTAAACCATTGCAACATCAACCCAGTGATTTCACGACTCTCAAGCTTGGCCGGTAGGTGTCTGGCTAATCCTGTCAAACACCTTTTAGAGAGATCAATGTAGACAGCATCCATTTGGCTATTCCTACCAAAATCTTGCAGCACTTGGCTTTAGAAGGATAGGATATTTGTGACTGTTGATCTACCAGAAGTGAAATATAATTGATAATGTTGCTTATCCATTAATGTATTGCTTAAAAAGGTCTCACAACATAAAGAACCAGACCTTCGAAGACTTTGCTCAAACAAAGTTATCCACTATGTTGCTATTTTCTTTCTTTGAAGTAGACACCACAAACCCCTCTTTAAGTACTGATGGGAAAATTCCAAATGATGAGCTTTTATTAAACACAAGATTGTACAATTAGAGTTAAAACGGCATGGCAGTGTCTAAGGACTCTAAGGACACCAAAAGGGATTCCATCAGCAGGATCAAAAGCTTCTTGCACGCATCTTCAAGATTACTATATTGCTATAATTACGCCTAGTGATATCTTACATAGCTGACATTGGCTGAGAAAGGGTTAACATCATGCAAGAAGTATATGTTTTATAAGGTTCAAAACAGCCCATTTCTTACTGAATAATTAGGCTTCATACTCAATAACCTACACATTTGTGTATTGGAAATTTCCTATATTAAAATTCTGCTCTAAGCTGTAAGGCAGAAAATCAGTTTTATCGGATTATCACTCTTATCCAGTGAATGCAACCATACTGTTGCACAAAAACAACTAGGCTAAATGTCATAACTAGAGACTTAACAATGTTGCGGTAGAGTATGATAAACGGACTCGGTTTATTATATCGAAAGATATTGAAAATAATAACCATCGATATACTCAACCATTACTAAATTATAACTATATAATCGCAACTCTAAACACATCCTCAGATTCTGAACACAATTTTATCTAAAAATTACTTCTTTTAAATAATAAAAAACTAACTTAATGTTAGTTTTAGAAAACAACATTGAAAGATGATTAACTATCTATCTTGGTTTCAAGATGTTTAATATGTTTGTTTTATTATCATATTTTCTCAATCATCTGTCTCAATTTTATCATTTGATTAATGGTTATGGTTCCTTTATTATTCAAGAAATTATGTAATTTTTAAAACTATTTCTATTAATATGAAACATGTGACTTTATTTTAGATATGCTGATAGTTGTGTTTTTCTATATATATTTATGAAAGAAACGGCCAAATACAAAATAATTGAATCGTAAAAAGTGTAGGCTCTGTGGTGTAATGGTAGCACATTCACCCGCCAAGTGAGAGATCCGGGTTCGAGTCCCAGCGGAGCAAGTACTTTTGCGATTCAATATTTATTGAAATTATATATATATATATATGAATCGGTATTTGTTAAAAGGGCATCAGTCATGAAAAGTAAACTTTCGGAAAACTTGATTAAAACCGATTAAATATTATATAGCAAATGTAAAATTCCTAAATAAATATGCATTGCATTTTCTGCCTTATTTTTTAACATCCCAATATAAAGATTTCAATTTTTTATCAAAAATTTCAAATTTTATGTATGAATTTTTAAAAATGTGTGACTTATGCCCTTTTAACAAATTTTCAATATGTCATATGAAAAAAAAATAGTGTTAACACTCATAATTTATAAAAAAACATTTATTTTTAAAGATACAATGAGTACAGAATTATTGGTATAGGCCTAAGCTTAAATTATGTTACTTAAACAATTTTTTTAAACTCCTTATCATAGAAAAGAAAATAAATTTGTGCCCTATTGTAGGTTTTTGTTGATACTTATCACTCATCTTCTTCTTGCATATTAATATTTTCCATTACAGGCCATTCTAAAATATCATTATAAAATTGTCTGTTCTCAATGAGGTACATACTGAATGACTTTTCTTAAATCTTGGAGTTTTGATTTTTTTTATAGGCACTTTACCCTCTGGGTAAGCAAGTTCGCTGGGACCAGTAATCCCTGTGTTTTGTTAAAGACATGAAAAAGGTGTGGCAATGGAGACCATTAATGGTGGTGTATGCCTTTATGTAGCCTTTTAAAGTAGATTCAAATACAAAATGAAACAGCTTACTGATCCCAAATTTGACTTTTTCTTTGCTTGGTTTCTTTTTTGTTTCCTCTGAAACTGGAGTATTTTTGTAATACTTTATCCACCAAGATTTGAAGTTAGAAATCTCTGAAGCTCTTCACCTCCTTCACAAGAAACTTTCCAGGTTTGGCACTTTTTATTATTACCTCAATGATTTCATACATACTGAATATTCTGTCATGCTTATTAAGCATCCTTTTGATTAAGCCGAACTCTCTATCACAAGGAAGGAAACTGTGACCTCTGACAGGATAAAAGTGCTGAATTTTTAAGAACCTTTTACTGTCAGTTAAAAATAAGAAAAACCTAGTCAATGTCTGGTTCTTATTTTGACCAGCGCAATTGTCCGAAAAAAATACGGAGCTCTGTCACACTTTCCGGAACATGTTTAAGGTAGTCATCCAAAAAGGAGCAAACTTCGTTAGGCCCTTGTGACCTTCTCCTTCATGATAGAGGTAGGATGTTGCTGTTTCTATTTTTTAAGTCTGTTATACAAAACACATTCACTGTAAGTTGGCGCAAATAAAACAGTTCCTGGCACAGGCACCTTTGGGAGGGAAAATGTTTTGCATGTAATCAAATGCAATTGAAAGAATATTGTTTTCTTCCTTAGCATCTTCTGAGGCCTCATACTTTAGCGCAGAATAAAACTTTTGGCTTCGTCGCTTATGTACAAGAAGCTCGGCCACAGCACTACGTTTTGCAGCTTCATTCAAGTGCGGAGATTTAATTTTTAGCTTAAGCTCTTCACATGTGCAACATGTGTCGACTTGAGGCCGACCAAATTTGAGATTAAAATTATCTTTAAAAAAACGTGTGTAGTAAAAACTATAAACTCACCTTCTTTCAGGGTACTTCTTACAAAACAAGTTATACATTATTTTTAAATTTAATTCCGCATTCAGGTAAAATTTGGTTCCTCCCAAATAGTGGGATTCCTTCACAGGAAATGAACTAATATGTTCTCTAACCAAGCTTTTTATTTCATCGGACACGGAAAAAAGACACTGCCGTTCCTCTTTTATCTTCAGGAGTTTTGCAGGCCTTCTTGAGTTCTCTGATTCGCCGGACTCTTTTAGTTGTAACACCAAAAGCATTGACAAAAGCATTCAAACATACTATATGTCTTAAAGTTCCAATCAAAAGGTGATATTTGAAACTAGCACTGTTTATTCTTGGATTTTCATTTCTTGGTCTACGTATTGCCACTTCCTCCACATCAATAAGTCCATATAGTAACATGTCTTGTTCATTTTTCGTACCGAGGTCGTGAAACCTAGCAAAAAATCTCAGTCACGTTGTCCTCTGGAAACTCTCCCAAGCAATTTCTCTTGCATCTGTAACAAAAAGAGAGTTTTAGGCTAATGTAAACCAATTATTTTCAGTAATAGCCTAATTAGGGCTCAGACTTGTAACTTGATGTAGCTCTGAGGATTTTTATTATATAAGTTATTTAAAAAGACACACACCAATTATATTGGTAAACAAAGTTTATAAGTTCATGTTGATAACCTCATTTAAATTATTACTTACCCACAAGTAAATGAAGGCTTCTTAGCTGGAGTTTCATTGCCTTTATGGTTCACATATTTCTCCCCTTTGATAATGGCTTTCCTTATTTGATTCCTTTTGTACTCACTAGGATCTGTAAACTTCCTTTTACGAGAAACATCATGATTAACACTTTCCATATTTTCTATCATATTTTTCTACTCGTTTACTCTGTTGAATTAACCAAAGAATCTGAAAACTATAACCTTAAAAAACCTGCTCACAATATTCAAGCTGCTAGACAGCTGTTTCCATGTTAACAGCTGTAGCTAAACAAAAGTACAGCCAACATTTTTAGTTAAAAGGGCATGAGTCATAGACTGATTGCCTTTTTAACAAATTACACAATATTCAACCTTGTGCTGTGGGCTTATTACTTGACTGACTGATGCCCTATTAACACAGAATGTAGATCTAGAAATAAAGAATCCAAATCCACCAAAAAGTGGAATTGTGAAAAAAAAGTGACTGATGCCCTTTTAACAAATACCGATTCATATAAAGTATCAACTATTGTAATAAAGTATATAAAAACCGGGTTGCTTATCATACTCTGTCCCAATTATTTGAACAGTGTAGCATTTTACATTATGATAAAGACCAGATGTTTATGTTTAAGTATTGCGCCCAATTTGTGTTTGATGTTGATTAAACAGATCGGTTCAAAGCCAAATTTTTGAAATAGGTTTATACCAGACATTCTGCAAGTCTAATAAGCTAATACCCTACCTGAAACAAAAGCAATATTATTTTGCCCTAGTTTTCTTTTAGCAAACAAGACATTGATTATAGATGTCTTAGCGACAGTTATTTCAGTGTTGTGTGAAGATGTAGTTCCAATATTACAATAATCCCAAGGAATAATTCAACATTTAGAAAATTGTGATAATATAAAAACAAAGTGTTACCTTTTGGTAATTATTGCAAATATTGCATAATCTGCATAAGTACGAACTCATAGTATCCTAGATGCCTTTAAAAGCATTAAAAATGTTAATACTTTATCCTTCTCAGCTCTTGAAATATTTTCAGCAGAATCCAGTCTCCGACATAACCTAGATATTTCAAAAACTCAATGACTAATTGACAGTAATGCACTGATACTGAAGATGTTTGGTGTTTGATGTTTGTTTGGTAGAGGCCAAAACCGGGTGTTCCCAATCCACATTCTGCTGGATGTGGATTTGGGAGCATAGAGTAACAAATATTTTCCATGTTCAGCAGCAGAATTTTACAGAAACTCTGAAAGGCAAAATAAGACCAATTTTAAAGTTATTATACTTGTGCGTTATTCCATGCGTCATGTTGCTTGCGTTATGTTGGAAGTGCAGAGTACGTAACGCATGTGCTGTTGTTTGCATCTTACGAGTTGTAAGCTCGAATTTTCGCGTTAAAATCTATGTTGAACAAGATCCAAACCTGTCGGGGATTTTTCTGATCATCTCGTGCGTCTTCTGCTGAGTTTGGCAGTCAGTTTACCTTTCACAGCAATTTATTTTTATCAAATAGTATACCTCATTGCAAAAAGTTTAAACATTCCTGACTTATTAAAAGTGTTTGCATACATGTATTATGAGTGAGTTATCAGAGAGCGATAAAGCCACTTTACGATCTCACTACGATGACCAGATGTGCCTCAGTCGACGATGAATATTTATACATACATCCGAATGTTTGTTAAAAACTAACCATTTATTAAAACATTACTGTCCTTTTAAAAATATTCATTAAAAAACTTGTTTGTTATTCTGCCCTCACCAATTTCGAGCTTAATAATAATACTAATTGTAATTAGGTATTTAAAAAATTCTTTTTACTCACCTTGATGTAATCCTGCAGCTCTTCGATAATAGGATAAAAAACAGGTATACATTTTGATATGGACTCGTTTGAAACACGAAATAAATACATGAGGAACATAAATGAATCCTCTACAGCAATATAAGCGTGATATCTAATTTGATTTCCGGAGGTAAACGTTTGTCTGATTTTGAACCAGATCAGTCTTACGATTGTATCAAATTTAGCTTTTGACATACTGGTAAAATTGTCAAAGAGGCCTTTATAAAAACGTATTTTCCCCAAATTGGATAGTTCCTTGTCTTCAGATAAGCCTTCATCCATGATCGTCTCTTCTTTTTTTCCTATTTTTATCACTACATCGGCCGCACTCATTATGAGAAATTCACTCAAGTTACTCGAATCCATTGCGTTTGTTGTACGAAATTGATGAATAAATGTAGACAGGAAACTCTTTCAATAAGGAAATGCGTTGATGCATGCAATTAAAAGCAAAATAAAAGGATTGTTGAATTGAAAAACACACAAGTGTAGACATAATATCTTTAAGGTGCAAGATTCTACTGCTGGGGAGTAAATAGACAACTCTACAGTATTCGACAATACCACGGATATAGCAAATTTTCAGTTTTGAAGGAGGTAGACAAAAATTGAGTTTCCACAATTTCAATAGGTGGAACAATGAGAACTTACAACCATCTTTATAGTTTCACATAGTAACTGATTTAATTAGAATCGATAACCAGGTCGTAACTGCAACCTTTGTGGGATTAGTGAGATTATCATTCTAATAGTCACCTTAAACTTATTTTTATTAGATTTTTAATACAGTTTTTATGTTTTTTAATTAATTTTGTTGTAAATTTGTAATTTTATAATTCTATACTGACGATATTAAGGCATTTCTTCTTTGATTTTTTAAAACTGTTTGACTTTTTGTATTTTCGATAAGTTGAAGCCTTGATTATACGAAAATCTGTTGTGTTCTTCCTCTGTGTTTATTTTGAATAACTTAGGTTATGTCAAAATCTAATTGGACTAAAATTGTAACGCTTGGATTAATACACATCTCTTATGTTTTAGTTGTAAAATAACTATTTTTAAACAAATATCTGAAGAATATAATGTTGATTTTGTGAACTAAGACCTCCATTTAGTGGAAGTTTACGTCCAAGGTTTGTCTGCCGTGTTAAAGTGTGTTCTAGGTTATCTACTAAATCGTATTTATCTAGGCTTGTTTTATTAGGCTATATCGTATATTTTATGTTATCATGCTATTTTATGCTATCATGTAATGTTTTGCTAATTAAATGAGATTGAAAATGTTTACCAGTCGTACTGTGCGTGATTTGTTGATTTTTATAGTGGAAAGTACTTTAAAAGTGTTGATAATTAATTGCAATATTAAAGAAAAAAAGTGGGAAAGACCTAAAAAAATTCCCTCATGAGGTAGGAAATCCCTCAATGTATGAAATTCCTCTAACCTCTATCTACTGGTCATTTTTCCAAAGACATGGTGTTTCTATAGTTGCAGCAAGCATATTTCTTTTTTAAAGATTTGAAATATGAATATTTATCGATATATAAAGTCTTACATGTCCATTAAAAAAAAAAGAATAAATAATACTAAAAAAATAACACATCATAATTTCTGTCCCACAAAATTTAATCTAAAAAGTAAAATTAAATGTTTTTATTCACTTTCTTTTGTTTCTGTCCACAAACTCATAGGCTATGTTAAAAATTAAAACTTAATTATTTTTAAAAGATGCATAATTTAATGCTGAAAAAATGTTTGTATGTCTGCAGCAAAATAAGCGGCCACCACCACAATCGAATCATCAATATTTATGATTATCTAAACTACAGAAACCAAAACATTTGAACCAAATTACGTTATAGGTATTTAAAGCACAGTATAGTTTAGCTGTTTTATATCTAAATAAGTAATAATTTAATTATGAGTAAATAAAAATCTAGGCTATGTGTATTTAATAAATGTAATAAACAAATCAGTGCAATTTTACTTTACAAAGATACTTTTTACTATTTTAAAGTATTTACATGTTTGACAGCTTGTGACAAAAATAACAATGTTCATTGCGATTGTACTTACATGCCATCACCATGGCTGCCTGTTGTAGTAAAGACATACCATTACACAAATATTGAATTAATTTTTAACAATACTGGTATTGAATACATTAAAGCGCTGACAATAATTAATATTTGTAAATAACTATAATTAGAACGTTTTTGTATTCAATAGTTCAGGTATTTTTAATCGATTAATAACTTGGTTTCTTGATTCAATTGTGTTGGTGGCTGCTTACATAATGCATCCCTATATACAAAAGTTGGATAATTGCTTCAAAATAAAAATTAAAAAATATTTTTAATACACTAGTTATATACAGGATTTTGGCACTTATTTTGTATTATCCAGAGATTAATATTTTTTACAGTTTTTCTTACCGGGGATCCAGAAAAACTACATTATTAGAAAGAACAGGCTTTATTTGACTTGCTGTAAAAATTACATTTC
Organism: Homalodisca vitripennis; assembly: GCF_021130785.1. Lineage (NCBI taxonomy): Eukaryota > Metazoa > Arthropoda > Insecta > Hemiptera > Cicadellidae > Homalodisca > Homalodisca vitripennis. The sequence goes on along the minus strand of NC_060210.1, from coordinate 198,143,924 downwards.
ATTATATTGATCGGTTCTTGTTTTCTGCCTCCCGAATGTAAGCGATGTCAGTGAAAATTAGGCCAATCTGTCCCTATCTTATATTTGTATATAACTCTTAAAGACCAAAGGATTAACAGTGTCAAATTATGTTAAGTATGAATATCATAAACCGCAGGCTTAGATATTTGTTAGTAATTGAGCTTATTTTGATCATCACTTTTGTCAAAATAATTTGTTGTAGTAAAAAATCAACAGCGACATGAGCGATACAGGAGGCATTGTCGGAGGATGTGGAGGGGCGGGTACAAGTGGTGGGACAGGGGAGGAGAGCACCTCCACAGGTGGAGGCAACTCGCCCTCCGCAGACCAGTCCGTTTGGCAGAGCAACTTACAACGCATCCAGCAGCGGAAGCAGCAAGTCTACAACTGGCCCCACAACAAGAAGCTGCTCAAGCTAGCGATCTACTCCGCTTGCCAGATGGAAGACTGCAAGTGTAGCGGGTGGAAGGCACCCGCACCCCCACCTAAGAACACCAAGGTCGATGTCACCCAACCGCTCGCCAACTTTAGTGATCCATGCCACAACTGTACCCACGTTCTTGGTAAGTATGCTCATCAAGTTAACACTAAAACATAATTATCATTGAATAATATAAACTGTACAAATTTTGTCAGAAACTTTGTCTCATTTTGACTTTTTGTCTAGTAAAAAAATTAACTGGACTGACAACAGTGTGGGCCTCAAGTACGATGCTATATCACAGTCATATGACATCTTCCCTCTCCATTCCCACCAGAATGCCACCCCGACCTCTAACAGGGCCAAGGTTTTCATTTCTGTCACACCATTTATCAGCCCCCCATTGGAAAAATACTAACTTAGTGCCTTGAAAGAACATATCAAATTAATGTAAAATATTTTAGTGAAACTTGAAAGACAGCCAGAGAGCCAACTCTTTGATGAGGCAAGTATATGGTGATGAGTGTTTAACACATACTCAAGTTGTTGAGTGTTTTAAGTGATTCCAAGAGGGATAAGGAGAGATTGAAGATGGCTCAGCTCCCGGATGAGCCTCAATATAAAACTGGAGATGTAATGTGAAAAGACCGTCGGTTTAGTCTGAGTATTTTGCGGTTGAAGAGATTGTAAGAATCAGCAAAGAAACAGTGTGGCAGTCAACTAATGGATAAACAGGCCACAGTTCATGAACATCCATCCTACCCACCAGATCTTACTACTTGTAAATTTTTCTCCTCCGAAACTGAAATGTACACTAAAAGGAACTAGGTGAAAGCTATGGAGACCACGAACTTTCTCTCCATAAGGACCTAAACATTGCTTTGACTTCAGGAAAACTCAGTGAATGAAGGAATGCAGTATACAAACCCAATTTGAACAAAAGCATAGAAGTTGTATTTGAAATTTGCAGCTCTGACAGTAATCATCTGGAAATTGTCAAAGATTTTGCATCTTTTTTATCAACTTCAAAATTTAAGTGTTGTTTTTCTTGTTGTAATTTATTTTTGAATGTTGTCTTTTATTTGTTGGTAAAGAGTACGTGTTCATTTTGGTTTGTATTATTGTAAGTTACTTGTATTTTAATAGCCTTTTACTACTGCATGATTATCTGATTTTTTGTCCAAAAAATTTTTTTGTAATTTTTAAATTAGTAAGGATTTTTTTTTGTAAAAAGGTGTTTACTATAGATAAATTTTAAAAAAACGTAAGGATCATCAAGAGAAATTAATTGGAGGGGAAATTGTAAAAGTTCTGAAGAGGTAAAAATAAAGAACATTGTTCACAGTGCTCTTTGTAATAAAAGAATTTTATTTTAGTTTTGGTTTGAGACCTCCATACACCCCTATACCGTATGCAATATGGGATTGAACATGGGTATGGAAAACCATCTTTAAAATTGGTGCACTGCACAAATAAGACAGTCTTTAATAGCATAAATTCCAGAATTTATATGATTAACTGTCCCCTCAATGTGCAAATCCCAGCTAAGGTTCTTGTCTATGATGAGACTTAGAAATTTTGTGTTATTAACTTGATCCAAGTAGGTATCATTTATTAATATATTAGGACTTTTTCAATATTATAATGGATGAAATTATTCTAGAAGTACAAGGAAACAGAGGAGCAGAAGAACTTAAGACAATAGCATATGCGGATGACATAATGATATGGGAAAATAGGGAAGAAGAGTTAGAACGAGAGTTAAACAAATGGGCAAAAGTGGCGAAGAAATATGGTTTAGAGATGAACATACAAAAATGTAAAGTAATGAAAGTAGAGAGAAGGGATGGAAATAACAAAGACGTGTTAGTTGAAGGAAAAAGACTTGAAAAGGTGAAGGAATTCTGTTATTTAGGAAGTATCATAACAGATAGGGGCACAATAAGAGAAGAGATAGGAAACAGAATATGGAAGAGTGGAAAGTTTTTTCAATATGGTGAAGAAGATTGTGTGGAGTTGGAACATTGGGAAAGAATCAAAAGTATTGATGTATAAATCTTATTTCCAACCAATTTTATTATATGGAGCAGAGACGTGGACGTGGACTAAAAATGATTTAAGCAGATTGCAAGCTGCAGAAATGAGATTTTTAAGAGGGATAGAGAAGACTACAAGAAGAGATAGAATAAGGAACGAAATAACCAGAGAAAGATTGAAGGTAGTTTCACTGCAAGAGACAATGGAAGGAAGAAGAATACAGTGGATGGGGCATGTGAAGAGGATGGGAGATAATAGAATGCCTAGAATAGCACTGGAGAAGGAGGAAGGAGGAAGAAGACCAAGAGGAAGACCGAGAGGAAGATGGGAGGACCAAGTGTGGAAAGACATAGAGAGAAGGGGACTACAGAAAATACAGGTGGATGAAGAGGAGACCTGGAAGGATAGACTAAAGTGGAGGAGGCTGTGTACGACGACGACCCGTGAGAACGGAAACGTCTGACGATGATGATGATGATTAGGACTTGAATGTTTTCTATATTGTTTTTCTATTCTATGTTCTTCTATACTGAAAGTGATAAAGTTAGTTTTTCTGTATTTAAAATCAATCTATGCAAAATTTTTGTAATTTTCAAAGTTCCAAATATGTAGTTATTTCTACTTCAGCTTCTGTTTTGGCAGATATGATTAGTTAGGTAAGAGACATCTGCAAATAGACAGAGCTGATTTTTGTTATTTTCAATTTTAGTTAGGCACTTTGGCATATCCTTTATGTAACATATAAATAATAAGGGATCCAGAATAGAACCTTGGGGAACTCCATTTCTTACAATTTGGGTATTAGGTTAAAATGTTTGTAATTTGTTATTTTCCATATAAGATATCTCAACATATTGTTCTGTATTAGAAAAAATAATATTCAGGCCATTTTAGAGTATTATTGATTTCTTACAGAATCAATACAGATATTGCAATCTCTGATCATAATGCTTTGTTGATTCTATTACTATTTGAATATCAGTCTTCTGAAACTAGGATAAAAAGTAGCTATGATGAAGTAGACAAACTAAGGTTTTCAGATAAGGTGACATCTGAATTAAAAACTTTGAGTATTTTGATTCAGTTGATGCCAACTATGATCTCTTTGTAAACAAGTTTACATTATGTACAACTTTTCCTATAAAGTTTAACAAGTCTAAGAAATCTCAAGTACTTGGATAACTAAAGGTATAAAGATTTCTGCTGCTAGAAAAAGGGAATTGCATAAATTGGCTAAAACATTGAACTTTGTACAAAACTACAAGCATATTTTTTAAAGGTTGTTAAGATGGCAAGTTCATTTGCAGGTATAATAATAAATCAAAAGCAAAATGGGAAGTTGTTACGGGTCCACAGCGGGTATTTTCTGTGAACTGTCAAAGGTGTTTCATTGTGTCGATCACAGCTTGCTATTAAAGAAATTGAGCTATAAAGGATAAAGTACTAAAACTTATTATATCATAAGTTAAGTTCATCTCAAAGTGAGGACATATATGGTTTTTCAAACAAGGTTGTAAAAGAAATTAATTTATGTTTATATTGGAGCCACTATTATATCTGTACAACATGATGCTTCAGCAAAACGTATTTTCCAAATGTTATGAAAGTAATTAAAGTGATACCTATTTATATAAAGAAAGGAGATAAACGGAATCCAGCCAATTATCGCCCATTATCTTTGGTACCTATTTTTAGTAAGATTTTTGAACATTGTATAAAAGAGCAGCTGTATGGATATATATATCACAGAATGGTCTTATCTGTGATGAGCAGTTTGGGTTTATACGTGGCCGTAATACTATCAAGGCTGTAGAATCAGTAGTCAGTAAAGTCTTAAATAGTTTTGAATGTAAAACCATATGTTCTGCTACACTAATAGATCTATCAAAAGCATTTGACTGCATTCCACATGACTTGCTGTTGAAAAAACTAAATCAATATGGTGTTAAGGATGGGGAACTGAGACTTTTTTCATCATACCTCACTGGTAGAAGGCAGACGGTGGTACAGGCTAATGACCAATCTGATTTCTGTAATGTAAAAATTGGTGTACCACAAGGATCAGTATTGGGACCTTTCTTGTTCATTATAGCGGTGAAATGACTTTGCAAATAGCATGCCTTGCAATTCAGTTTCTATATGCAGATGATGCAACACTACTGAGCAGGAACAAACAGCTAGACCTTCTTATGTTGGATCAGAGCAGAGCATTAGAAAGAGCAAAAGAATGGTTCAAAGTCAACTCTCTTGTAGTAAATAATGACAAAACTGAACACAATATGTTTCTCCCTTAGATTTTAATGTAAGCAATAATTTTAAACCTGTTAAGCAGTTAGGTATATATTTAGATAGTAGGCTAAGCTGGGACTTTCATATTCAAACTATTTGTAAAAAATTAGCTAGAGTAATTTATTTATTACGTAAATTAAAAAGCTGTGTAAGTTCAGAGATGCTGTTGACAGCTTACTATGCAATTCTTTCATCCTCATCTACTGTATGGAGTGGTGTTATATGGGGTAATAGTAGTGCAGCCAAGCAAGTGTTTTTATGGCAAAAAAAGGCACTAAGAGTAGTTAAGGGTATACCAGAAAGAGAGTCTTGCTACCCAGTTTTTAAAGAATTACATATAATGACTCTGCCTTGTCTATTTATTTATGATTGTTTGTTAAGAGTTAAGGCAAACCTAAGTAAATATCAGCTAAGACAGGATGTACATAGTTACCCAACTCGATATAATGGAAAGTTAGATGTTTTTAAGTGTTAGATTAGAGAAAACAAAGAAAAGTCATATATTTATTGAAATAGAATTGTTTAATAAACTACCAAGAATAGCATTGGTCAGTCAGCATGGTGAAATTTAAAAATGTACTGAGGACCTGGTTTAAAGAGAAAGCTTTTTATTCTATAGAACAATATTTGGCAAGTGATACTAGTGATATGAGATTTTAAATTAGGATAATACATTCATTACTGTTGATTTGTTGTAGTTTATTTTAAATTGTTGACTAATTTTACCAATTTTATCTCGATTATTTTAATTCACTAGTTTATAGGCTTTTTTGTTATTGTTTTGTTATTCACTGTTAATCTTGTTAATATTTTCTGTTAATTTCTTGTTGTTAGTTTCTTGTTACTCTATTTAAATTTGTTAATTAATTATTAAAAATTAAGAAATTGAAAGAAGCTTAAGGAAACTGAAATAAGAAGTTCTTAGTTTAAATATTTTTTAAGCCATTCATATTACTGACGATGTTTATTGCATGTAAATCATGTTTAACAACAAATAAAGATCTTGAATCTTGAATCATACTTAACCCTTTTACTGCCGACGTTCCGATATGTCGGACGTCTGTTTTTTTTTTTATTGTTACTGGCTACTGTTATGTTCAAATGCCGAAATATTCAGTATTTTGGTTGTTTAGGAGCAAAGGATAATGAAAGAAGCCATTTGAAGAACTTTGGATTTCTATTTTCGTCGTCTTTGACTAGAATTGACGAACTACCTAGACAGCTGTCAAAACCAGTTGATCGGGTTATGTTACTGAAATCTTCGTTCATTGTTGTTGTTTACAATGTTTTCGAAAGTTTTTTGAAGTGTTACTTTTGTTGATCAAGGATAAAATGAGTAAAAGAGTTACATCTAACTCTCCCTGTGAGTGAGGGAACAATACTTAACAGTCTAATCGATGGTGGTGTACAAGTGCAAGAACGAACTGAGTGACGATTTCCTTCAGAATTTGTCAGATTCAGATGCCGAGAACGAATCTGATATTAGTGTTAGGGCTATTGATGACAATCAAAGTGATGTGGATGACACTGATGACGATCCTGACTTTATCTTACCATCAGATAATGAGGAGTTATTAGATAGTGAGGGGGATGTGGCACAGATAAGTTTACCTTCAACTTCCACTGGTAGGCCTAGAGGAGGCCTACCAGTTTTGGGAAAATCCTCATAGTTCAGCTATGTTTTCAAGGTAGCACCTTCAAATGTAGTATATGTTCTGCTCATAAGTATTATGCTCATAATTTTAGTATAATTTTTTAAAAATAAATTAACAGATGCCAAACACAATTTTTATTTTTTTATTTACATCATTTTAAAAATTAAATAATGAGTTTGTTTCAAATTAAAATGTCTTTTTATTATTTAAAAAAACAGCATTATATACGAAGTAAATAAAATAAAAATTCATACAAATCCAATGAAAAATAAAAAAAGATACAGCATTTTTTGTAAATGAATGCACAACAGCGATTTTCCTCCTTGGCAATTTTGACTGGTACAATAAAAAAATGGCCGGCAGTAAAAGGGCTAAGTGATGGGTTTCAAAAAACAATTGTTGAAGAATCAATCAAATTTAAATCAATATTGCAAAATGTCTCATTTTGTTTACCACAAATCTCCATTCTTGAACATACCCTTTTGATTATACTGTATGTATTAATAACTTGCTAGATGACGTTAAAAGAAGCTTTAGACTTTTTCCGATGATACCAATGTTTTTTTAATTAATACAAATTCTCTTATAAATCTCGAACTGTCAATAAAAACACTTTAGAAGAACTAGTAAATTGGTTTAAACCTTTGTCCTAATTGTCCTAAATGATGAAAAAACAAACATAATTCATTTTAATGCTAGGAGCACCCCTGAAAATTATCTAAGTGTGACTGACTATAGTTGGGACTCATAAGTTCTTGGGAATAAGTATTGATAAAAACATCAACTGGATGTCACATTATAGATTATTTAACAAAGAAATTAAGTACTTTCAGATTTGCTTTCAAAATCCTATCTAATTCAGTATCAGTAGAAACACGGAAAGTTGTATATTATGCCTATATACAATCTGTTTTAAATTACCACATTATTGTTAGGGGAACTTCCTCTGATCTAAGCAAAGTGTTTACAGCTCATAAATGTTTGATAAGAGTAATGGAAGTTCCATACAGGACAAATTGTCACCCCTTATAACCTAAAAGTATTTATATTGTCAACTTTATATATTTATGAGCTTTTAAGATCCGTGCATAAAAATCTGAGTTATTACCACAGATTCAATGTTGACTACATACACAATACTCGTCATAAAAGTGTATTCAATTTTTCTCATCATTACCCCACATTTTATGAAAAGAGGTATCCTATTTATATGGGTATTTGATTTTATAATAAAAATCCAAATTTAAAAAAATCTCCCTGAATCAATTTTTGATTGATTCAAAACCTTCTATGGTATAAGTGAAATGTTGAGTGATACAGGGTGTAAAAGAGTGCCACACTGACTTGGTAACTCCCAAATGTTTACAGGTAAAGCAATAAAACTTAGTACATCATTACTGCACCCAGTATTCATTTACTAAGTTTAACTTTCACAACTTGAGCCAAGACAAGAATATTAAACCATCTAAAATAGGACCTACATTGTAAATGTTTCAAACTTTAAACCAGCATAATTTTTTAAAGAGTGAACCCTTTGAGGTTGGATTTGCGGTATTTTACTTTGCTAATAAAGACCTTTAATTTGATGTACTACTTGACCTACGCTCTCATTTAAGATTTCCTTCTGACTCCTAGCGGGCCCTGACATGACAAAAATATGGTAGTTACTTCAAAAAGCACATTTATAGGTGCAGTAATGATGTACCAAGTTTTATTGCTTTATCTGTAATCGTTCGAGAATTATCCCTGTATAACATTTTTGTTTTTCAAATGTAATTATTAAAAATAGAGGTTTAGTTGTGATGATCAACCAATTTGTTGTTACTTTTGTAACAATCTTACAAAAGATAATGTAATTATCTAATTACATAATATCACAATTACATAATTATTTGTTGTAATTATTTAATGTGCAATTAAATAATTGAATTTAATTTAATCCAATGTACTGGGAAAAGAGAATGTATAAGAAATAAAAAGGTAAGAATAGAAAGCTGAGGTAAATCCAAGAGTGAAAGAGTGAGAGATGTAAGCAACATTTGTAAACACAAAGAGGCAAGAGAGGGTTATCAATTTATAGTTCTCCAGGATCTAGAAGGCATTTTGTACAGGAGTGATAGAATCATGGTTGGTGGTGTTGTTGTTGGTAGGCAAGGACTCCAGAGTATTCCATTCTAGACAGGCAAGAGAGGTCTACTCAAAGGTGGTGAGAACCATTTCATGAATAATTGCAAACTTAATTAAATGTTCACATATGTGACATACAACATAATTTATATAAAATTTGTATTTTTCCAGCCTCTCATACAACACATCTGAAATCTCTGCAAGAGGAGGAAGTGAACAGACTGTTGGGTATGGTGGTTGATGTAGAGAACATATTCATGAGCATGCACCGAGAAGAGGACCCTGACACCAAGAAAGTTTACTATTACTTGTTCAAGGTATTGTTACTATTACTTTAGTGTACATAAATTACTTGTTCATGGTGAGCCAACCACTGTCCACATCAGAGCGAACTCAGTTTTATGGAACAGGTTAATATTTATTTAACCCTTTGACTGATAGGTTTTTTGTCAATAAGAGTGCCATAAAAGTGAGTTTTTTTATTTTCGATTTGTTTTTTTTTTTTAGGTGATTTGGGTTTACTGCAGTAGATGCATTATAAAAAACACTCAATAAAACTTTTTAACAGTTTTTTTCTATTATACAGAATCTAGTCTAATTATGCACTGAAGTATTTATATTTACAAAATATCAGAATAAGATAAAATATTCAGTATTTTCTCATAAACATACTACGGTACAGATTAGGTACAAGGTAGTAACAGTACACAAGCCCCCTCAGAATTCTTTGATTGTATGAAAGGCACGAAAACAGTCGGACACACAAAGTCGTAATCCCAGCACATCGTGTCCCGGCGCTGCTGCTCACTGATGCTGAGCTATCTGCACACGTGATATGCTCTCTTCGGCTTGTCCTTCTTATCTGTAGCAGGGATGGTGATGGGAAAATGCCGAAAAGTGAGTCTTAGGGGAGCATCTTAGCCAAAAGTTCGTCTGTAAGTCTTTCTTCCGCCATTTAACATATCAGTAAGTAACAGCCATGTTTAGTTACGGTAAACACAATAAAACGTTTACAATCAGGGCAACCGGTAACATAAAAGTGAGATTACAACTCGTATTCACCACAGAAATAGCAGCAGCTGATTACTTGGAAATTGATTGAATACCGTCAATTGGGTTTGAAATAAATAAATAAAACAACAACTGCGATCTAATGAGAACGACGTGAAGTACTTAAAACGGTTTCTTATTTATTCTGCTAGATCGCATTTGTATTCAAGCGAGAGATTATTCTTCACAAAACATTATTATGAAAACTGTTTAGCACCATAGCGCTTCCTGCACGGCTATCAGGATTACTGCAGGGCTCTCCGGAATGTGTTTCAGGATTACTAGTCAAAGGGTTAAGTAAGAGTTGAAGTGAAGAAACCACTGTCTAAAACTATTTAGAGCATTAGCCCACTGTTCACACTTCTAATGTTATCTGTTGTGTACAAAAATGAACATTTAAGTCTTACGTTTAAATTTGTTTGTACCTGTTTGCTCTCTCATCTCATTTTTTTTTCGTAGCATACCTTCAGTGTAAAATATATAGGTCGAGAGGAGGAAAAATTTTTCCATTCAAAAAAGTAACTTTATACTGAATAAATAAAAAGCAACTTTTTACTCAAAACGTATTTTGCTCCTAAATAGTGTAAAGTTACACTTACTTATTTATAACTTGATGTCAAAATATGTTGGGCGATAAAAATTTTTTAAATTAGAATATTTGCTGTTTTATGTTCATAAAAATACTGACCAATTTAGAATCAATGCTGATTTTCACTTCTATAATACAAGAAATAAAAACTCATTGAGAATATATCAATATAGTTATACCCGTTCACAAAAAAATTGGATATATATTGTGACTAAACTTTATAATGCATTGTTCATTGATATTAGATTGTTATCAGACTGAAAATTTAAAAACAAGATGTAACAAATATTAGTATCTTAATGTTAATACAGACTATACAATTTTCATGATATTTGTTGGAAACTGTATAGACTATTTTAGTTTGAATATAGACCTACTTAGTTGGTTTATATTTTTACCTTACCAAGTGTTCCTGGCAATTGTAAGAATAAGTTTTAAGTATTGAATTGATGATTGTCCATGCATTGTAAATATGTTTAAATGATAATAAAATCATGATTCTGATTCTGAAAGAAATGAGTTATAGACTTGAAATTTCACAAGCAACCCCAGTGAAGCCTGGTACATGATACATATTATAAATGTATCATGTAAGTTTACATGATGTAGTGATCGATCAATTTTCACTTCAGCGCATGTGGTTGGTTGCTGACAAAGTAATTTATGCCGATTAGCCGGTCAATTAATTCCTTTTTTGAAAATGCAACAATTAGTACAATTTCAAATTGGTTTAGTGTTTCATATTTTTGTGTACTATTCAAGTTTATTGTTATTGCACAGCTGTTGAGAAAGTGCATCGTGGACATGACAAAGCCAACGATAGAAGGGCCGCTGGGACAGCCGCCATTCGAACGTCCCAGCATCGCCAAGGCTATCACCAACTTTGTCCTGTACAAGTTCAGTCACGCTGCCGCCAGGGTGTGTACACAGACTCACAACCTCGTGACATGCATGTCTCATCCTGAACACAAACTGTTCTCATTTCAAAAATGTTTTACGTTTTTAAGTTAAAAGTTTTAAATTTAATTCCAATTGAAATTAAAATTAATAGATCTATATTTTTCAGGCTAATTTTTTGATCCTTGAGTAAAAATATTGAAAATTTATATTAAGTTGTTCAGTAAAAATATTTGTTCTGTATGAATGTGTGTTTTTTTTTTTTATTAAAAATGGGTAGGGTTTTTCTAATTATGATGTGTTATTTTAATAGTATACAGTAATTTCAGTTTGTTTTTAAACTTGAGCTTGCTGTTTAGTTTTTAACATTAAAAAGCTGATGATGACTCCCACCCAAGTGCAAGATATTTTCATTTTGTGTTGTTTTATTTTTTCTCTTAGGATTTATAATGTATACACATGTACTTAAACGAGGAAAATAAACACATTTATTTATTTATAGAACTCTAACCAATTTCAGTGGTTTTGAAAAATTTTGAAAAATTCGTTATTAAGAAAATATATTTAAAATAGTGAAGTAGGTACTCAAATTCCTTAATTTTTTTATTGTACAATCAATAAACATTACTTTACCTAGTAATTTAACTATATGTAGAGTTTAAGTGCACTAAAGGAGAGTTAACTTCTGGCTGGTTTACACATTCAAGTTTAACCTACCACTGGGCTCAGCAAAAACCAATGTGTCACTTAAATCTGGGCAACTTTATGGATGTCCTGGAGTGGTACATCACTAACTGCAAATGTCGAGAATTATGAAGTGTAAGGCTAGAACGATAGGTCTAGTCTACTACAGGGGATGACTATTGGAGTTGGTGGGATTCCCTATGAGTCAAAGGCTCTTGCTAGTCAGACATAAGGCCACACCACCCTCTGCCTGCTTTGACTGGAGAGGCTGGTTCAGAACTGGCTTCCCCTTCTTCTGAGGGGACTGACTGAGATTAATCCCCTAAATTCTTCCTCATGGATCTTGATATGAGGCGGCCCCTACTCCAACCTTACCCATCCAGAATATCCTGGCACTCCGGAAGCAGCGCAAAGGTCCTTTTAGGACTAGGTGCAATTTCTAAGCTTCTTGTCCCAAGAGAGAACAAAAAATTAACTATTTATTCTTGAGTCCATGTTTAGTTATTAAAAATATATCTTATTTAAAAAAAATCTAACTGAGGGATTTTACCATTAAAGTCCTCTGAAATTTAAAACTTGCAAACTGCCAAGATGCCCGGAGTGTAGTGGAAAATGCGTACCCACACTGGCGTAGCAGAAACTGGCAGTCTTCAACAGCAATGAATGTTGAATTTACCTCCATTTCACCTTCTGCTTAGTGCAGTATCTAAAATATGATACTGTCACAGACTTGACTCTTGGAATCTAAAGTTCATGTCTGAAGAGATACAAGAAAAGTCGGTGACGAAGAAGTTAAAAACAAATTCTTTGCATCGTTTTGACAAAGAGGTCTGGCTGGTTTTGATGAAGAGGGATGGGAAGAATTGATTTAATACGATTGTTGAGTTAAGCTCTATTTCACAAGATATCACACTGCGCTAAGTGTGCGGTGAAATTGAGCTAAACTCAACATTCGTATTAAATCAACCCTCCTCACCATAGCAACAGTATCATCCATTATGTTTATTTATATTAGATCTGGCTACTACCGCACTATTCCTTGCTATAGTTTTGTTATTAATATTTGAGATGATGTCTGAATACTGCATCTGTTATATACTCTGATTTGGACTTCACGGGTTTGTTTGACAGGAATGGACGACAATGTATGACCTGGCCAAAATGCTACTGCACTGCCTCAACCACTGGAACTTTGAGACTCCTAGCGCACGAAGACAGACGGTCTCCGCGGAGGAGATCTCAGCCTACAAAGTGAACTACACAAGGTGCTGAATTAGACAGCTAGATGAGAATAATTCTATTAACACGACTTGTCAAGAGAAATCTACTGTAGATGTCTTAAAAATATTGAAATTTTGCAAAAAAAAATCATATATGAACAAAATTGATGAAATGGATTATTAATAATTAATAATGTTTTTAATTATTTTTTTTTTAATTGATACATAACATATCTATAGTGGGAAGGGTTGATTCATTGTTAATGTTGAGTATAGCTCCAGTTCACCTTCCTCTTGATACTGAAAGTCTAAAACTTCGATATTCATTACAAAGCATGAACTATGTTATAGTCATGTTATCTTACCTTACACACAGTCTTGTACGACGAGGAAAGAACGTCTAAAATTTCTTGTTTCTAATTAAGGAATTATTGTAACTAGGTGGCTGGTGTTCTGCCATGTCCCTGTGTTCTGTGACTCTCTGCCCCACTTCGAGACCACGCTGGTGTTTGGGCGCACGCTGCTACGCGCTGTGTTCCGCTCGGTGCGCAGACAACTCATGGACAAGTGTCACAGTGAGCGAGACAGGATGCCACCCGAGAAGCGAGTCCTCGTACTCACGCACTTCCCCAAGTAAGTCGTCAGTTCTTCCCAGCAGGGATCACTTCTGGCTGTTTATACCTTCCAGTTGAACCTAGCACTTGGGCTCAGCAAAAACTGATGTGTCACTTAAATCTGGGCAACCTTATGGATGTCCAGGAGCGGCACATCACTAATTGCAAATGTCAAGATTCTGGGGTTCATGGGCAAATTCGATAGGTCTAGTCTACTGCGAGATATGACTGTTGGAGATGTTGGGGTTCGTTCCCTAAATATCAAAGGTTCTTGCTAGCCTCAACAAGGGTGTGCCTGCCTGCTTTGACTGGAGAGGCTGGTTCAGAGCTGGCCTCCCCTTCTTCCGGGGAGACATGACTTTGAGATTAGTGCTCTAATTCTTCCTCATGGATCTCAATACGAGGTGTCCCCTACCCCCTAACCTTACGCATCCTGAATATCCTGTCACTCCGGAAGCAGCGCTAAGGTTCTTACAGGGCTAAGTGCAAGTTCGCCTCCACTTGGTGACCTTCCATAAACTGAATTTAGAGGTTGAATCTGTAATTTCCTGAGAAAGAACCTCATTTTTAAGAGCTGGTGGAGAAACTCAAAAATAAATGGCATGTCTTGTTCTAAAACCTATATCCATATAGTGAAAATGAGTGAAATTCACTTTTATGGCTGTATAAGCACTGAACTCGAGAATGGCTCGACTAATTTAGCTAATTATTTTTTTAATAGCATAAGGTTTTTGTAAAGTGAAAAATTGGAAAAGTTTCCTGGAATATTTTTGAGTTTGGGAAAATTGCAATAATATTTGTGAAACATACTCTAAATTTAATCCACCTAGTTTTAGAGGTGGAAAAGACACATTGATTTTGAGTGTTGTTCTGTTTCAAGAATAGTATTGACCGGTTCATAGTTACTCAAAATTCAAATTCAAAACTCATTTATTTTTAGAAAAGCATTGATTACATTGCAGTATATGTATAACTATATCTAACCTTCTAGCATTGCTAAACGAGGGAGAAAATTTGATTAAAAAAAGATTTTGATTTTACTAAACATACTGTACATGCATATTGTTTTACATAAATACATCTACAGTAATGTTAATTATATTAATTCAGCAATAAATAATTCTTATAATAATGAACAAGTTAAAATAATTTTCTTTGACCAAATAATGGAAAATAGTTTTTCCAATAAGAAGAGCTCCTCCTTCAATGAAAGTTAAAATAATTTATACATATTAAACATATTCCTTATTAAAATAAAAAATACAGAAGTTCCTTTTGTTTGAAAATGAAGAAAAGAAAGGAGTTGTAGATTGATTTAAAAAAAAACTATAAAATTATCAGAAATATAATTAATTGAACATTTTATATTTATTGGAGCGGAAAATTTGCAGAGTGACCATTGCCTGCCTAGACTTTGAAAGAGAAAGTTGCCTATGGTGTTATCAGTGCTGGGTTGTTTAACTGTAATTATATGTCCAAAAGAATGGGAAGCTAATTCGATGAGTCATAAACTTGAACCGGAAGATATTATTATGTCTTGTGTATCGTGTCTTCTTGAATATTTTCATTGTGAAATGAAAAGGAAAAGAGAAGTGGCTCAGTTCCTCAGAGCAGGTGTTGGAGTAAGGCACTTGTAAGGTGCTTGTGAGTGCTTTACTCTAAATTTACGGATTGCTGAATGGTATGACTCTTTGTTTTTACTACGGTTTTATTAAACTGAAAAACTCATATAAGAAATGTAGCCGACAGAGAAGGAAATGATGCATGTGTTGTTGTGTCCAGATTCCTGCAGCTGGTGGAGGAAGAGATCTACATCGCGAACTCTCCCATCTGGGACCCTGAGTTTAAGCAAGCCCCCCCTCAACACTTACAGGCTCTGCCAGACAGCAAAGGTGAGCTACCCGCCCACGTGTGACACAAGGTTACAATACACACAAGACAGTGTGGAGACAACTGTGTGGAAGTTTATAACAAAACAGTTGTATATCAAAATACACGCATGTAATAATAATAATAATAATAAATTTGTTTATTTGTCGTAAAACATGTTACATCCATTGACAAAGTCTTATTCAGCTACAGACTAAATAGCATTGTCTCTAAATAATATTTAATAAATATAATTCAAAAATATTATGTATATAATAGTATAAGGCATTAATTGTCTAGTTGAAAATAACACTGATTATATCATCAGTTTACCTTGAAACAATCATTAAAAATCTATTTTGTTAATAGAAAAAAACTTATCAATATTATAGAAAGGGTTTTGTAACAGCCGTTCATAAAGTTTATTTTTATACATTTTAAGGGTATTTTCAATCAGATTTTTCAATTTTTGATTCACTTTTAAGCCAATTACAATATGACTATTCAAAGATTTGCTCAGTCGACAATATTCAATTAAAATGTTATTTCTGTTTCTTGTGTTGTAATTATGTGCTTGTGTATGGTTTATTAAGTCTGTATTATTTAAAATGTAAACAGATAAATCAAACAAATATAAATTAACTATTGTAAGAATCCCTTGGTTAATGAAAACAGGTTTACAATGATCGAGGGTATTCAGCTTTACCAACAATTCTAACAGCTTTCTTTTGAAGCACCAGTATTTCCTGAACTCTAGCACTATTTCCCCACAGTATTAATCCATATCTCAAAATTGACTGAAAGTAGCCAAAACATGCAGTCCGAACATGATTTTCACTTATGCAGCAAGATAGACGTCGTAATAAAAAAAATAGTTCTAGATAACTGCCACTCGGCTCCAAATTCTAAAAAAGAGCAAGTGGAAACCATTACACAACTCAAATGTACCACAGCAATGCACGATGCTTCACCATGCTTTCACCATTCTCACGCTACGATGCCACTGAGCAACATTAGTATTACATGAGACTGGAGCGGAACTTTTTCTTCTATGGGGCGGCCTACTGCCCTGCACTTGTGCCTCAAGGGCCTTTTGCACACCCCGGAAGCACACCATGAGGCCGACCAGTCTACGGTTTCAGCAATGACACAAACCTTTTTTTTCCACACAAACCAAATATTTTTCAACTTTGATTACCTTTCAAAGAGTATGTTTTTTTATGCAATCCGTCGACAACAGGTAAGCGAGCATGAAACTAATATTTTGTTTTGTTTTTTAAACTTTCAACAGGCACTAGTTTGTTAATTTTAACCCAAATCACACATTTCTTTACATAAGTTTATAGGGAAATTTTTGTTAGAAATGATGTCATAGTAATCAGCCACTGAAACTTCTGACACACTATATACTTGAAATTAAATTAAATCACGCGCTGAAAGTATTTCTCGAACTACAGTTTTTCTGAGTTTGAATTAGATAAACCCTTCCCATACCGTAGACGGATATATTAGAATGGTAGACTTTGACCAAAACGCCAAATACAGTTATATCCGATATTATAGATTATGTCTCTTGGAGAGTTTTTCAGTTCACAAAAGGCCTTTGAAATGCCCGGTGCACGCTGCATGCTTATCCCACTTGTCAATGAAGTATTTATAAACGACCTTCACTCAGTGGCAGGGGGAGGGGAGCGCCCTTTGTCTAACTCCGATCACCTGCTCGTCAGTTCTGCATCTCCTACAGAGCCATAACCAAACATGTCCGTGGCGTGTATTACTGCTTTCTCTGCTGTCATGAGTGCCATCTATTGTGTATCTCGTTATTATTCTTCATTGTGTGATAGTGTTGTGATTAGTTTGAAAAATTTATTTTGTTTTATAGTGCAACAAGGTGTATTTAATTTAATTCAAATTCATTTGAAATAAACACTTTTGTGAATGAATAGTTATTTTTATTTTTATCAATAAATACGCTAATTTTTAATAAAATTTGTTGTTTTATAGTTTTTTTTGCTTTTACCTTTTTTTATAATTTAGTTATAATAAAAAATTTAGCTTTCAATGTAAAGAATTTTTTTTTTATTTGTCTTGGCGTTATAGGAAAGTTAATGAATTTATTAGTGGTGGTGTGCGAAGGGTTAAATGCTACGAGGCATGTTTATAAAGTAAGTACAGTTTTGATATAAAAAATTCAACAAGTAAATTTTTCAAATAAAACTTTATTTACCTGAAAGAGCATTCTTTCCTCTACTTCTCTACATAATTTTCATTATTATTAAGGCACTTGTCGTATCTTGGGACCAGCTTTTGTATGCCGCCGTCAAAGAAGCTTGCCACCAGACTGGACAACCACTGTTGCACAGACGTTTTTACTTCTTCATCATTGGAATGGCGCTTCCCTGCCAAATGCGTCTTCAAGTGCAGAAACAAATGGTAGTCGCTAGGTGCTAGATCGGGACTGTATGGAGGATGGTCCAATTGTTCCCAGCCAAATGAAGTGATGAGCTCTTGCGTTCGATTTGCTGAATGTGGACTAGCATTTTCGTGGAGCAAAACGACGCCTGCACTCAGCATGCCACTCCTTTTGTTTTGAATTGCGCGGCGCAGTTTTTTTTAAGTTTCACATTACACGGCTGCATTAATCGTTCACCACGAGGCAGAAAATTGACCAACAACACACCCTGTCTGTCCCAAAAACCAGTGCACATGATTTTCTGGGCAGAAATTGTTTGCTTGAATTTGACTTTCCTAGGGGATGTTGAATGCCGCCATTCCATTGTCTGTTGTTTTGATTCTGGTGTAACGTAGGCTACCCACGTTTCATCGCCTGTAACGATATGGCTTAAAAAATCTTCGCCCTCGTTACTGTAACGCTCGAGAAAGCTCAATGCACTGCCCAATTGTTTGGTTTTGTGCTCATCATTCAACATTTTCAGTACCCACCGTGAACACAGTTTCCGATAATTTAAATGTTCTGACACAATTTCGTAGAGAACACTTCTTGATACAGCAGGACATTTTTCAGCTAAGGACGAAGTTGTGAACCGTCTGTTCTCTTTCCTTTACAGTCCACTTTTTGAATGAGATCATCGGTAATGACTGAAGGTCGCCCACTTCATTCCTCATCATGAACGTTTGTGCAGCCATCTTTGAAGGCCCTAACTCATTTCCGCACCATTCCTTCACTCATAATGTTTTCATCATAAACTTCACTGATTTGACGATGAATGTCAATTGCTTTTAAGCCTTTAGCATAGAGAAAACTAATCACAGCACGCACTTCACAGTCAGCGGGATTCTCGATAGTCAGCGGCATTTTAAAATCACATAAACAAACGAAGACTCGATCAAACGGCGTCGTAATGGCGTCTGTGGCTTCCTAACTGATGTAGCTACACTACGCGCATGCTCTAAATGGCAACTGCAGCGCTGCGGCGGCGTAATTTTAAAATGGTACTTACTTTAAAAACATGCCTCTTATATACTATTTTGCTATTATACATTTTAATTCATAAATCCCTGTAAGCATTAACAAAACTGTGTAGAGTATTGTCATTCCATACTGAAAAATATTAAAATTGTCAAATAGTAAGTATTGCCCGGTTTTAGTTAAGTATAGTTAGGTATAGAAAATAGACAATAAATCTTTATTCTTAAGCATAGAGTTTAGAATTTTTGTCAAAATAATGAAAAGTAACACATTAATTATTATGGTGAGTTCATGCTCCACTCAAAGAACTCTTGAAAGGTGTAGAAAGGTGTTGAAGGAGCCAGTTTGTGAGAGGTTTTTTCAAGTATTGTGCTGGAATTTTCTTCAGGAAGCCTGGAAGCTTGTTGAAGTAGACTGTACGCCTGTATGACAGCTTCTTTTCGTAAAAGCTGAGGTGATGTGTTGCAAGTGCAAAGTTGTGAATGGAGTTGTGCCTTGTGTTGTAGGAATGGAGTACTCCATTTCTTGTTTGGTCAGTTTTTACAGAAAGAAGAACCGATTCAAGGACCTAGAAAGCTATCACAGTTAATATTTTGAGCTCCCTGAAAACTTCCCTGCAGGTATATTGTGGTCCCAAGTCCTGTAAGCGCTCTGATGGCTCTCTTTTGGACTATTATAATGTTTTGCATACTTGTTGATGACCCGCATGTTTGTATATTGTTGAGTGTAAATAGCGTGATGTTGGAGCTCGAGTGTCTGCCGGCAGGGTCACCTGTGGTCAGGAGGGCCGGGCAGTTTGAGAAGCTGAACGTCCCTCCTAACGACAAGGATACATTTACTACTGTCACTCTCACTCCGGGGGTCCGGAAGAGAGGATCTCGGGCTGAAGGGTCTGCCACAAGGTGAGTTGTGAAACCAGCATTGGTAGTTTTCTATCCAACGACTTTAAATAATACCATTAATAGATTAACCTTCCGACTGATTTAAGAAACTCCCAGAATGATACTCTGGTTTTTGTCTTTGCACAGCATATTTTTCAGATATTCTTTTAGTATGTGCTTAATAAGTGTTATATATTTAAATTTTTTGTTAGAAACCAGAGAAAATTTTAAAATAATTAAGTTATGCACTTACTAGAGAACTGTTGTTTTTATTTTTACATAAATTCAAAAATGTGTATTGCAAATCATTTTTCCAAGTTTCACTCCATATAACTTTCACATGACTTGAGATAGTAAGATACTGTAAATGCTAAAAATACACATAGTTTTGTAGCGAACACAAAGATTATATTATATATACACTTGTTTTTAACACAAACAAGATTTTTGATAAATATACAAAGTATGTACAACTTTTTTAGCAGTACGCATCCATATTGGTATTTGATGAATTCTTTAGGCAAGAGGAATATCAAATAATAATGAATTGTTTTCACTGTAACTATCAATTTTCACAACCCAACTCACATTCCACCAGTTTATAATCATCCAGACTACCTGACAACTAATCAGACAAAGAAATATCATCACGCTCTTCATTTGCCGATATGTCACTTTCATCATCAAAACTAATACTTTCATCTTCCAATAGTTCTTACATATATAATTTGAACAACGAGGATCGCCCATTTTACAACAAACAATCAATTATAAACAACTAGCCTACATAATAACCTAGCAGCAGTAGCATCAAAGAACGTCAAGGCTGTGCAGCACGTCACCAGCTGTGTAGTCCGTCAGCTGTATGCCTTGCGGCATTTGGATCGATATCAGCTGATGAGTAACATTACGAATATAAACTATATAAAATTAATTTATATTTATGAGTAGAGGATTCGACTGGAGCAAGTTATGTCTTTATAACTAAAACGGTTTTCGCATAATAAAAGTGGAAAGTTGACCTACGACTGTACAGTCTTTATCAGTTCACAAGTGGTATTGATGAACATCTGTGCCGTCGGTCATCAGTTGGAGGTTTACCACCTGTATCAGTTTGAGTTCTACTCTTTACTCAAAATAAATTACTTTAGACTTACTGCTGCCACTTGTGAAAAAGATCGTGAAAACTAACACAAGAGTTGTGGATGAATTACATTTTAAGTAGGGCAACAGTTTTCTACAGAAATAAGCTAAAACTAAACAGTAAAATCTACAAAAACCAGAAATATTAGACATAGTATGTTTTCCATTTACACTTTTCAGTTTCCATTTTTAGTTTTTTATTCTTTATTGACATGAGCAAGTACAGTCATACAAGATAAAATTTAGACAAGAATTAGGGTTTTAAGATGGATAATGCAATAATTGTGGCAGTGACAAGCTGAGGGGAGGCCAGGACTCCAGTGTCCGCTCACCAGATGTCAAGCGCCGCAAGGTGGAAGGAGAGGCCAGTGAAGACTTCTGTCATGAGAAGGTTGTGGAGATCATCGCTTCCATCACTGATAACCAACAAGCATCCTCTGTCTCGGTCAGTAACTCTCTAAGCACTATATTTAAATGTATTCTTGTACAGGAATGAAGAACTTTTTCACTGATGGATACAAAATTTTAAAACAAAACAAAACAACAAAACGATTCTTTTGAAACATCAGCTTTTAGTAATAACCTATTTTATTTTGTTTTCCAAGAGAATCTGCTGCGGAGGCCAAGAGATGAAGTGGCCAAGCAGGAAGATGCTGCTGGCGTAATCAAATTCTTCCTGGTGGGAAAACTCCCTCACAAAGAAGTTCACCAAACAGACCATGCTATTGCTAATGTCTTACATGATTACAGCAGACAGCGACGGTTTTCCAAGAGAATCTGCTGCGAAGGCCCAGAGATGAAGTGGCCAAGCAGGAAGAGGCTGCTGGCGTAATCGAATTCTTCCTGGTGGGAAACTCCCTCACAAAGAAGTTCACCAAACAGACCATGCTATTGCTAATGTCTTACATGATTACAGCAGACAGCGGCGGTTTTCCAAGAGAATCTGCTGTGGTGGCCAAGCAGGAAGATGCAGCTGGTGAAATCAAATTCTTCCTGGTGGGAAACTCCCTCACAAAGAAGTTCATGCAGCAGACCATGCTATTGCTAATGTCTTACATGATTACAGCAGACAGCGGCGGTTTTCCAAGAGAATCTGCTGCGGTGGCCAAGAGATGAAGTGGCCAAGCAGGAAGATGCTGCTGGTGAAATCAAATTCTTCCTGGTGGGAAACTCCCTCACAAAGAAGTTCATGCAGCAGACCATGCTATTGCTAATGTCTTACATGATTACAGCAGACAGCGACGGTTTTCCAAGAGAATCTGCTGCGAAGGCCCAGAGATGAAGTGGCCAAGCAGGAAGAGGCTGCTGGCGTAATCGAATTCTTCCTGGTGGGAAACTCCCTCACGAAGAAGGTCACCAAGCAGACCATGCTGTGGCTCATTGGGCTGCAAAATGTGTTTTCCCATCAGCTACCCAAAATGCCTATGGAATACATCTCAAGGCTTGTTTTTGACTGGTAAGCTGTTTTTTGTAAATGGACTTAACATGAAAAATAGTAATTAAGACGGTAATCAGGAGTTAGGTATTGAACACAAAATTCAATTTGACAAAGGATAGTCAAACAAGATTTTCCCTGTTGGTGAAGTGATGTACTATAATTCTTTTGAACTCTGGAGAATGTTTGCATTAATCTGGCGTTTGTGATCTTTTGCAACCTTCTGAATCATGTGTCGAGATTATATTCAGTCATCGGAAATTTGACAGTGGAATCGGTACACTGCCAGATGCTGTGTTGTACAACTATTGTTTATATTGAGCGCTGGAAAGGTATTTTACTCTCACTCAAAACAACTTTCTGTGCAGTGAACACAAGACTTTGGCTCTGATCAAGGATAAACAGCCGATAGGTGGAATCTGTTTCCGTGTGTACCCCACTCAGGGGTTCACGGAGATCGTGTTCTGCGCGGTCAGCTCGCACGTGCAAGTCCGTGGCTACGGCACTCATCTCATGAACCACCTCAAGGACTACCACATCACCATCGGCATCCACCACTTCCTCACCTTCGCCGACGAGAATGCCATCGGTGAGTACTAGTACTGTGAAAGTCTTTTGTTTGAAATCTGTTTTTAATAATGGAAGGATTGTGAAGAAAACAGGATTTTTCTGGATATTTGCCATCGTTCAGTGATACAAGAAACCAGTAACGCCTAGTTTCGAGATCTGCAATCTGATCTCTTCCTCATGTGGATAATCTAACACTTAACTGCAATCTAGGTCCAAATAAACAAATCATACCAGAGTGTTGTAACACATATAGATTCATATAATATGAATTATTTTACAGTACAATTATTCCGTTATGGGAAAAAATAAAAAAATTTCATTTTTGAAGTTTGTAGAATGGATTTTTAGCTGATCTGGTTGGCGCATTTATTATATATCCATTCTACTTTCAGTAGGATATCATTTCGTTATTCTAAGTACAATTTTTTATTTTTTTTTTATTTCTAACGCTAAATTTGTGTTATTACTTACAAAAAACACACACTTAGACAAGTGGAACAAAGGATAACGAAATGAGTGACCACAGCATTTGCTGTTTGATCCTGTATAAGAGAGTACGACAATTTTGTAAGCTACTACTGTGAATTAATGTTTTTACTCATGTGTTGTAGCAGAGATTTTTTTCAATTTGGTTTTATCAAACTATAAAATATACATGGAGATCTATTGAAAATCGCAAGAAAATTAATAGTAAAGCGTATATATAAAGTGAGCTAAACCTAAAACAAGTATTTATCACGGTATACTACATTACTGTAAAAGGACCAAGTGAAGCGGTTAATGCAGCAGAGGTGCTCATTCATGTGTTGGTCTGATACTCCAGTACCTTGTATTTTTTCAAAAGTGTTGCAGTACAAATCCTTGTTCTTTGGTGGTGGCATTTTGCAGGAAACGTTTTTTACATAGCGGGATTTTGTACACACACACTGTGCCCAGTGTGCGGGAATTGTACTTAATTTACTATGTACTGGAATTTTGAAAAAATGCCTAAAAAGTAAAAAATAAACAAAGCACATCTATTACTTATTTTTTGTGGTCAAGTTCAAGGATATTGGACAGCACCTTCTGAAAGAGAGGGTAGAGGGTTGTGAGGGAGTTGACAGATTAAGGCCACTCGCCACCAGAGAAGTGTCATGGCGTCGCGCCGGTCCACCGGCCGATCAGTTTAGTCAGTCTTGTCTCCATAGTATGTTTTGCAGGGTGTCTCGTGACCGGGAGTAGTTAGGAAATTTTAACCCTTCACACGCCACTTATAAATCCATTAACATTCCTATAACACCAAACGAGTAAAACAATTTTGTTTCTTTAAGTTCAAAGCTAAATTTTATTACAACTAAATTATAAATGATAAAAACTTAAAAAAAAAGTATAAAACAGGGTGTTTTACTTAAAATTAGCGTAAACTGAAAAGTTGAACTACATTTTACTACAAAACAAAATAAATATTTCAAATTAATCATAACACTACCACACGATGAAGAATAATACGTAGTAGACCCGCACTCATAGCACCGAGAAAGCAGTAATACATGGCACAGATATGCTTGGTTATGGTTGACTCTGTAGGAGATGCAGAACTTCCAAGCAGATGGTCGAAGTTAGACAAAGAACGCTCCCCTCACCCTGCCACAGAGTGGGGGTTGTTTATAAATACTTCCTTGGCAAATGTGATAAGCACGGAGCATGCACCGGGTATTTTAAAGGCCTTTTGTGAACTAAACAAACTCTCAAAGAGATCTAATCTATAATATAGGAAATAAATGGATTTGGCGTTTTGGTCAAAGTCTACCATTCTAATATATCCGTCTAAGGCGTGGGAAGAGTTGAAGATATGAAGAAAGTCATGGAAAAGTCAGGGAATTTCATGATAGACCGGGAAAATTGTCCGGTTATTCTTGCAAAGTGTGTACCGGTCATGGAAGTTCCGGTAAAGTTCAGATTCTAATGAAGGCTCACAGAAATCACCAACAATATCAAGGATTATGATTTTATCAAAGACATTTTAGGTTTAAAATATCTGTTTTAAGGTATTTTAATAATAACTAGTAATGTGTCGAAGCCAAATCTCTAATCTACAAAGAAAGGTTCAGGTTTGAAAATTGATTATCAGCTGATCGCCAGTATGCTAATTACCCATTACAAAAAATGTTTTTGTCATATTTTGTGTTTATAAAAATTGTAAACAACCTTATTAATAAATAGTCTAGGTTTTTAAAATATTATTTTGCTTGCAGTCAGAATTAGATTTAAGATCGTAGATCAATGACTCTGCTGCTCAGCAGTAGACAAGTTACCTATCGCTATTACTTGTTTATCGTTGTACTAAAATCCGTTGATAGATATCCCAATTAAAAAATAATCCTACTTTTGTGAATATTTTGCTTGCAGTTCTATATATTCACGCAAATATTTTCATTGTGACAGAATTGTAAATGTTTTTTTTAATCAATATTAAGTAGAACATAATTTTAAAAAATTTATTTTAAGGCATTACCGAAAAATTATCTAACCCTGGAAAAGACTCACGAGGACTACAATTTTCGGTTTGATCGTCCTGGAATTTTAAATTTTCACTTGGAAAATGTGAGAATTGTACTGCAATTTCATGATTAAAGTCAGCTGGACACCCTGTCACAGAACCGGTTTCTGCTGTGTCAGTAACTTCATAAATCGTATGGATTCTCACTATATGGAGAAATAACACGGTTTTTTGATTAAAATTCAAGTGTGTTTCACTTTAACCGATCATTATTCCAAAAATAATGACAGTAAAAAAAAATTCTTATACATCATGCTTTTGAAGAACACATAAGATGTTTTACTCCATATTTTTAGTTACCACAACCCACAATAACACACAAAATATTTTACTTTTACTCGAATACACGGGTGAATGCTACGCAAATAGTAAACAATTTTCCAAGGTAATATAGGTGTATATATTTTAATGTGGTAGTAGATGTTTGAAGTGAGATGTTGAGCGTGTGAGAGAGGCTGCCGGAACCCAGCTCTGTCAGAGATCTTCTTTTGATAAACAAACTGTAGTGTTGTAATTTTAACAGGTTACTTCAGGAAGCAAGGGTTCAGCAAAGACATAAAACTGAACAAGTCCGTGTACCAAGGATACATCAAGGACTACGAGGGAGCGATGCTGATGCACTGCCATCTCAACCCTCGGATAGTCTACACCGAGTTCATATCCGTCGTCCGTAAACAGAAGGAGGTATTTACTCTTCATTTAGTACTGAAACATATTATTTAAAAATTCTAATTCAGGTTATATTATCCTCCTTAAGAAGGGAGGAGGTGGTCTTGTTTGAATCTTCTCCGTCTGATCATGATGAAGTCTTACGAATGAGAGAAGAGGGATATACGTGGTGTTTCATTGATTACAAAGGTTTCTACAGGGTGTACATAAAGTCCTGCACAGGTATAATATTTTCTGAACGATAACAGATAAATCAACAAGATTTGGTACATCAATACTACACCTAAAAATCTACTTTTTGAAGGAACTATCAGTTTTCTGTAATATCATGGGGACGTCCCGCAAGGAGTCAGAAGGAAATCTTAAATAGGAGCATAGGTCAATATGCACATGATTTTAAGGGGCTTATCTAGCAGAGTTTAATGCCGCAAACCACACTCAAAAAGATTGATCCAGTACAAAATGGCGGCTGTTCAAAGGTTTTACTTGGTTACATTTTATTAGTAGCCATAACCCCAGTAAAACAAAACTGCAACCAAACGAATACTGCAGGTAACTACTACATTATGCTTGTCAGTTGTACAGAAGTGAATTATGACGTTAGTTATCCTCAAGGGTTACAAATTTGGTCCTAATATATTGATAACGGGGAAAACCTGATAACAATAACAATTAGAAATCTCTTATCTTTGGGTCGCAGTTAGGACTTTCCTATTAACCAGTCTATTCATAGTAGGCTATTCTAGTTTTCTTGTTTTAGTAGTGCTGTCCATCCCGCATAGGTCAATATGATTTTAAAGGGCTTATCTAGCAGAGTTTAATGCCGCAAACCGCACTCAAAAAGATTGATCCAGTACGAAATGGCGGCTGTTCAAATGTTTTATTTAAAAAATATGTTTACTTACCAAATGTTTTCAGAGTAAATGTTCGAATTGTTCACCTCCGGTTATTTGACAGTTGGAAAGACGCACATAAAAACTATTAACAGAATTTTGCAGATCAAATTGAGGAATCGTCTGACATTCTTGAAGTATTCTTTGTCTCAGTTCATTTAAATTTTGAGGCTTAGTTTTGTAGACGTTGTCCTTAAGGAAACCCCAAACAAAATAGTCTAATGGAGACAGATCTGGTGAACGTGCTGGCCATTCTACATTCCCCCGCCTTCCGATCCACCTGTGCCAAAAAAACAGTGTTTAAATAAGCTCTTACGTCGATGCCGTAGTGTGGGGGTGCTCTGTCCTGTTGAAACCAGATATTCTGGAAATGTTCTCCAAACATGTTTCAAAGTGCTGGTGTAATTTCATTTTCCAGCAAACGTTGGTATGATATTGCATTTAAATTTCCTTCAATAAAAAAAGGACCCAACAACTGGTTACGTATCACACCAAGCCAGACATTCACCTTTAGTGGATACTGCGTATGTGCCTCCCGTATCCAGTGAGGATTTTCGCTACTCCAGTAACAGCAATTGTGCCTGTTTACGCTTCCATTCAGCATAAATGAACACTCGTCCGAAAACACAATATTGATTACATCAATTTCGTTGCGATCTATTTTGGCCATCATAGTTTCACAAAATTCTATACCTCGATTGAAATCACCTTTGTTGAGTTCGTGCACCAAATGAACTTTATAAGGCTTAAAATTAGACCCTTTCAGAAGTTTTTTAACAGACGTAACAGAGATGTCATGAGTTTGTGCCGCTGAGCGTAGGGACTCTTGCGGATTCTCAATAAATGACTGCAATACATCTAAAGAGTTGTCTTCGGTTGTCGCAGTAGCGGGCCTTCCTGACCTATGACGATCGGAAACACTTCCTGTTTCCATAAAGCGTTGAACAGTTCTCCCTACAGTTGTTCTGGAAATTGGCTGCCTCGTAGTCATTAAATAAATGGCATGCTTCCTCGTGTGATCGTCTGTTATTTCCCCAACCAACCATCATAAGAAGTGTTATACGTTCATGTTCGTCAAGCGACATAATGTAGTTGAAGAACTACAAGCAATACGACAAACTCTTTTGTACTAAAGCGCACTGATAGAAAGGATGGACAGCACTACTAAAACAAGAAAACTAGAATAGCCTACTATGAATAGACTGGTTAATAGGAAAGTCCTAACTGCGACCCAAAGATAAGAGATTTCTAATTGTTATTGTTATCAGGTTTTCCCCGTTATCAATATATTAGGACCAAATTTGTAACCCTTGAGGATAACTAACGTCATAATTCACTTCTGTACAACTGACAAGCATAATATAGTAGTTAGTTGCAGTATTCGTTTGGTTGCAGTTTTGCTTTACTGGGGTTATGGCTACTAATAAAATGTAACCAAGTAAAACCTTTGAACAGCCGCCATTTTGTATTGGATCAATCTTTTTGAGTGCGGTTTGCGGCATTATACTCTGCTAGATAAGCCTTTTAAAATGATGTGCATATTGACCTATGCTCCTATTTAAGATTTCCTTCTGACTCCTTGCAGGACGTCCCCATGATATTACAGAAAACTGATAGTTCCTTCAAAAAGTAGATTTTTAGGTGTAGTATTGATGTACCAAATCTTGTTGATTTATCTGTTATTGTTCAGAAAATATTATACCCGTGCAGGACGTTATGTACACCCTGTATAATCGGTTCTTAGGTAATAGGTTATTGTGTAGACTAGTACACTAAACGGTTTCCGGACAAATCAACCCTTAAGAGGGTGCTAGAGCAAAAGATGTGTTTTTGTTTCTTATTTTTTTATGGGTATTTTTTTATGTTTCTTCCGAATATGGGTGATTTGAAAATTTTGGTTACTCCATGCAAAACAACAGTCAGCAAAAGAATTTCTATTTATGCGATTAGAAACCCGTTCCTCAGGGAAATGCAATGCACCGCAATGGATACACAAAATTTTAAATGGTCCTAAGGCGTGATATTGCACAGCTGCAGTAACGGTATATTTATATGTCGGTAAATAATTATTAAGTTCTAAAGCCCTATGACATCTTCTGTCTTGACGGCTTTGTTCTTCTAATCGGTATTCTCGTTGCTCGTCATTTTCAGTAGCTACACGCTGCCGCACACTCTTGTGAAACATCTAAATTATGAGACCTTTCTGCTCGTATAATGTTAGTTAAGGTTTGCAGGCATTTGACTTTAGCAGTACGTGTGGGACGAAAGTATATAAAATAGAAAAATAGATTTAATTTTAAAAGGAGTGAAATCATTCACGAAAATCATCCCCAAAACCCTCTGCATACTAAATTTCATGAAAACCGTTGGAGCCATTTCCGAGATTCAGATTATATATGTACAAAAATTGCTCATTTAAAAGTATTAGATGGTGGCCGAAAAACTGTGTAATGTACCACACATGTGATTGTGACATGATATGAGAGAGTGAGTGTGGGCTATACAATGTATGATGCCAGTTCATTTGTTAATTCAAATGGAATCAAATCATTTATTGTCAAGATGTAATGTACATTAATATAACAATGTCAAATAACTAGTTGTCTAAAATAATCTATTCCAAATTGTCTCTTAATACAGTATAAAAATCATTAACACTGTACAGGCAAGATTTGAGTAACAATTTTTTTACACGGTTCTTAAAATTAGTTCTACTTAATTGTTTTATATCTGTAGGCAATGCATTGTACAGCTCAATTCCTTGATACTAGAAACTGGATTGGGTGCTTGAAAAATTACTTTTTGTTATTACTAGATTATTTCTGTTACGTGTATAGTAACTATGAATATTACTTGGGTTAGAAAGGTTGTTTAAATTATCTTTTACATACAAGAGCACATATAATACATAAGTAGAAGGCAGTGTTAAAATATTAAGTTTTAGAAAAAGAGATTTACAGTGTTCACGGTTAGGAACATTACATAGCAGCCTAACTGCCCTTTTTTGTAGAATGAATAGCTTGCTTGCAGCTTGTGAGTAACCCCACAAAACAATCCCATAGGTTAAAAAACTGTGGACATAAGCATAGTATATATGCAGCCGAGGGTCTGAGGAAAAAACACCCTTTAGAGATCTAATTAAGAAAATGCCCCGAGCAATCTTAGAAGCAGCATAATCTATGTGAGCCATTTAAGATTGGATTGAATGTATACTTCAAGAAACTTGAGAATGAAATCATTTTCTCTGGGCCTATAAGCTAGTGTTATTTGTAAATCCTGATTTTTTTTTTTGTTATTAACACATAACTTGTTAGCTACACACTAATCGTTTATAATCAAAGTCTTACAATCAACAATATTTTTACATTCAATTTGTGATTTAAAGCTGACTATGAGTCTCAGGTCATCAGCAAATAAATAAGTGCTTACATCGCTCTCGCCAAGATTGGAAGGCAAGTCATTAGCCTCTATTTATTGCATTTATACATGCAATAAATAGAGTTGGACCTAAAATGGAGCCTTGTGGAACTCCATAATTAACAGGGCGAGTTTCAGAAATAGAACTATTTAAATAAACATATTGACTCTTATTGGAAAGGTATGACTTGAAGAAATTTGACTGAAACCATATTAGCTCAACCTCGTGTCAAAGGCCAATTGTTTTCTATACAAGTAGATAACATTGCTCGGGCATACCTCTCTCTCTATCTTTCTTACTCAAAACTTACTACCGGTGAGGCTCACTACCAAGCTAATCAAAGAACACCGGAACATCTTGATATTATAGAAGATAAATTATAGAGACACACAATAGTCAGTGACGTGTTGTGTGTTGTGACTGTCCAGATCATCAAGCGGCTGGTGGACCAGCACAAGCAGGAGGCACACAAGCCCCACCCCGGACTCAGCTGCTTCCGGGAGGGTCTCAAGGTGATCCCCATAGAGTGTATCCCCGGCATCCGGGAGACTGGGTGGAAGCCGTCGGCCCGCAACACTCGGGTGTCCAAGGTCAGCGAGGAGTCGGCCGACCCTGACACCCTCATGAAGACCTTCAAGGTCGTCCTCAACAGTGTAAGTTCTTCTTGAGTGTTCGTCCACCGATAATTGTTCCGTACGACCTCGTAACATTAAAAATCTGTAGTGGTAACCGATTATAGTTATGGAACAACTTATATTGTATATACTTATAATTACAGTTTGTGGCCTAGAAATAAATTCAATCTTGGATTTTGCTATTGCAGATTAAGAACCACTCGGTGGCGTGGCCCTTCCAGAAGCCGGTAGACAGGAAGGAAGTACCCGACTACTACGACCACATCAAGTACCCGATGGGTGAGTCATTACAGCAACAACATATGTGCACAATGTGGTTATAAAATATTCAAACAAAATTTTATTCTTGAAAATGGCAAAACATCAACAATTTTCTTTTTATTTATATTTAAAGACAACCATTTTCAATCCTTCTTCTCAAAATTTTGTTTAATACTTTAACCCTGAAACTGGCAATTGATATTATAATGTCGATCTGACGCGCATGTGTTTTGACAGTTCATACAGTACATAAACCAACACTACCACCAGTTTTTTATGTGCTATTTCATATAGAAACAATTGCTCCTTTCATTGGTGAAATTTTTTGCTGTTTTAGCAACAGTGATGTCACAATGATGTTACAACTTGCCAGATAGATCGTCTTCATCTAGCCATTTTGAAAATTAGTGGTGTATCATGGGTATGATTTGTTGTTGGTTTATAGCTTTGTTTTAGGCTATACTAGGCTAAATTTTGGAAATTTTTAGTGTAAAAATTATATTTTTTTGTTAATTTTTTAAAAATTATTGTACCCACAGTAACAAATTTAAGTTGGTCTCACCACCTTGCAAAAATAAAAAGAATTTAGAAATTGGTTAGTAATTTATCTGTTGTTTTGTAGTGTATATAATTCTCTAAATTTTGATATGTTTTAGCAATATTTAGTTTAAGAATGATATTTTTTGTAAATTTTTTAAAACAATCATAACCATAGCAACAAACATAGCCTTTCTAGTACTATTTGTGGTTTTTACAAGAAAAATATATATATATATATATATATATATATATATATATATATATATATATAATTTTTCTTCAAGAAACCCTGGATACCATTATATATTTAAATATATTTTGAAACTAAATACGAGGGGATACAAAAAAAAAAAAAAAACGAATTTTGATAAAATTTCTGTATTTTTCAATAGTTTTACATCAAATTTTGATCACCTTCAAAGTATTCACCATTGACCATAATGCACTTCTCTAAACGATGCTTCCATTGTTCAAAACATTTTGTAAATTCCATTATTGGGATGTCCTTTAGGCCTCCCAGTGATTTTTGTTTTACTTCCTCCTCCACGGTCGTAAAACGCTTTCCTTTCATGTCCCTTTTGAGTCTAGGGAACAAAAAGAAGTCACAGGGTATAGATCCTGTGAGCAGGGGGACTGTCGGTGTCACGCTGTTTTTCGTCAAAAACTGCGACACAGAGAGGGCGGTGTGAGCCGGCGCGTTGTCGTGATGGAAGAACCAGTCACCTGTGCGCCAAAGATCTGCTCCTTTCTTCCAAATACTCTCCCTCAATCTCTTCAAAACCTCCAGACATTCTGGTTGACAGTTTGACCCGGTGGATCGGTCTCTGCGGTGGATTTCCACAGTAGGAAAGAACATTACAGAGCAGCATGTTGCTCTTGAGAGTTCGCCATCCTCCGAAATGAAGAAAGTTGTCCACCACAGCCCAATTCCTGTTACTTTTGGGTCCTCCCCTCGATAAAATGAATAATAAATTGGCTATCTCAGATTCTAATACTTATGATATTATCACACTTTATCAAGGGCAGTTCCACCACTTTAAAAAAATGAGTATTGTCGTTTTTTTTATGGTTTATGCTTAATGTTTTATACGATAATTATCTCGACATTTTCCCGGAAAGATAATGTATTAAAAGTATAGGTTTGTAGTGAAAATGTATTTTTACAAAATTTGTAAAGTACGAGTACAAACTACCAAGTTCCCTCGTGCTGAGACTCTGTGCTCTGCTGCAGATCTGAAGACGATGAGCGACCGCCTGAAGGCGGGCTACTACACGACGCGCCGCCTGTTCACCGCCGACATGACTCGCATCTTCACCAACTGTCGGACGTACAACTCGCCCAACACGGAGTACTGCATGTGTGCCAACACGCTGGAGAAATACTTCCAGACCAAGATGAGAGAGCTGGGTCTCTGGGACAAGTGAATCGTGCTCATCGTCTGTTCTGTATATAGTGGAGCGACCGATAAAATGTTTACGTGTATTAAATAAATTTCTACACTGGTGCCTGTCCAATATTAAATCGTTTTATTCGTATACTCTATTTGTACCTGTGGTATTTCTTCGGAATGTTTAAATATTGGTAGGGATTAATGCATAAAACGAATAAAACAACCTTTTTTGTGTGTTTGAAGATCTCATAAATAGTTCAAAACATTTTTTATATAGAATAGATATAGTATTGGTGTCGTACATCGTAGTTTTATATCTTGCAGAACTTGATTTCAAGTTTTTTTGTATATACAGTGCAAAGCTTTTATTTCGCATCTTGAGCATCGAATTACTGTTTTTAAAGCTGGATGTATTTTTCTTTTAGTACATAAAAATATATTTATTTAATGAAAGTTTGAAAAGATAGTCTGTGTGTTGCTGACTGGTGAATTAAGCTTTTGAATGTAAATTTTAAACTTGTACATATATTTTAGATAGGTTATGTTTACCACATTTTAGATTCATGGAATAAATAACTACTACACGATCTGCTTGGTTTTTTAAGTTTTAAATAAATCGCTAGTGGATATAAATTGTTATATACACATATCAAACTCGGTTAAATTTCCTAAACAGTAAATAAAACAAATCTCTTTTTGTAAGAAAATTTATAAGTTAGTAGTACAGTATATGTTTATAAAATAAGTACTGTAAAACAATTTATTCCATGAGTTTAAATCAGAAAACAGGTATATTTCTTTAAATACTTTTTTTCTATTTTGGCATTTGGTTTTATTCTATTGTAATTAGGCTTGCACGGAAAGCTTACATATAAAGTATTAATATTAAGGTGGTTTGTAATAAAAACAAATAATAAATATATTTTCTTTTGGATTAAACAGTGAGAGTCTTTTCTAATAAAAAACTTAATATATTTACAAGTGTATATTCATTTTTGCACTATGAATTCCTGCCAGCACGATTACAACAAAGGAAATGCATAAAATTCTCAAGCATCTCTGTAATCCCAGCCTCATGCTCTAGTACCTGTCTTCCCAGCCTCACAATAGGAATGGGAATACATGATATGACTCTACTAGTGTATCATATAGCGACAATAGGAATGGAATGCATAACAGTACCTGAGCCTCATAGTACCTCTATCAGTCACTCTAGCACCTGTCTTCCCAGCCTCACATAGGAATGGGAATGCATAATGTACTCTAGTACCTGTCTTCTCAGCCTCATTCTAACACCTCCTGTCTTCCCGGCCTCACAAGTAGGAATGGGAATACATAACCTATTCTAGTACCTGTCTCCCCAGCCTCACAATAGGAATGGGAATGCATAATGTACCAACTCATGTACTCTAGTACCTGTCTTCCCAGGCCTTCACAATAGGAATGGGAATGCATGACCAACTCTAGTACCTGTCTTCCCCAGCCTCACAATAGTAATGGGAATGCATAATGTACTCTAGTACCTGTCTTCCCAGCCTCACAATAGGAATTGGAATGCATAATGTACTCTAGTATCTGTCTTCCCAGCCTCACAATAGGAATTGGAATGCATAATGTACTCTAGTACCTGTCTTCCCCAGCCTCACAATAGGAATGGGAATGCATAATGTACTCTAGTACCTGTCTTCCCAGCCTCACAATAGGAATTGGAATGCATAATGTACTCTAGTACCTGTCTTCCCAGCCTCACAATAGTAATGGGAATGCATAATGTACTCTAGTACCTGTCTTCCCAGCCTCACAATAGGAATTGGAATGCATAATGTACTCTAGTACCTGTCTTCCCAGCCTCACAATAGGAATTGGAATGCATAATGTACTCTAGTATCTGTCTTCCCAGCCTCACAATAGGAATTGGAATGCATAATGTACTCTAGTATCTGTCTTCCAGCCTCACAATAGGAATTGGAATGCATAATGTACTCTAGTACCTGTCTTCCCAGCCTCACAATAGGAATTGGAATGCATAATGTACTCTAGTACCTGTCTTCCCAGCCTCACAATAGGAATTGGAATGCATAATGTACTCTAGTACCTGTCTTCCCAGCCTCACAATAGGAATTGGAATGCATAATGTACTCTAGTACCTGTCTTCCCAGCCTCACAATAGGAATGGGAATGCATAATGTACTCTAGTATCTGTCTTCCCAGCCTCACAATAGGAATTGGAATGCATAATGTACTCTAGTACCTGTCTTCCCAGCCTCACAATAGGAATTGGAATGCATAATGTACTCTAGTACCTGTCTTCCCAGCCTCACAATAGGAATTGGAATGCATGACCAACTCTAGTACTTGTCTTCCCAGCTTCACAATAGTAATGGGAATGCATAATGTACTCTAGTACCTGTCTTCCCAGCCTCACAATAGGAATTGGAATGCATAATGTACTCTAGTATCTGTCTTCCCAGCCTCATGATAAGAATGGGAATGCATTTTATACTCTACCACCTCTCTGCACGGCCTCATATTAGGAATAGGAATGCATAACATTCTCAAGCACCTCTGCCTTCCAAGCCTCATTCATTTGTGGTCTCTATTCAACGTGTGGAGGGGGTTGCCACATCGGTTCCTCCCACATCTACCCAACCAATCATCCAATTGCTGGGTGTGTGGTGTTTATAAACATTTTATATATACTATTGAGCTTCTTTGGCTTCCTACTTTTCACTTTTTATTTTTGTATCAACTACACATTTAAAGTCTGTTTTTTTGTGAGAAATGAGGCATTATTGATCGTGACTTCAGTATTGTTTAGATAAACCAATAATAATAATAAACTCTAGCTACTTTATTTGACTCCTCTGTATCAATTTTGACACATCATTCTTCAGACGTGTTAGACAGGAAAATTTCAGTATCTCTCGAATTGGCTTAATGTCTGCATTTATTCGCAGTTTTATATCAACATCACCATAGATAGCTATGTTATGGCGGAAAACTCGGTTGTTCCGCTGTGCTTAGAGATTGTGTCTGTCACGTAGTTCGCTCAATTGTGCAGCTGATAAGACATTGAGAATGCCAATTCACCAGGATTAAACTATATTTTATAGTCTAGATGTCTTTGAAGTCAAAATGATGTAAAGAAAGCATTTTGAGCTATTTCTTTGCTGACTCTTAAATCTCTTGAGACGGACATGACTCCAGATTCCAGGAGTCAAGTCTCTAACAGCGTCAGATTCCACCACTGCACCAAGAGGGAGGTGATCTGGAGATACACTTCACATTAACATTGATTCAACTTTTCCCACCATAGCTGCATTATGTGTAGGAACCTCACTGGAGGTTAGAACAAACAAGAATTCTAACTGGTAATTATTTCAGAGTATCAGAACAGTCTTCTTCTTTGATTTAGTTTATCTTGCTGTTGAGATCCTTCTGTGAATAAACTCCTGAATGTTTTCTTTCATTACAAGCCCTGACAAAAGAAGATTCTCCGGGTGTACAAGAACACAGTTAGCTCTACCACTGGGTTAACAAATTCAAGTAATTCTATTGATAAATATTGTGATGCTTGTATGACACGTTTTAGTCCATCAGTAAAATATTTGCTCTTTTTACGTCAAACCACACAGGCATACAATTTTAAGATGAATCCAAGATCTATTTTTTTAATATACAGGCAACTTACTCCCTTAATCCTCCATTTAGGGTTGGGGATAGAAGTTCTCATATATTCTAACCATAACCATAATTTTAGTCTTATGAAGATCTCCCCATGGGTTATTAATAGAGGTTATTAAGATCAATAATCGGGTTATTAAAAAAACTACCTTCCACATGCAAAACGCCAGAAGAATGATAAAAATGGGTGTTGTAGATCATATAAATTTACGAGCTGAATTTAATCAAAATCAGACAATCCATTACACCTCTGTTGAGTTAAACTCCATGTTCACCTAAAAATTAAGGTAAACTTTTACAAATAACTTGTGAACTAAAGTTTTTAAAATATTAAAGATATATGCTATTGGTAGTTATTGAAGGAGCTGCAATTGGTGCATTAATTCGTTAAAAATGGTTAGAGTTAATGTTAACGTTTTGGCTTTATCAATGTAAAATTGATTTCTACAACAAATAAGTCTAACCTTAGAACTGGATATCCTTTTTTTCAAAATTGGCAGGTATGTTTAAGCGATTCTGCTAGATTTTTATAAAATAAATCATTGTTCTTCAATTTTTTAAGCAACATTCTGTCTATATATATATATTATTGTCTTCATAAAAATAAATTTAACAATAAAAATTAAAATTAGATATAGTAAACCGGTTTATTAAAGTAGGAAAAGTACATTTTCCTAAAGGTTGGTAGCACATTCTTAAGTGAGTGAATTCCACAATAAAATCTTAAATATACAAGTTTTATAATTTATTTGCCTTTAAAAGTAATACAAAATTGGACAACCTACAGTTATTGTTGGTAATTTATAGTAAATTATAATAAATAAATCGCCAAAGATAATTTTGTATGTATATATATATATATATATATATATATATATATATATATATATATATATGTATATATACATTCAATTACGTTATAACAGGATCTCATGTACATAGAATATAACTATAGAGGAAAGAGTTGATAGTGTGTGTGATGTAGTTTGAGTTTAACTCTATTTCACCTTCTGCTTTGTGCAATGTCTGTAAAAACGTGCAAAAACATAATCCAACATTTAAAATAAAAAATAATTTTTTATTCGAGTTGAAAAATGTTATTTAATAGCTCCTGGCCAAAGTTGCACCCTCCAAACTAAACCAAAACCTTGCACCGATGGAAAAACTGCCCGTCTCTAAAACCGGCCAGTCGTGCTGGTTGATTAGAAAAGAAAACAGGATTTCAGACGTTTTTATCCTAAGTAAGTGATCTTTCCTTGTACAACTTGATGATGGTAAACTTTTGACACTTGTAAAAACTAAATTTTAAATATTTATATCTACATCTGTTTAAAAATTAGGAGGCAAAGATTTCATTATCATCTTGTATACAAATCCAAATATCCCCCATGATTTTTATGTCAGTGTCTTAATTCTAAATTTCATTATGGTTCATAGAAAACTTTGAAATGGTAAATTTTTAAAGCATTCGGTGTGTGGAGACAAAGTGATTATTAACGTTTGTAGAAAATTGTAATGTAGAAATAATAAATAATAGTGCGGACTTAAAAATAAAAATTTATTGTTCAATCATTAAAATAATAGGGTATTTTTTATTTTTAACTATAATAAAATCGTGCAAAATAAAATTCAATGATCAAAATAACAAAAAAATGTGGAACCTATACAGTTACGTGTCATCCTTGTTCAGGAGCCACGTCAACCTTCTCTGTACATCCCAGTCATAGAATACGTGTGTACTGGCCAGTCTATCCTGTACGGCAGTACAGGGACCATGGTACAGTATATATCTCTATGGTACTACACTACAATCCGTAAGGGACTTGGATCACTACTACACTATTAAATGTAAGTAAATACGTTAGACTACAGCAAGTTTACATTTATAACTGTGATTATTTACATTTGCTCTAGAATACTGCGCCTTTAAAATCTCTGATATCAATTAAATCTAATGGTAATTAAACTTTAATTACGGTTACCTCTCGCTTAAAAATTGTGTCGAGTGTGGCGCGACCTAGCGGCGGCTGAAGGAACCTTGTTGTGGTACTCGAGCACAGAGGCGCTCATCGTTATTGATTTTTGTCGTGGACGTTCAAAGATATGCGGCCACAATGCAACTATTCGCAGACGCTAGTATTTTTGTAGTAACGTACGTAAAACGAACGGACATTAAATTCTGTCTAGGGTTAGATACGGATACACAAAACTAATTAGTTATCTGTTTGTATGTTTAGATTTCCCTCCTAATGATGGATATCTTATTGTAAGGGTAGTTGTTAAGGGAAGTGTTGTTATTTCTTTAGTGTAGTTTATCGTTAAGTTATTGAAAATTGATGTACCTAAAATTAAAATACATCAATAAAGATTTCACATTATAAATAACTAAGGATTCAATGTAGCCTATAAATCTAAAAAATCAATTATCGCAACTATTAAACACAAGGCAAAAACACCTAGACTGCTTTGAGAATTGATGAGTATACAAAATCATGTGGTAACTGTCCAGAATTCTACAGGGTGATTCGGGTAGTGTTACCAGCACTTTCTGAGCTTATTGTACTATAAAAAATAATGAAAAAGTTCATACAAACATAGGCCCGGAAATGATTTGTTACTGAATAACGGCCAACAAAAGATTTCACCCCCAATTTAGTACCCGAGGTTAAATGATCATTTGCTGGTAGTGTGGGAAGAGGAATTTAGAGACGAATGTAGTTTTTTCGAATGGTTTATGACATGATAAATGGAATAACGTTTTTTCCATACTTGTATATATCTCTCTTATTGTTTAAGAGATGTATAACACAAAAAAGAGGATTCGAAAAACGATTTTTAGGTTTTTTAAGTACAATTATTTTATTAAATAGGTGATGAAAACGTAAATTTTTCCAGAGACACTTTAATACTGAAGAAAATTATATACAATAAGACAATTACAATGAAATAATAGTTTTTAAAATCAAATTTTACTACCAACACTCATTGCGTAGAAAAACAAATTATCGAAATTGAATGACAGAAAACTATATGTACTCTTAACGATGCTTGAAGTAAAATTTAGAGACAGTTTTCGAAAAACTGTCCTTCTACTTCAATACATTTGGCAGCTCGGTTTCGGATCGATCGTGTAGCCCTCGATGGTGGTTATATTACAAACGCTGCATGGATATTCTTGATTTGTGCGGTGGCAATGTAATAATAACGAAAATCTAATACGATTGCATCCTCTGTCTTCATGGGGGAGACCAAAAAGCGTTCCTATTGCCGCCACTCTATACCACCACACTACTGGCACTGCCACCAGGTCGCAGCACATGCGATACCTTTTCGATTTATATCTGACGAGAGTTTATAAACTTGAGACAACCCTAATGCAAACTTTAGTAAATATACTTATCATTATTTAACTACGTACGTTTTACGCCATAGTTGTCCTTAACATTTTACATATTTGCACTAATATATTGATGTGAAATATTCATTATTTTGCTAGACAACTGGCAGTCCAAGACGACACAGCTTTGTAGTTTTGTGACAGCAACATATATACCCAACTGAGAGGAACAACAGATGTACTTGCTTCGGCAGTACATATACTAAAATTGGAACGATACAGAGAAGATTAGCATGGCCCCTGCGCAAGGATGACACGCAAAATCGTGAAGCGTTCCACATTTTTTGCCAACATTTACACTGTATTAGAAAAGGTTTCCACTATTTTATACGTATTTTTTAAATTGATGTTAATTTATATAAATTTTTACTATTTTGTAACTAAAATAATTTTTTTATGTTATTTAATTACAAAAATCGTAGTACTGAGTTAGAATGCAAGTCTATATTAGAAATAGTAAAAATCTTTAATTCGGATGAGTGGTTTTTGAGAAAAATATAAATATACGAGATAAAAAAAGTGTTTCTCATTTTCGAAAACTTAAAGCTTAACTTACTCTTTTAAACATAATCCAGTCTCTTCTTCATCTAACAACTTTACTACTTCTTTGTTATTTTCTACCTTATCATGGACTGTTTTACTCCCACTTCACACGCTTTATAAGCGTTTTTTCGGTCGCGGTCAATATCGCTTAGAGCTGTAAATAGTTTTTTTCCCACATTTAACTTCAAGATCTCTCAACAATTTAATTGATCCCTATTCCCTCCATTGAAACAAATCACAGCATACTGTGTACCCATTTCAAAGTTTGAACGCCAACAAAATTCTCTTTTAGTATTCTGGATCACAATACGGAATTACAATTTTTATTGACATTTTGCGTAAATCCATGTAATCCAAGTAGTTTGTAACCGGATCTCGTGTACATAGAATGTAACTATAGAGGAAAGAGTTGATAGTGTGTGTGATGTGGTTTGAGTTTAACTCTATTTCACCTTCTGCTTTGTGCAATGTTTGTAAAAACGTGCAAAAACATAATCCAACATTTAAAATAAAAAATAATTTTTTATTCGAGTTGAAAAATGTGATTTAATAGCTCCTGGCCAAAGTTGCACCCTCCAAACTAAACCAAAACCTTGCACCGATGGAAAAACTGCCCGTCTCTAAAACCGGCCAGTCGTGCTGGTTGATTAGAAAAGAAAACAGGATTTCAGACGTTTTTATCCTAAGTAAGTGATCTTTCCTTGTACAACTTGATGATGGTAAACTTTTGACACTTGTAAAAACTAAATTTTAAATATTTATATCTACATCTGTTTAAAAATTAGGAGGCAAAGATTTCATTATCATCTTGTATACAAATCCAAATATCCCCCATGATTTTTATGTCAGTGTCTTAATTCTAAATTTCATTATGGTTCATAGAAAACTTTGAAATGGTAAATTTTTAAAGCATTCGGTGTGTGGAGACAAAGTGATTACTAACGTTTGTAGAAAATTGTAAT
Source organism: Homalodisca vitripennis (assembly GCF_021130785.1). Lineage (NCBI taxonomy): Eukaryota > Metazoa > Arthropoda > Insecta > Hemiptera > Cicadellidae > Homalodisca > Homalodisca vitripennis. The sequence goes on along the minus strand of NC_060210.1, from coordinate 198,102,060 downwards.
GTAGAAATAATAAATAATAGTGCGGACTTAAAAATAAAAATTTATTGTTCAATCATTAAAATAATAGGGTATTTTTTATTTTTAACTATAATAAAATCGTGCAAAATAAAATTCAATGATCAAAATAACAAAAAAATGTGGAACCTATACAGTTACGTGTCATCCTTGTTCAGGAGCCACGTCAACCTTCTCTGTACATTCCAGTCATAGAATAAGTGTGTACTGGCCAGTCTATCCTGTACGGCAGTACAGGGACCGTGGTACAGTATATATCTCTATGGTACTACACTACAATCCGTAAGGGACTTGGATCACTACTACACTATTAAATGTAAGTAAATACGTTAGACTACAGCAAGTTTACATTTATAACTGTGATTATTTACATTTGCTCTAGAATACTGCGCCTTTAAAATCTCTGATATCAATTAAATCTAATGGTAATTAAACTTTAATTACGGTTACCTCTCGCTTAAAAATTGTGTCGAGTGTGGCGCGACCTAGCGGCGGCTGAAGGAACCTTGTTGTGGTACTCGAGCACAGAGGCGCTCATCGTTATTGATTTTTGTCGTGGACGTTCAAAGATATGCGGCCACAATGCAACTATTCGCAGACGCTAGTATTTTTGTAGTAACGTACGTAAAACGAACGGACATTAAATTCTGTCTAGGGTTAGATACGGATACACAAAACTAATTAGTTATCTGTTTGTATGTTTAGATTTCCCTCCTAATGATGGATATCTTATTGTAAGGGTAGTTGTTAAGGGAAGTGTTGTTATTTCTTTAGTGTAGTTTATCGTTAAGTTATTGAAAATTGATGTACCTAAAATTAAAATACATCAATAAAGATTTCACATTATAAATAACTAAGGATTCAATGTAGCCTATAAATCTAAAAAATCAATTATCGCAACTATTAAACACAAGGCAAAAACACCTAGACTGCTTTGAGAATTGATGAGTATACAAAATCATGTGGTAACTGTCCAGAATTCTACAGGGTGATTCGGGTAGTGTTACCAGCACTTTCTGAGCTTATTGTACTATAAAAAATAATGAAAAAGTTCATACAAACATAGGCCCGGAAATGATTTGTTACTGAATAACGGCCAACAAAAGATTTCACCCCCAATTTAGTACCCGAGGTTAAATGATCATTTGCTGGTAGTGTGGGAAGAGGAATTTAGAGACGAATGTAGTTTTTTCGAATGGTTTATGACATGATAAATGGAATAACGTTTTTTCCATACTTGTATCTATCTCTCTTATTGTGTAAGAGATGTAAAACACAAAAAATAGGATTCGAAAAACGATTTTTAGGTTTTTTAAGTACAATTATTTTATTAAATAGGTGATGAAAACGTAAATTTTTCCAGAGACACTTTAATACTGAAGAAAATTATATACAATAAGACAATTACAATGAAATAATAGTTTTTAAAATCAAATTTTACTACCAACACTCATTGCGTAGAAAAACAAATTATCGAAATTGAATGACAGAAAACTATATGTACTCTTAACGATGCTTGAAGTAAAATTTAGAGACAGTTTTCGAAAAACTGTCCTTCTACTTCAATACATTTGGCAGCTCGGTTTCGGATCGATCGTGTAGCCCTCGATGGTGGTTATATTACAAACGCTGCATGGATATTCTTGATTTGTGCGGTGGCAATGTAATAATAACGAAAATCTAATACGATGGCATCCTCTGTCTTCATGGGGGAGACCAAAACAAGGTTCCTATTGCCGCCGCTAGGTCGCTCCACTCTCTACCACCACACTACTGGCACTGCCGCCAGGTCGCAGCACATGCGATACCTGTTCGATTTATATCTGACGAGAGTTTATAAACTTGAGACAACCCTAATGCAAACTTTAGTAAATATACTTATCATTATTTAACTACGTACGTTTTACGCCATAGTTGTCCTTAACATTTTACATATTTGCACTAATATATTGATGTGAAATATTCATTATTTTGCTAGACAACTGGCAGTCCAAGACGACACAGCTTTGTAGTTTTGTGACAGCAACATATATACCCAACTGAGAGGAACAACAGATGTACTTGCTTCGGCAGTACATATACTAAAATTGGAACGATACAGAGAAGATTAGCATGGCCCCTGCGCAAGGATGACACGCAAAATCGTGAAGCGTTCCACATTTTTTGCCAACATTTACACTGTATTAGAAAAGGTTTCCACTATTTTATACGTATTTTTTAAATTGATGTTAATTTATATAAATTTTTACTATTTTGTAACTAAAATAATTTTTTTATGTTATTTAATTACAAAAATCGTAGTACTGAGTTAGAATGCAAGTCTATATTAGAAATAGTAAAAATCTTTAATTCGGATGAGTGGTTTTTGAGAAAAATATAAATATACGAGATAAAAAAAGTGTTTCTCATTTTCGAAAACTTAAAGCTTAACTTACTCTTTTAAACATAATCCAGTCTCTTCTTCATCTAACAACTTTACTACTTCTTTGTTATTTTCTACCTTATCATGGACTGTTTTACTCCCACTTCACACGCTTTATAAGCGTTTTTTCGGTCGCGGTCAATATCGCTTAGAGCTGTAAATAGTTTTTTTCCCACATTTAACTTCAAGATCTCTCAACAATTTAATTGATCCCTATTCCCTCCATTGAAACAAATCACAGCATACTGTGTACCCATTTCAAAGTTTGAACGCCAACAAAATTCTCTTTTAGTATTCTGGATCACAATACGGAATTACAATTTTTATTGACATTTTGCGTAAATCCATGTAATCCAAGTAGTTTGTAACCGGATCTCGTGTACATAGAATGTAACTATAGAGGAAAGAGTTGATAGTGTGTGTGATGTGGTTTGAGTTTAACTCTATTTCACCTTCTGCTTTGTGCAATGTTTGTAAAAACGTGCAAAAACATAATCCAACATTTAAAATAAAAAATAATTTTTTATTCGAGTTGAAAAATGTGATTTAATAGCTCCTGGCCAAAGTTGCACCCTCCAAACTAAACCAAAACCTTGCACCGATGGAAAAACTGCCCGTCTCTAAAACCGGCCAGTCGTGCTGGTTGATTAGAAAAGAAAACAGGATTTCAGACGTTTTTATCCTAAGTAAGTGATCTTTCCTTGTACAACTTGATGATGGTAAACTTTTGACACTTGTAAAAACTAAATTTTAAATATTTATATCTACATCTGTTTAAAAATTAGGAGGCAAAGATTTCATTATCATCTTGTATACAAATCCAAATATCCCCCATGATTTTTATGTCAGTGTCTTAATTCTAAATTTCATTATGGTTCATAGAAAACTTTGAAATGGTAAATTTTTAAAGCATTCGGTGTGTGGAGACAAAGTGATTACTAACGTTTGTAGAAAATTGTAATGTAGAAATAATAAATAATAGTGCGGACTTAAAAATAAAAATTTATTGTTCAATCATTAAAATAATAGGGTATTTTTTATTTTTAACTATAATAAAATCGTGCAAAATAAAATTCAATGATCAAAATAACAAAAAAATGTGGAACCTATACAGTTACGTGTCATCCTTGTTCAGGAGCCACGTCAACCTTCTCTGTACATTCCAGTCATAGAATAAGTGTGTACTGGCCAGTCTATCCTGTACGGCAGTACAGGGACCGTGGTACAGTATATATCTCTATGGTACTACACTACAATCCGTAAGGGACTTGGATCACTACTACACTATTAAATGTAAGTAAATACGTTAGACTACAGCAAGTTTACATTTATAACTGTGATTATTTACATTTGCTCTAGAATACTGCGCCTTTAAAATCTCTGATATCAATTAAATCTAATGGTAATTAAACTTTAATTACGGTTACCTCTCGCTTAAAAATTGTGTCGAGTGTGGCGCGACCTAGCGGCGGCTGAAGGAACCTTGTTGTGGTACTCGAGCACAGAGGCGCTCATCGTTATTGATTTTTGTCGTGGACGTTCAAAGATATGCGGCCACAATGCAACTATTCGCAGACGCTAGTATTTTTGTAGTAACGTACGTAAAACGAACGGACATTAAATTCTGTCTAGGGTTAGATACGGATACACAAAACTAATTAGTTATCTGTTTGTATGTTTAGATTTCCCTCCTAATGATGGATATCTTATTGTAAGGGTAGTTGTTAAGGGAAGTGTTGTTATTTCTTTAGTGTAGTTTATCGTTAAGTTATTGAAAATTGATGTACCTAAAATTAAAATACATCAATAAAGATTTCACATTATAAATAACTAAGGATTCAATGTAGCCTATAAATCTAAAAAATCAATTATCGCAACTATTAAACACAAGGCAAAAACACCTAGACTGCTTTGAGAATTGATGAGTATACAAAATCATGTGGTAACTGTCCAGAATTCTACAGGGTGATTCGGGTAGTGTTACCAGCACTTTCTGAGCTTATTGTACTATAAAAAATAATGAAAAAGTTCATACAAACATAGGCCCGGAAATGATTTGTTACTGAATAACGGCCAACAAAAGATTTCACCCCCAATTTAGTACCCGAGGTTAAATGATCATTTGCTGGTAGTGTGGGAAGAGGAATTTAGAGACGAATGTAGTTTTTTCGAATGGTTTATGACATGATAAATGGAATAACGTTTTTTCCATACTTGTATCTATCTCTCTTATTGTGTAAGAGATGTAAAACACAAAAAATAGGATTCGAAAAACGATTTTTAGGTTTTTTAAGTACAATTATTTTATTAAATAGGTGATGAAAACGTAAATTTTTCCAGAGACACTTTAATACTGAAGAAAATTATATACAATAAGACAATTACAATGAAATAATAGTTTTTAAAATCAAATTTTACTACCAACACTCATTGCGTAGAAAAACAAATTATCGAAATTGAATGACAGAAAACTATATGTACTCTTAACGATGCTTGAAGTAAAATTTAGAGACAGTTTTCGAAAAACTGTCCTTCTACTTCAATACATTTGGCAGCTCGGTTTCGGATCGATCGTGTAGCCCTCGATGGTGGTTATATTACAAACGCTGCATGGATATTCTTGATTTGTGCGGTGGCAATGTAATAATAACGAAAATCTAATACGATGGCATCCTCTGTCTTCATGGGGGAGACCAAAACAAGGTTCCTATTGCCGCCGCTAGGTCGCTCCACTCTCTACCACCACACTACTGGCACTGCCGCCAGGTCGCAGCACATGCGATACCTGTTCGATTTATATCTGACGAGAGTTTATAAACTTGAGACAACCCTAATGCAAACTTTAGTAAATATACTTATCATTATTTAACTACGTACGTTTTACGCCATAGTTGTCCTTAACATTTTACATATTTGCACTAATATATTGATGTGAAATATTCATTATTTTGCTAGACAACTGGCAGTCCAAGACGACACAGCTTTGTAGTTTTGTGACAGCAACATATATACCCAACTGAGAGGAACAACAGATGTACTTGCTTCGGCAGTACATATACTAAAATTGGAACGATACAGAGAAGATTAGCATGGCCCCTGCGCAAGGATGACACGCAAAATCGTGAAGCGTTCCACATTTTTTGCCAACATTTACACTGTATTAGAAAAGGTTTCCACTATTTTATACGTATTTTTTAAATTGATGTTAATTTATATAAATTTTTACTATTTTGTAACTAAAATAATTTTTTTATGTTATTTAATTACAAAAATCGTAGTACTGAGTTAGAATGCAAGTCTATATTAGAAATAGTAAAAATCTTTAATTCGGATGAGTGGTTTTTGAGAAAAATATAAATATACGAGATAAAAAAAGTGTTTCTCATTTTCGAAAACTTAAAGCTTAACTTACTCTTTTAAACATAATCCAGTCTCTTCTTCATCTAACAACTTTACTACTTCTTTGTTATTTTCTACCTTATCATGGACTGTTTTACTCCCACTTCACACGCTTTATAAGCGTTTTTTCGGTCGCGGTCAATATCGCTTAGAGCTGTAAATAGTTTTTTTCCCACATTTAACTTCAAGATCTCTCAACAATTTAATTGATCCCTATTCCCTCCATTGAAACAAATCACAGCATACTGTGTACCCATTTCAAAGTTTGAACGCCAACAAAATTCTCTTTTAGTATTCTGGATCACAATACGGAATTACAATTTTTATTGACATTTTGCGTAAATCCATGTAATCCAAGTAGTTTGTAACCGGATCTCGTGTACATAGAATGTAACTATAGAGGAAAGAGTTGATAGTGTGTGTGATGTGGTTTGAGTTTAACTCTATTTCACCTTCTGCTTTGTGCAATGTTTGTAAAAACGTGCAAAAACATAATCCAACATTTAAAATAAAAAATAATTTTTTATTCGAGTTGAAAAATGTGATTTAATAGCTCCTGGCCAAAGTTGCACCCTCCAAACTAAACCAAAACCTTGCACCGATGGAAAAACTGCCCGTCTCTAAAACCGGCCAGTCGTGCTGGTTGATTAGAAAAGAAAACAGGATTTCAGACGTTTTTATCCTAAGTAAGTGATCTTTCCTTGTACAACTTGATGATGGTAAACTTTTGACACTTGTAAAAACTAAATTTTAAATATTTATATCTACATCTGTTTAAAAATTAGGAGGCAAAGATTTCATTATCATCTTGTATACAAATCCAAATATCCCCCATGATTTTTATGTCAGTGTCTTAATTCTAAATTTCATTATGGTTCATAGAAAACTTTGAAATGGTAAATTTTTAAAGCATTCGGTGTGTGGAGACAAAGTGATTACTAACGTTTGTAGAAAATTGTAATGTAGAAATAATAAATAATAGTGCGGACTTAAAAATAAAAATTTATTGTTCAATCATTAAAATAATAGGGTATTTTTTATTTTTAACTATAATAAAATCGTGCAAAATAAAATTCAATGATCAAAATAACAAAAAAATGTGGAACCTATACAGTTACGTGTCATCCTTGTTCAGGAGCCACGTCAACCTTCTCTGTACATTCCAGTCATAGAATAAGTGTGTACTGGCCAGTCTATCCTGTACGGCAGTACAGGGACCGTGGTACAGTATATATCTCTATGGTACTACACTACAATCCGTAAGGGACTTGGATCACTACTACACTATTAAATGTAAGTAAATACGTTAGACTACAGCAAGTTTACATTTATAACTGTGATTATTTACATTTGCTCTAGAATACTGCGCCTTTAAAATCTCTGATATCAATTAAATCTAATGGTAATTAAACTTTAATTACGGTTACCTCTCGCTTAAAAATTGTGTCGAGTGTGGCGCGACCTAGCGGCGGCTGAAGGAACCTTGTTGTGGTACTCGAGCACAGAGGCGCTCATCGTTATTGATTTTTGTCGTGGACGTTCAAAGATATGCGGCCACAATGCAACTATTCGCAGACGCTAGTATTTTTGTAGTAACGTACGTAAAACGAACGGACATTAAATTCTGTCTAGGGTTAGATACGGATACACAAAACTAATTAGTTATCTGTTTGTATGTTTAGATTTCCCTCCTAATGATGGATATCTTATTGTAAGGGTAGTTGTTAAGGGAAGTGTTGTTATTTCTTTAGTGTAGTTTATCGTTAAGTTATTGAAAATTGATGTACCTAAAATTAAAATACATCAATAAAGATTTCACATTATAAATAACTAAGGATTCAATGTAGCCTATAAATCTAAAAAATCAATTATCGCAACTATTAAACACAAGGCAAAAACACCTAGACTGCTTTGAGAATTGATGAGTATACAAAATCATGTGGTAACTGTCCAGAATTCTACAGGGTGATTCGGGTAGTGTTACCAGCACTTTCTGAGCTTATTGTACTATAAAAAATAATGAAAAAGTTCATACAAACATAGGCCCGGAAATGATTTGTTACTGAATAACGGCCAACAAAAGATTTCACCCCCAATTTAGTACCCGAGGTTAAATGATCATTTGCTGGTAGTGTGGGAAGAGGAATTTAGAGACGAATGTAGTTTTTTCGAATGGTTTATGACATGATAAATGGAATAACGTTTTTTCCATACTTGTATCTATCTCTCTTATTGTGTAAGAGATGTAAAACACAAAAAATAGGATTCGAAAAACGATTTTTAGGTTTTTTAAGTACAATTATTTTATTAAATAGGTGATGAAAACGTAAATTTTTCCAGAGACACTTTAATACTGAAGAAAATTATATACAATAAGACAATTACAATGAAATAATAGTTTTTAAAATCAAATTTTACTACCAACACTCATTGCGTAGAAAAACAAATTATCGAAATTGAATGACAGAAAACTATATGTACTCTTAACGATGCTTGAAGTAAAATTTAGAGACAGTTTTCGAAAAACTGTCCTTCTACTTCAATACATTTGGCAGCTCGGTTTCGGATCGATCGTGTAGCCCTCGATGGTGGTTATATTACAAACGCTGCATGGATATTCTTGATTTGTGCGGTGGCAATGTAATAATAACGAAAATCTAATACGATGGCATCCTCTGTCTTCATGGGGGAGACCAAAACAAGGTTCCTATTGCCGCCGCTAGGTCGCTCCACTCTCTACCACCACACTACTGGCACTGCCGCCAGGTCGCAGCACATGCGATACCTGTTCGATTTATATCTGACGAGAGTTTATAAACTTGAGACAACCCTAATGCAAACTTTAGTAAATATACTTATCATTATTTAACTACGTACGTTTTACGCCATAGTTGTCCTTAACATTTTACATATTTGCACTAATATATTGATGTGAAATATTCATTATTTTGCTAGACAACTGGCAGTCCAAGACGACACAGCTTTGTAGTTTTGTGACAGCAACATATATACCCAACTGAGAGGAACAACAGATGTACTTGCTTCGGCAGTACATATACTAAAATTGGAACGATACAGAGAAGATTAGCATGGCCCCTGCGCAAGGATGACACGCAAAATCGTGAAGCGTTCCACATTTTTTGCCAACATTTACACTGTATTAGAAAAGGTTTCCACTATTTTATACGTATTTTTTAAATTGATGTTAATTTATATAAATTTTTACTATTTTGTAACTAAAATAATTTTTTTATGTTATTTAATTACAAAAATCGTAGTACTGAGTTAGAATGCAAGTCTATATTAGAAATAGTAAAAATCTTTAATTCGGATGAGTGGTTTTTGAGAAAAATATAAATATACGAGATAAAAAAAGTGTTTCTCATTTTCGAAAACTTAAAGCTTAACTTACTCTTTTAAACATAATCCAGTCTCTTCTTCATCTAACAACTTTACTACTTCTTTGTTATTTTCTACCTTATCATGGACTGTTTTACTCCCACTTCACACGCTTTATAAGCGTTTTTTTTCGGTCGCGGTCAATATCGCTTAGAGCTGTAAATAGTTTTTTTCCCACATTTAACTTCAAGATCTCTCAACAATTTAATTGATCCCTATTCCCTCCATTGAAACAAATCACAGCATACTGTGTACCCATTTCAAAGTTTGAACGCCAACAAAATTCTCTTTTAGTATTCTGGATCACAATACGGAATTACAATTTTTATTGACATTTTGCGTAAATCCATGTAATCCAAGTAGTTTGTAACCGGATCTCGTGTACATAGAATGTAACTATAGAGGAAAGAGTTGATAGTGTGTGTGATGTGGTTTGAGTTTAACTCTATTTCACCTTCTGCTTTGTGCAATGTTTGTAAAAACGTGCAAAAACATAATCCAACATTTAAAATAAAAAATAATTTTTTATTCGAGTTGAAAAATGTGATTTAATAGCTCCTGGCCAAAGTTGCACCCTCCAAACTAAACCAAAACCTTGCACCGATGGAAAAACTGCCCGTCTCTAAAACCGGCCAGTCGTGCTGGTTGATTAGAAAAGAAAACAGGATTTCAGACGTTTTTATCCTAAGTAAGTGATCTTTCCTTGTACAACTTGATGATGGTAAACTTTTGACACTTGTAAAAACTAAATTTTAAATATTTATATCTACATCTGTTTAAAAATTAGGAGGCAAAGATTTCATTATCATCTTGTATACAAATCCAAATATCCCCCATGATTTTTATGTCAGTGTCTTAATTCTAAATTTCATTATGGTTCATAGAAAACTTTGAAATGGTAAATTTTTAAAGCATTCGGTGTGTGGAGACAAAGTGATTACTAACGTTTGTAGAAAATTGTAATGTAGAAATAATAAATAATAGTGCGGACTTAAAAATAAAAATTTATTGTTCAATCATTAAAATAATAGGGTATTTTTTATTTTTAACTATAATAAAATCGTGCAAAATAAAATTCAATGATCAAAATAACAAAAAAATGTGGAACCTATACAGTTACGTGTCATCCTTGTTCAGGAGCCACGTCAACCTTCTCTGTACATTCCAGTCATAGAATAAGTGTGTACTGGCCAGTCTATCCTGTACGGCAGTACAGGGACCGTGGTACAGTATATATCTCTATGGTACTACACTACAATCCGTAAGGGACTTGGATCACTACTACACTATTAAATGTAAGTAAATACGTTAGACTACAGCAAGTTTACATTTATAACTGTGATTATTTACATTTGCTCTAGAATACTGCGCCTTTAAAATCTCTGATATCAATTAAATCTAATGGTAATTAAACTTTAATTACGGTTACCTCTCGCTTAAAAATTGTGTCGAGTGTGGCGCGACCTAGCGGCGGCTGAAGGAACCTTGTTGTGGTACTCGAGCACAGAGGCGCTCATCGTTATTGATTTTTGTCGTGGACGTTCAAAGATATGCGGCCACAATGCAACTATTCGCAGACGCTAGTATTTTTGTAGTAACGTACGTAAAACGAACGGACATTAAATTCTGTCTAGGGTTAGATACGGATACACAAAACTAATTAGTTATCTGTTTGTATGTTTAGATTTCCCTCCTAATGATGGATATCTTATTGTAAGGGTAGTTGTTAAGGGAAGTGTTGTTATTTCTTTAGTGTAGTTTATCGTTAAGTTATTGAAAATTGATGTACCTAAAATTAAAATACATCAATAAAGATTTCACATTATAAATAACTAAGGATTCAATGTAGCCTATAAATCTAAAAAATCAATTATCGCAACTATTAAACACAAGGCAAAAACACCTAGACTGCTTTGAGAATTGATGAGTATACAAAATCATGTGGTAACTGTCCAGAATTCTACAGGGTGATTCGGGTAGTGTTACCAGCACTTTCTGAGCTTATTGTACTATAAAAAATAATGAAAAAGTTCATACAAACATAGGCCCGGAAATGATTTGTTACTGAATAACGGCCAACAAAAGATTTCACCCCCAATTTAGTACCCGAGGTTAAATGATCATTTGCTGGTAGTGTGGGAAGAGGAATTTAGAGACGAATGTAGTTTTTTCGAATGGTTTATGACATGATAAATGGAATAACGTTTTTTTCCATACTTGTATCTATCTCTCTTATTGTGTAAGAGATGTAAAACACAAAAAATAGGATTCGAAAAACGATTTTTAGGTTTTTTAAGTACAATTATTTTATTAAATAGGTGATGAAAACGTAAATTTTTCCAGAGACACTTTAATACTGAAGAAAATTATATACAATAAGACAATTACAATGAAATAATAGTTTTTAAAATCAAATTTTACTACCAACACTCATTGCGTAGAAAAACAAATTATCGAAATTGAATGACAGAAAACTATATGTACTCTTAACGATGCTTGAAGTAAAATTTAGAGACAGTTTTCGAAAAACTGTCCTTCTACTTCAATACATTTGGCAGCTCGGTTTCGGATCGATCGTGTAGCCCTCGATGGTGGTTATATTACAAACGCTGCATGGATATTCTTGATTTGTGCGGTGGCAATGTAATAATAACGAAAATCTAATACGATGGCATCCTCTGTCTTCATGGGGGAGACCAAAACAAGGTTCCTATTGCCGCCGCTAGGTCGCTCCACTCTCTACCACCACACTACTGGCACTGCCGCCAGGTCGCAGCACATGCGATACCTGTTCGATTTATATCTGACGAGAGTTTATAAACTTGAGACAACCCTAATGCAAACTTTAGTAAATATACTTATCATTATTTAACTACGTACGTTTTACGCCATAGTTGTCCTTAACATTTTACATATTTGCACTAATATATTGATGTGAAATATTCATTATTTTGCTAGACAACTGGCAGTCCAAGACGACACAGCTTTGTAGTTTTGTGACAGCAACATATATACCCAACTGAGAGGAACAACAGATGTACTTGCTTCGGCAGTACATATACTAAAATTGGAACGATACAGAGAAGATTAGCATGGCCCCTGCGCAAGGATGACACGCAAAATCGTGAAGCGTTCCACATTTTTTGCCAACATTTACACTGTATTAGAAAAGGTTTCCACTATTTTATACGTATTTTTTAAATTGATGTTAATTTATATAAATTTTTACTATTTTGTAACTAAAATAATTTTTTTATGTTATTTAATTACAAAAATCGTAGTACTGAGTTAGAATGCAAGTCTATATTAGAAATAGTAAAAATCTTTAATTCGGATGAGTGGTTTTTGAGAAAAATATAAATATACGAGATAAAAAAAGTGTTTCTCATTTTCGAAAACTTAAAGCTTAACTTACTCTTTTAAACATAATCCAGTCTCTTCTTCATCTAACAACTTTACTACTTCTTTGTTATTTTCTACCTTATCATGGACTGTTTTACTCCCACTTCACACGCTTTATAAGCGTTTTTTCGGTCGCGGTCAATATCGCTTAGAGCTGTAAATAGTTTTTTTCCCACATTTAACTTCAAGATCTCTCAACAATTTAATTGATCCCTATTCCCTCCATTGAAACAAATCACAGCATACTGTGTACCCATTTCAAAGTTTGAACGCCAACAAAATTCTCTTTTAGTATTCTGGATCACAATACGGAATTACAATTTTTATTGACATTTTGCGTAAATCCATGTAATCCAAGTAGTTTGTAACCGGATCTCGTGTACATAGAATGTAACTATAGAGGAAAGAGTTGATAGTGTGTGTGATGTGGTTTGAGTTTAACTCTATTTCACCTTCTGCTTTGTGCAATGTTTGTAAAAACGTGCAAAAACATAATCCAACATTTAAAATAAAAAATAATTTTTTATTCGAGTTGAAAAATGTGATTTAATAGCTCCTGGCCAAAGTTGCACCCTCCAAACTAAACCAAAACCTTGCACCGATGGAAAAACTGCCCGTCTCTAAAACCGGCCAGTCGTGCTGGTTGATTAGAAAAGAAAACAGGATTTCAGACGTTTTTATCCTAAGTAAGTGATCTTTCCTTGTACAACTTGATGATGGTAAACTTTTGACACTTGTAAAAACTAAATTTTAAATATTTATATCTACATCTGTTTAAAAATTAGGAGGCAAAGATTTCATTATCATCTTGTATACAAATCCAAATATCCCCCATGATTTTTATGTCAGTGTCTTAATTCTAAATTTCATTATGGTTCATAGAAAACTTTGAAATGGTAAATTTTTAAAGCATTCGGTGTGTGGAGACAAAGTGATTACTAACGTTTGTAGAAAATTGTAATGTAGAAATAATAAATAATAGTGCGGACTTAAAAATAAAAATTTATTGTTCAATCATTAAAATAATAGGGTATTTTTTATTTTTAACTATAATAAAATCGTGCAAAATAAAATTCAATGATCAAAATAACAAAAAAATGTGGAACCTATACAGTTACGTGTCATCCTTGTTCAGGAGCCACGTCAACCTTCTCTGTACATTCCAGTCATAGAATAAGTGTGTACTGGCCAGTCTATCCTGTACGGCAGTACAGGGACCGTGGTACAGTATATATCTCTATGGTACTACACTACAATCCGTAAGGGACTTGGATCACTACTACACTATTAAATGTAAGTAAATACGTTAGACTACAGCAAGTTTACATTTATAACTGTGATTATTTACATTTGCTCTAGAATACTGCGCCTTTAAAATCTCTGATATCAATTAAATCTAATGGTAATTAAACTTTAATTACGGTTACCTCTCGCTTAAAAATTGTGTCGAGTGTGGCGCGACCTAGCGGCGGCTGAAGGAACCTTGTTGTGGTACTCGAGCACAGAGGCGCTCATCGTTATTGATTTTTGTCGTGGACGTTCAAAGATATGCGGCCACAATGCAACTATTCGCAGACGCTAGTATTTTTGTAGTAACGTACGTAAAACGAACGGACATTAAATTCTGTCTAGGGTTAGATACGGATACACAAAACTAATTAGTTATCTGTTTGTATGTTTAGATTTCCCTCCTAATGATGGATATCTTATTGTAAGGGTAGTTGTTAAGGGAAGTGTTGTTATTTCTTTAGTGTAGTTTATCGTTAAGTTATTGAAAATTGATGTACCTAAAATTAAAATACATCAATAAAGATTTCACATTATAAATAACTAAGGATTCAATGTAGCCTATAAATCTAAAAAATCAATTATCGCAACTATTAAACACAAGGCAAAAACACCTAGACTGCTTTGAGAATTGATGAGTATACAAAATCATGTGGTAACTGTCCAGAATTCTACAGGGTGATTCGGGTAGTGTTACCAGCACTTTCTGAGCTTATTGTACTATAAAAAATAATGAAAAAGTTCATACAAACATAGGCCCGGAAATGATTTGTTACTGAATAACGGCCAACAAAAGATTTCACCCCCAATTTAGTACCCGAGGTTAAATGATCATTTGCTGGTAGTGTGGGAAGAGGAATTTAGAGACGAATGTAGTTTTTTCGAATGGTTTATGACATGATAAATGGAATAACGTTTTTTCCATACTTGTATCTATCTCTCTTATTGTGTAAGAGATGTAAAACACAAAAAATAGGATTCGAAAAACGATTTTTAGGTTTTTTAAGTACAATTATTTTATTAAATAGGTGATGAAAACGTAAATTTTTCCAGAGACACTTTAATACTGAAGAAAATTATATACAATAAGACAATTACAATGAAATAATAGTTTTTAAAATCAAATTTTACTACCAACACTCATTGCGTAGAAAAACAAATTATCGAAATTGAATGACAGAAAACTATATGTACTCTTAACGATGCTTGAAGTAAAATTTAGAGACAGTTTTCGAAAAACTGTCCTTCTACTTCAATACATTTGGCAGCTCGGTTTCGGATCGATCGTGTAGCCCTCGATGGTGGTTATATTACAAACGCTGCATGGATATTCTTGATTTGTGCGGTGGCAATGTAATAATAACGAAAATCTAATACGATGGCATCCTCTGTCTTCATGGGGGAGACCAAAACAAGGTTCCTATTGCCGCCGCTAGGTCGCTCCACTCTCTACCACCACACTACTGGCACTGCCGCCAGGTCGCAGCACATGCGATACCTGTTCGATTTATATCTGACGAGAGTTTATAAACTTGAGACAACCCTAATGCAAACTTTAGTAAATATACTTATCATTATTTAACTACGTACGTTTTACGCCATAGTTGTCCTTAACATTTTACATATTTGCACTAATATATTGATGTGAAATATTCATTATTTTGCTAGACAACTGGCAGTCCAAGACGACACAGCTTTGTAGTTTTGTGACAGCAACATATATACCCAACTGAGAGGAACAACAGATGTACTTGCTTCGGCAGTACATATACTAAAATTGGAACGATACAGAGAAGATTAGCATGGCCCCTGCGCAAGGATGACACGCAAAATCGTGAAGCGTTCCACATTTTTTGCCAACATTTACACTGTATTAGAAAAGGTTTCCACTATTTTATACGTATTTTTTAAATTGATGTTAATTTATATAAATTTTTACTATTTTGTAACTAAAATAATTTTTTTATGTTATTTAATTACAAAAATCGTAGTACTGAGTTAGAATGCAAGTCTATATTAGAAATAGTAAAAATCTTTAATTCGGATGAGTGGTTTTTGAGAAAAATATAAATATACGAGATAAAAAAAGTGTTTCTCATTTTCGAAAACTTAAAGCTTAACTTACTCTTTTAAACATAATCCAGTCTCTTCTTCATCTAACAACTTTACTACTTCTTTGTTATTTTCTACCTTATCATGGACTGTTTTACTCCCACTTCACACGCTTTATAAGCGTTTTTTTCGGTCGCGGTCAATATCGCTTAGAGCTGTAAATAGTTTTTTTCCCACATTTAACTTCAAGATCTCTCAACAATTTAATTGATCCCTATTCCCTCCATTGAAACAAATCACAGCATACTGTGTACCCATTTCAAAGTTTGAACGCCAACAAAATTCTCTTTTAGTATTCTGGATCACAATACGGAATTACAATTTTTATTGACATTTTGCGTAAATCCATGTAATCCAAGTAGTTTGTAACCGGATCTCGTGTACATAGAATGTAACTATAGAGGAAAGAGTTGATAGTGTGTGTGATGTGGTTTGAGTTTAACTCTATTTCACCTTCTGCTTTGTGCAATGTTTGTAAAAACGTGCAAAAACATAATCCAACATTTAAAATAAAAAATAATTTTTTATTCGAGTTGAAAAATGTGATTTAATAGCTCCTGGCCAAAGTTGCACCCTCCAAACTAAACCAAAACCTTGCACCGATGGAAAAACTGCCCGTCTCTAAAACCGGCCAGTCGTGCTGGTTGATTAGAAAAGAAAACAGGATTTCAGACGTTTTTATCCTAAGTAAGTGATCTTTCCTTGTACAACTTGATGATGGTAAACTTTTGACACTTGTAAAAACTAAATTTTAAATATTTATATCTACATCTGTTTAAAAATTAGGAGGCAAAGATTTCATTATCATCTTGTATACAAATCCAAATATCCCCCATGATTTTTATGTCAGTGTCTTAATTCTAAATTTCATTATGGTTCATAGAAAACTTTGAAATGGTAAATTTTTAAAGCATTCGGTGTGTGGAGACAAAGTGATTACTAACGTTTGTAGAAAATTGTAATGTAGAAATAATAAATAATAGTGCGGACTTAAAAATAAAAATTTATTGTTCAATCATTAAAATAATAGGGTATTTTTTATTTTTAACTATAATAAAATCGTGCAAAATAAAATTCAATGATCAAAATAACAAAAAAATGTGGAACCTATACAGTTACGTGTCATCCTTGTTCAGGAGCCACGTCAACCTTCTCTGTACATTCCAGTCATAGAATAAGTGTGTACTGGCCAGTCTATCCTGTACGGCAGTACAGGGACCGTGGTACAGTATATATCTCTATGGTACTACACTACAATCCGTAAGGGACTTGGATCACTACTACACTATTAAATGTAAGTAAATACGTTAGACTACAGCAAGTTTACATTTATAACTGTGATTATTTACATTTGCTCTAGAATACTGCGCCTTTAAAATCTCTGATATCAATTAAATCTAATGGTAATTAAACTTTAATTACGGTTACCTCTCGCTTAAAAATTGTGTCGAGTGTGGCGCGACCTAGCGGCGGCTGAAGGAACCTTGTTGTGGTACTCGAGCACAGAGGCGCTCATCGTTATTGATTTTTGTCGTGGACGTTCAAAGATATGCGGCCACAATGCAACTATTCGCAGACGCTAGTATTTTTGTAGTAACGTACGTAAAACGAACGGACATTAAATTCTGTCTAGGGTTAGATACGGATACACAAAACTAATTAGTTATCTGTTTGTATGTTTAGATTTCCCTCCTAATGATGGATATCTTATTGTAAGGGTAGTTGTTAAGGGAAGTGTTGTTATTTCTTTAGTGTAGTTTATCGTTAAGTTATTGAAAATTGATGTACCTAAAATTAAAATACATCAATAAAGATTTCACATTATAAATAACTAAGGATTCAATGTAGCCTATAAATCTAAAAAATCAATTATCGCAACTATTAAACACAAGGCAAAAACACCTAGACTGCTTTGAGAATTGATGAGTATACAAAATCATGTGGTAACTGTCCAGAATTCTACAGGGTGATTCGGGTAGTGTTACCAGCACTTTCTGAGCTTATTGTACTATAAAAAATAATGAAAAAGTTCATACAAACATAGGCCCGGAAATGATTTGTTACTGAATAACGGCCAACAAAAGATTTCACCCCCAATTTAGTACCCGAGGTTAAATGATCATTTGCTGGTAGTGTGGGAAGAGGAATTTAGAGACGAATGTAGTTTTTTCGAATGGTTTATGACATGATAAATGGAATAACGTTTTTTCCATACTTGTATCTATCTCTCTTATTGTGTAAGAGATGTAAAACACAAAAAATAGGATTCGAAAAACGATTTTTAGGTTTTTTAAGTACAATTATTTTATTAAATAGGTGATGAAAACGTAAATTTTTCCAGAGACACTTTAATACTGAAGAAAATTATATACAATAAGACAATTACAATGAAATAATAGTTTTTAAAATCAAATTTTACTACCAACACTCATTGCGTAGAAAAACAAATTATCGAAATTGAATGACAGAAAACTATATGTACTCTTAACGATGCTTGAAGTAAAATTTAGAGACAGTTTTCGAAAAACTGTCCTTCTACTTCAATACATTTGGCAGCTCGGTTTCGGATCGATCGTGTAGCCCTCGATGGTGGTTATATTACAAACGCTGCATGGATATTCTTGATTTGTGCGGTGGCAATGTAATAATAACGAAAATCTAATACGATGGCATCCTCTGTCTTCATGGGGGAGACCAAAACAAGGTTCCTATTGCCGCCGCTAGGTCGCTCCACTCTCTACCACCACACTACTGGCACTGCCGCCAGGTCGCAGCACATGCGATACCTGTTCGATTTATATCTGACGAGAGTTTATAAACTTGAGACAACCCTAATGCAAACTTTAGTAAATATACTTATCATTATTTAACTACGTACGTTTTACGCCATAGTTGTCCTTAACATTTTACATATTTGCACTAATATATTGATGTGAAATATTCATTATTTTGCTAGACAACTGGCAGTCCAAGACGACACAGCTTTGTAGTTTTGTGACAGCAACATATATACCCAACTGAGAGGAACAACAGATGTACTTGCTTCGGCAGTACATATACTAAAATTGGAACGATACAGAGAAGATTAGCATGGCCCCTGCGCAAGGATGACACGCAAAATCGTGAAGCGTTCCACATTTTTTGCCAACATTTACACTGTATTAGAAAAGGTTTCCACTATTTTATACGTATTTTTTAAATTGATGTTAATTTATATAAATTTTTACTATTTTGTAACTAAAATAATTTTTTTATGTTATTTAATTACAAAAATCGTAGTACTGAGTTAGAATGCAAGTCTATATTAGAAATAGTAAAAATCTTTAATTCGGATGAGTGGTTTTTGAGAAAAATATAAATATACGAGATAAAAAAAGTGTTTCTCATTTTCGAAAACTTAAAGCTTAACTTACTCTTTTAAACATAATCCAGTCTCTTCTTCATCTAACAACTTTACTACTTCTTTGTTATTTTCTACCTTATCATGGACTGTTTTACTCCCACTTCACACGCTTTATAAGCGTTTTTTCGGTCGCGGTCAATATCGCTTAGAGCTGTAAATAGTTTTTTTTCCCACATTTAACTTCAAGATCTCTCAACAATTTAATTGATCCCTATTCCCTCCATTGAAACAAATCACAGCATACTGTGTACCCATTTCAAAGTTTGAACGCCAACAAAATTCTCTTTTAGTATTCTGGATCACAATACGGAATTACAATTTTTATTGACATTTTGCGTAAATCCATGTAATCCAAGTAGTTTGTAACCGGATCTCGTGTACATAGAATGTAACTATAGAGGAAAGAGTTGATAGTGTGTGTGATGTGGTTTGAGTTTAACTCTATTTCACCTTCTGCTTTGTGCAATGTTTGTAAAAACGTGCAAAAACATAATCCAACATTTAAAATAAAAAATAATTTTTTATTCGAGTTGAAAAATGTGATTTAATAGCTCCTGGCCAAAGTTGCACCCTCCAAACTAAACCAAAACCTTGCACCGATGGAAAAACTGCCCGTCTCTAAAACCGGCCAGTCGTGCTGGTTGATTAGAAAAGAAAACAGGATTTCAGACGTTTTTATCCTAAGTAAGTGATCTTTCCTTGTACAACTTGATGATGGTAAACTTTTGACACTTGTAAAAACTAAATTTTAAATATTTATATCTACATCTGTTTAAAAATTAGGAGGCAAAGATTTCATTATCATCTTGTATACAAATCCAAATATCCCCCATGATTTTTATGTCAGTGTCTTAATTCTAAATTTCATTATGGTTCATAGAAAACTTTGAAATGGTAAATTTTTAAAGCATTCGGTGTGTGGAGACAAAGTGATTACTAACGTTTGTAGAAAATTGTAATGTAGAAATAATAAATAATAGTGCGGACTTAAAAATAAAAATTTATTGTTCAATCATTAAAATAATAGGGTATTTTTTATTTTTAACTATAATAAAATCGTGCAAAATAAAATTCAATGATCAAAATAACAAAAAAATGTGGAACCTATACAGTTACGTGTCATCCTTGTTCAGGAGCCACGTCAACCTTCTCTGTACATTCCAGTCATAGAATAAGTGTGTACTGGCCAGTCTATCCTGTACGGCAGTACAGGGACCGTGGTACAGTATATATCTCTATGGTACTACACTACAATCCGTAAGGGACTTGGATCACTACTACACTATTAAATGTAAGTAAATACGTTAGACTACAGCAAGTTTACATTTATAACTGTGATTATTTACATTTGCTCTAGAATACTGCGCCTTTAAAATCTCTGATATCAATTAAATCTAATGGTAATTAAACTTTAATTACGGTTACCTCTCGCTTAAAAATTGTGTCGAGTGTGGCGCGACCTAGCGGCGGCTGAAGGAACCTTGTTGTGGTACTCGAGCACAGAGGCGCTCATCGTTATTGATTTTTGTCGTGGACGTTCAAAGATATGCGGCCACAATGCAACTATTCGCAGACGCTAGTATTTTTGTAGTAACGTACGTAAAACGAACGGACATTAAATTCTGTCTAGGGTTAGATACGGATACACAAAACTAATTAGTTATCTGTTTGTATGTTTAGATTTCCCTCCTAATGATGGATATCTTATTGTAAGGGTAGTTGTTAAGGGAAGTGTTGTTATTTCTTTAGTGTAGTTTATCGTTAAGTTATTGAAAATTGATGTACCTAAAATTAAAATACATCAATAAAGATTTCACATTATAAATAACTAAGGATTCAATGTAGCCTATAAATCTAAAAAATCAATTATCGCAACTATTAAACACAAGGCAAAAACACCTAGACTGCTTTGAGAATTGATGAGTATACAAAATCATGTGGTAACTGTCCAGAATTCTACAGGGTGATTCGGGTAGTGTTACCAGCACTTTCTGAGCTTATTGTACTATAAAAAATAATGAAAAAGTTCATACAAACATAGGCCCGGAAATGATTTGTTACTGAATAACGGCCAACAAAAGATTTCACCCCCAATTTAGTACCCGAGGTTAAATGATCATTTGCTGGTAGTGTGGGAAGAGGAATTTAGAGACGAATGTAGTTTTTTCGAATGGTTTATGACATGATAAATGGAATAACGTTTTTTCCATACTTGTATCTATCTCTCTTATTGTGTAAGAGATGTAAAACACAAAAAATAGGATTCGAAAAACGATTTTTAGGTTTTTTAAGTACAATTATTTTATTAAATAGGTGATGAAAACGTAAATTTTTCCAGAGACACTTTAATACTGAAGAAAATTATATACAATAAGACAATTACAATGAAATAATAGTTTTTAAAATCAAATTTTACTACCAACACTCATTGCGTAGAAAAACAAATTATCGAAATTGAATGACAGAAAACTATATGTACTCTTAACGATGCTTGAAGTAAAATTTAGAGACAGTTTTCGAAAAACTGTCCTTCTACTTCAATACATTTGGCAGCTCGGTTTCGGATCGATCGTGTAGCCCTCGATGGTGGTTATATTACAAACGCTGCATGGATATTCTTGATTTGTGCGGTGGCAATGTAATAATAACGAAAATCTAATACGATGGCATCCTCTGTCTTCATGGGGGAGACCAAAACAAGGTTCCTATTGCCGCCGCTAGGTCGCTCCACTCTCTACCACCACACTACTGGCACTGCCGCCAGGTCGCAGCACATGCGATACCTGTTCGATTTATATCTGACGAGAGTTTATAAACTTGAGACAACCCTAATGCAAACTTTAGTAAATATACTTATCATTATTTAACTACGTACGTTTTACGCCATAGTTGTCCTTAACATTTTACATATTTGCACTAATATATTGATGTGAAATATTCATTATTTTGCTAGACAACTGGCAGTCCAAGACGACACAGCTTTGTAGTTTTGTGACAGCAACATATATACCCAACTGAGAGGAACAACAGATGTACTTGCTTCGGCAGTACATATACTAAAATTGGAACGATACAGAGAAGATTAGCATGGCCCCTGCGCAAGGATGACACGCAAAATCGTGAAGCGTTCCACATTTTTTGCCAACATTTACACTGTATTAGAAAAGGTTTCCACTATTTTATACGTATTTTTTAAATTGATGTTAATTTATATAAATTTTTACTATTTTGTAACTAAAATAATTTTTTTATGTTATTTAATTACAAAAATCGTAGTACTGAGTTAGAATGCAAGTCTATATTAGAAATAGTAAAAATCTTTAATTCGGATGAGTGGTTTTTGAGAAAAATATAAATATACGAGATAAAAAAAGTGTTTCTCATTTTCGAAAACTTAAAGCTTAACTTACTCTTTTAAACATAATCCAGTCTCTTCTTCATCTAACAACTTTACTACTTCTTTGTTATTTTCTACCTTATCATGGACTGTTTTACTCCCACTTCACACGCTTTATAAGCGTTTTTTCGGTCGCGGTCAATATCGCTTAGAGCTGTAAATAGTTTTTTTCCCACATTTAACTTCAAGATCTCTCAACAATTTAATTGATCCCTATTCCCTCCATTGAAACAAATCACAGCATACTGTGTACCCATTTCAAAGTTTGAACGCCAACAAAATTCTCTTTTAGTATTCTGGATCACAATACGGAATTACAATTTTTATTGACATTTTGCGTAAATCCATGTAATCCAAGTAGTTTGTAACCGGATCTCGTGTACATAGAATGTAACTATAGAGGAAAGAGTTGATAGTGTGTGTGATGTGGTTTGAGTTTAACTCTATTTCACCTTCTGCTTTGTGCAATGTTTGTAAAAACGTGCAAAAACATAATCCAACATTTAAAATAAAAAATAATTTTTTATTCGAGTTGAAAAATGTGATTTAATAGCTCCTGGCCAAAGTTGCACCCTCCAAACTAAACCAAAACCTTGCACCGATGGAAAAACTGCCCGTCTCTAAAACCGGCCAGTCGTGCTGGTTGATTAGAAAAGAAAACAGGATTTCAGACGTTTTTATCCTAAGTAAGTGATCTTTCCTTGTACAACTTGATGATGGTAAACTTTTGACACTTGTAAAAACTAAATTTTAAATATTTATATCTACATCTGTTTAAAAATTAGGAGGCAAAGATTTCATTATCATCTTGTATACAAATCCAAATATCCCCCATGATTTTTATGTCAGTGTCTTAATTCTAAATTTCATTATGGTTCATAGAAAACTTTGAAATGGTAAATTTTTAAAGCATTCGGTGTGTGGAGACAAAGTGATTACTAACGTTTGTAGAAAATTGTAATGTAGAAATAATAAATAATAGTGCGGACTTAAAAATAAAAATTTATTGTTCAATCATTAAAATAATAGGGTATTTTTTATTTTTAACTATAATAAAATCGTGCAAAATAAAATTCAATGATCAAAATAACAAAAAAATGTGGAACCTATACAGTTACGTGTCATCCTTGTTCAGGAGCCACGTCAACCTTCTCTGTACATTCCAGTCATAGAATAAGTGTGTACTGGCCAGTCTATCCTGTACGGCAGTACAGGGACCGTGGTACAGTATATATCTCTATGGTACTACACTACAATCCGTAAGGGACTTGGATCACTACTACACTATTAAATGTAAGTAAATACGTTAGACTACAGCAAGTTTACATTTATAACTGTGATTATTTACATTTGCTCTAGAATACTGCGCCTTTAAAATCTCTGATATCAATTAAATCTAATGGTAATTAAACTTTAATTACGGTTACCTCTCGCTTAAAAATTGTGTCGAGTGTGGCGCGACCTAGCGGCGGCTGAAGGAACCTTGTTGTGGTACTCGAGCACAGAGGCGCTCATCGTTATTGATTTTTGTCGTGGACGTTCAAAGATATGCGGCCACAATGCAACTATTCGCAGACGCTAGTATTTTTGTAGTAACGTACGTAAAACGAACGGACATTAAATTCTGTCTAGGGTTAGATACGGATACACAAAACTAATTAGTTATCTGTTTGTATGTTTAGATTTCCCTCCTAATGATGGATATCTTATTGTAAGGGTAGTTGTTAAGGGAAGTGTTGTTATTTCTTTAGTGTAGTTTATCGTTAAGTTATTGAAAATTGATGTACCTAAAATTAAAATACATCAATAAAGATTTCACATTATAAATAACTAAGGATTCAATGTAGCCTATAAATCTAAAAAATCAATTATCGCAACTATTAAACACAAGGCAAAAACACCTAGACTGCTTTGAGAATTGATGAGTATACAAAATCATGTGGTAACTGTCCAGAATTCTACAGGGTGATTCGGGTAGTGTTACCAGCACTTTCTGAGCTTATTGTACTATAAAAAATAATGAAAAAGTTCATACAAACATAGGCCCGGAAATGATTTGTTACTGAATAACGGCCAACAAAAGATTTCACCCCCAATTTAGTACCCGAGGTTAAATGATCATTTGCTGGTAGTGTGGGAAGAGGAATTTAGAGACGAATGTAGTTTTTTCGAATGGTTTATGACATGATAAATGGAATAACGTTTTTTCCATACTTGTATATATCTCTCTTATTGTTTAAGAGATGTATAACACAAAAAAGAGGATTCGAAAAAACGATTTTTAGGTTTTTTAAGTACAATTATTTTATTAAATAGGTGATGAAAACGTAAATTTTTCCAGAGACACTTTAATACTGAAGAAAATTATATACAATAAGACAATTACAATGAAATAATAGTTTTTAAAATCAAATTTTACTACCAACACTCATTGCGTAGAAAAACAAATTATCGAAATTGAATGACAGAAAACTATATGTACTCTTAACGATGCTTGAAGTAAAATTTAGAGACAGTTTTCGAAAAACTGTCCTTCTACTTCAATACATTTGGCAGCTCGGTTTCGGATCGATCGTGTAGCCCTCGATGGTGGTTATATTACAAACGCTGCATGGATATTCTTGATTTGTGCGGTGGCAATGTAATAATAACGAAAATCTAATACGATGGCATCCTCTGTCTTCATGGGGGAGACCAAAACAAGGTTCCTATTGCCGCCGCTAGGTCGCTCCACTCTCTACCACCACACTACTGGCACTGCCGCCAGGTCGCAGCACATGCGATACCTGTTCGATTTATATCTGACGAGAGTTTATAAACTTGAGACAACCCTAATGCAAACTTTAGTAAATATACTTATCATTATTTAACTACGTACGTTTTACGCCATAGTTGTCCTTAACATTTTACATATTTGCACTAATATATTGATGTGAAATATTCATTATTTTGCTAGACAACTGGCAGTCCAAGACGACACAGCTTTGTAGTTTTGTGACAGCAACATATATACCCAACTGAGAGGAACAACAGATGTACTTGCTTCGGCAGTACATATACTAAAATTGGAACGATACAGAGAAGATTAGCATGGCCCCTGCGCAAGGATGACACGCAAAATCGTGAAGCGTTCCACATTTTTTGCCAACATTTACACTGTATTAGAAAAGGTTTCCACTATTTTATACGTATTTTTTAAATTGATGTTAATTTATATAAATTTTTACTATTTTGTAACTAAAATAATTTTTTTATGTTATTTAATTACAAAAATCGTAGTACTGAGTTAGAATGCAAGTCTATATTAGAAATAGTAAAAATCTTTAATTCGGATGAGTGGTTTTTGAGAAAAATATAAATATACGAGATAAAAAAAGTGTTTCTCATTTTCGAAAACTTAAAGCTTAACTTACTCTTTTAAACATAATCCAGTCTCTTCTTCATCTAACAACTTTACTACTTCTTTGTTATTTTCTACCTTATCATGGACTGTTTTACTCCCACTTCACACGCTTTATAAGCGTTTTTTTCGGTCGCGGTCAATATCGCTTAGAGCTGTAAATAGTTTTTTTCCCACATTTAACTTCAAGATCTCTCAACAATTTAATTGATCCCTATTCCCTCCATTGAAACAAATCACAGCATACTGTGTACCCATTTCAAAGTTTGAACGCCAACAAAATTCTCTTTTAGTATTCTGGATCACAATACGGAATTACAATTTTTATTGACATTTTGCGTAAATCCATGTAATCCAAGTAGTTTGTAACCGGATCTCGTGTACATAGAATGTAACTATAGAGGAAAGAGTTGATAGTGTGTGTGATGTGGTTTGAGTTTAACTCTATTTCACCTTCTGCTTTGTGCAATGTTTGTAAAAACGTGCAAAAACATAATCCAACATTTAAAATAAAAAATAATTTTTTATTCGAGTTGAAAAATGTGATTTAATAGCTCCTGGCCAAAGTTGCACCCTCCAAACTAAACCAAAACCTTGCACCGATGGAAAAACTGCCCGTCTCTAAAACCGGCCAGTCGTGCTGGTTGATTAGAAAAGAAAACAGGATTTCAGACGTTTTTATCCTAAGTAAGTGATCTTTCCTTGTACAACTTGATGATGGTAAACTTTTGACACTTGTAAAAACTAAATTTTAAATATTTATATCTACATCTGTTTAAAAATTAGGAGGCAAAGATTTCATTATCATCTTGTATACAAATCCAAATATCCCCCATGATTTTTATGTCAGTGTCTTAATTCTAAATTTCATTATGGTTCATAGAAAACTTTGAAATGGTAAATTTTTAAAGCATTCGGTGTGTGGAGACAAAGTGATTACTAACGTTTGTAGAAAATTGTAATGTAGAAATAATAAATAATAGTGCGGACTTAAAAATAAAAATTTATTGTTCAATCATTAAAATAATAGGGTATTTTTTATTTTTAACTATAATAAAATCGTGCAAAATAAAATTCAATGATCAAAATAACAAAAAAATGTGGAACCTATACAGTTACGTGTCATCCTTGTTCAGGAGCCACGTCAACCTTCTCTGTACATTCCAGTCATAGAATAAGTGTGTACTGGCCAGTCTATCCTGTACGGCAGTACAGGGACCGTGGTACAGTATATATCTCTATGGTACTACACTACAATCCGTAAGGGACTTGGATCACTACTACACTATTAAATGTAAGTAAATACGTTAGACTACAGCAAGTTTACATTTATAACTGTGATTATTTACATTTGCTCTAGAATACTGCGCCTTTAAAATCTCTGATATCAATTAAATCTAATGGTAATTAAACTTTAATTACGGTTACCTCTCGCTTAAAAATTGTGTCGAGTGTGGCGCGACCTAGCGGCGGCTGAAGGAACCTTGTTGTGGTACTCGAGCACAGAGGCGCTCATCGTTATTGATTTTTGTCGTGGACGTTCAAAGATATGCGGCCACAATGCAACTATTCGCAGACGCTAGTATTTTTGTAGTAACGTACGTAAAACGAACGGACATTAAATTCTGTCTAGGGTTAGATACGGATACACAAAACTAATTAGTTATCTGTTTGTATGTTTAGATTTCCCTCCTAATGATGGATATCTTATTGTAAGGGTAGTTGTTAAGGGAAGTGTTGTTATTTCTTTAGTGTAGTTTATCGTTAAGTTATTGAAAATTGATGTACCTAAAATTAAAATACATCAATAAAGATTTCACATTATAAATAACTAAGGATTCAATGTAGCCTATAAATCTAAAAAATCAATTATCGCAACTATTAAACACAAGGCAAAAACACCTAGACTGCTTTGAGAATTGATGAGTATACAAAATCATGTGGTAACTGTCCAGAATTCTACAGGGTGATTCGGGTAGTGTTACCAGCACTTTCTGAGCTTATTGTACTATAAAAAATAATGAAAAAGTTCATACAAACATAGGCCCGGAAATGATTTGTTACTGAATAACGGCCAACAAAAGATTTCACCCCCAATTTAGTACCCGAGGTTAAATGATCATTTGCTGGTAGTGTGGGAAGAGGAATTTAGAGACGAATGTAGTTTTTTCGAATGGTTTATGACATGATAAATGGAATAACGTTTTTTCCATACTTGTATATATCTCTCTTATTGTTTAAGAGATGTATAACACAAAAAAGAGGATTCGAAAAACGATTTTTAGGTTTTTTAAGTACAATTATTTTATTAAATAGGTGATGAAAACGTAAATTTTTCCAGAGACACTTTAATACTGAAGAAAATTATATACAATAAGACAATTACAATGAAATAATAGTTTTTAAAATCAAATTTTACTACCAACACTCATTGCGTAGAAAAAACAAATTATCGAAATTGAATGACAGAAAACTATATGTACTCTTAACGATGCTTGAAGTAAAATTTAGAGACAGTTTTCGAAAAACTGTCCTTCTACTTCAATACATTTGGCAGCTCGGTTTCGGATCGATCGTGTAGCCCTCGATGGTGGTTATATTACAAACGCTGCATGGATATTCTTGATTTGTGCGGTGGCAATGTAATAATAACGAAAATCTAATACGATGGCATCCTCTGTCTTCATGGGGGAGACCAAAACAAGGTTCCTATTGCCGCCGCTAGGTCGCTCCACTCTCTACCACCACACTACTGGCACTGCCGCCAGGTCGCAGCACATGCGATACCTGTTCGATTTATATCTGACGAGAGTTTATAAACTTGAGACAACCCTAATGCAAACTTTAGTAAATATACTTATCATTATTTAACTACGTACGTTTTACGCCATAGTTGTCCTTAACATTTTACATATTTGCACTAATATATTGATGTGAAATATTCATTATTTTGCTAGACAACTGGCAGTCCAAGACGACACAGCTTTGTAGTTTTGTGACAGCAACATATATACCCAACTGAGAGGAACAACAGATGTACTTGCTTCGGCAGTACATATACTAAAATTGGAACGATACAGAGAAGATTAGCATGGCCCCTGCGCAAGGATGACACGCAAAATCGTGAAGCGTTCCACATTTTTTGCCAACATTTACACTGTATTAGAAAAGGTTTCCACTATTTTATACGTATTTTTTAAATTGATGTTAATTTATATAAATTTTTACTATTTTGTAACTAAAATAATTTTTTTATGTTATTTAATTACAAAAATCGTAGTACTGAGTTAGAATGCAAGTCTATATTAGAAATAGTAAAAATCTTTAATTCGGATGAGTGGTTTTTGAGAAAAATATAAATATACGAGATAAAAAAAGTGTTTCTCATTTTCGAAAACTTAAAGCTTAACTTACTCTTTTAAACATAATCCAGTCTCTTCTTCATCTAACAACTTTACTACTTCTTTGTTATTTTCTACCTTATCATGGACTGTTTTACTCCCACTTCACACGCTTTATAAGCGTTTTTTCGGTCGCGGTCAATATCGCTTAGAGCTGTAAATAGTTTTTTTCCCACATTTAACTTCAAGATCTCTCAACAATTTAATTGATCCCTATTCCCTCCATTGAAACAAATCACAGCATACTGTGTACCCATTTCAAAGTTTGAACGCCAACAAAATTCTCTTTTAGTATTCTGGATCACAATACGGAATTACAATTTTTATTGACATTTTGCGTAAATCCATGTAATCCAAGTAGTTTGTAACCGGATCTCGTGTACATAGAATGTAACTATAGAGGAAAGAGTTGATAGTGTGTGTGATGTGGTTTGAGTTTAACTCTATTTCACCTTCTGCTTTGTGCAATGTTTGTAAAAACGTGCAAAAACATAATCCAACATTTAAAATAAAAAATAATTTTTTATTCGAGTTGAAAAATGTGATTTAATAGCTCCTGGCCAAAGTTGCACCCTCCAAACTAAACCAAAACCTTGCACCGATGGAAAAACTGCCCGTCTCTAAAACCGGCCAGTCGTGCTGGTTGATTAGAAAAGAAAACAGGATTTCAGACGTTTTTATCCTAAGTAAGTGATCTTTCCTTGTACAACTTGATGATGGTAAACTTTTGACACTTGTAAAAACTAAATTTTAAATATTTATATCTACATCTGTTTAAAAATTAGGAGGCAAAGATTTCATTATCATCTTGTATACAAATCCAAATATCCCCCATGATTTTTATGTCAGTGTCTTAATTCTAAATTTCATTATGGTTCATAGAAAACTTTGAAATGGTAAATTTTTAAAGCATTCGGTGTGTGGAGACAAAGTGATTACTAACGTTTGTAGAAAATTGTAATGTAGAAATAATAAATAATAGTGCGGACTTAAAAATAAAAATTTATTGTTCAATCATTAAAATAATAGGGTATTTTTTATTTTTAACTATAATAAAATCGTGCAAAATAAAATTCAATGATCAAAATAACAAAAAAATGTGGAACCTATACAGTTACGTGTCATCCTTGTTCAGGAGCCACGTCAACCTTCTCTGTACATTCCAGTCATAGAATAAGTGTGTACTGGCCAGTCTATCCTGTACGGCAGTACAGGGACCGTGGTACAGTATATATCTCTATGGTACTACACTACAATCCGTAAGGGACTTGGATCACTACTACACTATTAAATGTAAGTAAATACGTTAGACTACAGCAAGTTTACATTTATAACTGTGATTATTTACATTTGCTCTAGAATACTGCGCCTTTAAAATCTCTGATATCAATTAAATCTAATGGTAATTAAACTTTAATTACGGTTACCTCTCGCTTAAAAATTGTGTCGAGTGTGGCGCGACCTAGCGGCGGCTGAAGGAACCTTGTTGTGGTACTCGAGCACAGAGGCGCTCATCGTTATTGATTTTTGTCGTGGACGTTCAAAGATATGCGGCCACAATGCAACTATTCGCAGACGCTAGTATTTTTGTAGTAACGTACGTAAAACGAACGGACATTAAATTCTGTCTAGGGTTAGATACGGATACACAAAACTAATTAGTTATCTGTTTGTATGTTTAGATTTCCCTCCTAATGATGGATATCTTATTGTAAGGGTAGTTGTTAAGGGAAGTGTTGTTATTTCTTTAGTGTAGTTTATCGTTAAGTTATTGAAAATTGATGTACCTAAAATTAAAATACATCAATAAAGATTTCACATTATAAATAACTAAGGATTCAATGTAGCCTATAAATCTAAAAAATCAATTATCGCAACTATTAAACACAAGGCAAAAACACCTAGACTGCTTTGAGAATTGATGAGTATACAAAATCATGTGGTAACTGTCCAGAATTCTACAGGGTGATTCGGGTAGTGTTACCAGCACTTTCTGAGCTTATTGTACTATAAAAAATAATGAAAAAGTTCATACAAACATAGGCCCGGAAATGATTTGTTACTGAATAACGGCCAACAAAAGATTTCACCCCCAATTTAGTACCCGAGGTTAAATGATCATTTGCTGGTAGTGTGGGAAGAGGAATTTAGAGACGAATGTAGTTTTTTCGAATGGTTTATGACATGATAAATGGAATAACGTTTTTTCCATACTTGTATATATCTCTCTTATTGTTTAAGAGATGTAAAACACAAAAAAGAGGATTCGAAAAACGATTTTTAGGTTTTTTAAGTACAATTATTTTATTAAATAGGTGATGAAAACGTAAATTTTTCCAGAGACACTTTAATACTGAAGAAAATTATATACAATAAGACAATTACAATGAAATAATAGTTTTTAAAATCAAATTTTACTACCAACACTCATTGCGTAGAAAAACAAATTATCGAAATTGAATGACAGAAAACTATATGTACTCTTAACGATGCTTGAAGTAAAATTTAGAGACAGTTTTCGAAAAACTGTCCTTCTACTTCAATACATTTGGCAGCTCGGTTTCGGATCGATCGTGTAGCCCTCGATGGTGGTTATATTACAAACGCTGCATGGATATTCTTGATTTGTGCGGTGGCAATGTAATAATAACGAAAATCTAATACGATGGCATCCTCTGTCTTCATGGGGGAGACCAAAACAAGGTTCCTATTGCCGCCGCTAGGTCGCTCCACTCTCTACCACCACACTACTGGCACTGCCGCCAGGTCGCAGCACATGCGATACCTGTTCGATTTATATCTGACGAGAGTTTATAAACTTGAGACAACCCTAATGCAAACTTTAGTAAATATACTTATCATTATTTAACTACGTACGTTTTACGCCATAGTTGTCCTTAACATTTTACATATTTGCACTAATATATTGATGTGAAATATTCATTATTTTGCTAGACAACTGGCAGTCCAAGACGACACAGCTTTGTAGTTTTGTGACAGCAACATATATACCCAACTGAGAGGAACAACAGATGTACTTGCTTCGGCAGTACATATACTAAAATTGGAACGATACAGAGAAGATTAGCATGGCCCCTGCGCAAGGATGACACGCAAAATCGTGAAGCGTTCCACATTTTTTGCCAACATTTACACTGTATTAGAAAAGGTTTCCACTATTTTATACGTATTTTTTAAATTGATGTTAATTTATATAAATTTTTACTATTTTGTAACTAAAATAATTTTTTTATGTTATTTAATTACAAAAATCGTAGTACTGAGTTAGAATGCAAGTCTATATTAGAAATAGTAAAAATCTTTAATTCGGATGAGTGGTTTTTGAGAAAAATATAAATATACGAGATAAAAAAAGTGTTTCTCATTTTCGAAAACTTAAAGCTTAACTTACTCTTTTAAACATAATCCAGTCTCTTCTTCATCTAACAACTTTACTACTTCTTTGTTATTTTCTACCTTATCATGGACTGTTTTACTCCCACTTCACACGCTTTATAAGCGTTTTTTCGGTCGCGGTCAATATCGCTTAGAGCTGTAAATAGTTTTTTTCCCACATTTAACTTCAAGATCTCTCAACAATTTAATTGATCCCTATTCCCTCCATTGAAACAAATCACAGCATACTGTGTACCCATTTCAAAGTTTGAACGCCAACAAAATTCTCTTTTAGTATTCTGGATCACAATACGGAATTACAATTTTTATTGACATTTTGCGTAAATCCATGTAATCCAAGTAGTTTGTAACCGGATCTCGTGTACATAGAATGTAACTATAGAGGAAAGAGTTGATAGTGTGTGTGATGTGGTTTGAGTTTAACTCTATTTCACCTTCTGCTTTGTGCAATGTTTGTAAAAACGTGCAAAAACATAATCCAACATTTAAAATAAAAAATAATTTTTTATTCGAGTTGAAAAATGTGATTTAATAGCTCCTGGCCAAAGTTGCACCCTCCAAACTAAACCAAAACCTTGCACCGATGGAAAAACTGCCCGTCTCTAAAACCGGCCAGTCGTGCTGGTTGATTAGAAAAGAAAACAGGATTTCAGACGTTTTTATCCTAAGTAAGTGATCTTTCCTTGTACAACTTGATGATGGTAAACTTTTGACACTTGTAAAAAACTAAATTTTAAATATTTATATCTACATCTGTTTAAAAATTAGGAGGCAAAGATTTCATTATCATCTTGTATACAAATCCAAATATCCCCCATGATTTTTATGTCAGTGTCTTAATTCTAAATTTCATTATGGTTCATAGAAAACTTTGAAATGGTAAATTTTTAAAGCATTCGGTGTGTGGAGACAAAGTGATTACTAACGTTTGTAGAAAATTGTAATGTAGAAATAATAAATAATAGTGCGGACTTAAAAATAAAAATTTATTGTTCAATCATTAAAATAATAGGGTATTTTTTATTTTTAACTATAATAAAATCGTGCAAAATAAAATTCAATGATCAAAATAACAAAAAAATGTGGAACCTATACAGTTACGTGTCATCCTTGTTCAGGAGCCACGTCAACCTTCTCTGTACATTCCAGTCATAGAATAAGTGTGTACTGGCCAGTCTATCCTGTACGGCAGTACAGGGACCGTGGTACAGTATATATCTCTATGGTACTACACTACAATCCGTAAGGGACTTGGATCACTACTACACTATTAAATGTAAGTAAATACGTTAGACTACAGCAAGTTTACATTTATAACTGTGATTATTTACATTTGCTCTAGAATACTGCGCCTTTAAAATCTCTGATATCAATTAAATCTAATGGTAATTAAACTTTAATTACGGTTACCTCTCGCTTAAAAATTGTGTCGAGTGTGGCGCGACCTAGCGGCGGCTGAAGGAACCTTGTTGTGGTACTCGAGCACAGAGGCGCTCATCGTTATTGATTTTTGTCGTGGACGTTCAAAGATATGCGGCCACAATGCAACTATTCGCAGACGCTAGTATTTTTGTAGTAACGTACGTAAAACGAACGGACATTAAATTCTGTCTAGGGTTAGATACGGATACACAAAACTAATTAGTTATCTGTTTGTATGTTTAGATTTCCCTCCTAATGATGGATATCTTATTGTAAGGGTAGTTGTTAAGGGAAGTGTTGTTATTTCTTTAGTGTAGTTTATCGTTAAGTTATTGAAAATTGATGTACCTAAAATTAAAATACATCAATAAAGATTTCACATTATAAATAACTAAGGATTCAATGTAGCCTATAAATCTAAAAAATCAATTATCGCAACTATTAAACACAAGGCAAAAACACCTAGACTGCTTTGAGAATTGATGAGTATACAAAATCATGTGGTAACTGTCCAGAATTCTACAGGGTGATTCGGGTAGTGTTACCAGCACTTTCTGAGCTTATTGTACTATAAAAAATAATGAAAAAGTTCATACAAACATAGGCCCGGAAATGATTTGTTACTGAATAACGGCCAACAAAAGATTTCACCCCCAATTTAGTACCCGAGGTTAAATGATCATTTGCTGGTAGTGTGGGAAGAGGAATTTAGAGACGAATGTAGTTTTTTCGAATGGTTTATGACATGATAAATGGAATAACGTTTTTTCCATACTTGTATATATCTCTCTTATTGTTTAAGAGATGTATAACACAAAAAAGAGGATTCGAAAAACGATTTTTAGGTTTTTTAAGTACAATTATTTTATTAAATAGGTGATGAAAACGTAAATTTTTCCAGAGACACTTTAATACTGAAGAAAATTATATACAATAAGACAATTACAATGAAATAATAGTTTTTAAAATCAAATTTTACTACCAACACTCATTGCGTAGAAAAACAAATTATCGAAATTGAATGACAGAAAACTATATGTACTCTTAACGATGCTTGAAGTAAAATTTAGAGACAGTTTTCGAAAAACTGTCCTTCTACTTCAATACATTTGGCAGCTCGGTTTCGGATCGATCGTGTAGCCCTCGATGGTGGTTATATTACAAACGCTGCATGGATATTCTTGATTTGTGCGGTGGCAATGTAATAATAACGAAAATCTAATACGATGGCATCCTCTGTCTTCATGGGGGAGACCAAAACAAGGTTCCTATTGCCGCCGCTAGGTCGCTCCACTCTCTACCACCACACTACTGGCACTGCCGCCAGGTCGCAGCACATGCGATACCTGTTCGATTTATATCTGACGAGAGTTTATAAACTTGAGACAACCCTAATGCAAACTTTAGTAAATATACTTATCATTATTTAACTACGTACGTTTTACGCCATAGTTGTCCTTAACATTTTACATATTTGCACTAATATATTGATGTGAAATATTCATTATTTTGCTAGACAACTGGCAGTCCAAGACGACACAGCTTTGTAGTTTTGTGACAGCAACATATATACCCAACTGAGAGGAACAACAGATGTACTTGCTTCGGCAGTACATATACTAAAATTGGAACGATACAGAGAAGATTAGCATGGCCCCTGCGCAAGGATGACACGCAAAATCGTGAAGCGTTCCACATTTTTTGCCAACATTTACACTGTATTAGAAAAGGTTTCCACTATTTTATACGTATTTTTTAAATTGATGTTAATTTATATAAATTTTTACTATTTTGTAACTAAAATAATTTTTTTATGTTATTTAATTACAAAAATCGTAGTACTGAGTTAGAATGCAAGTCTATATTAGAAATAGTAAAAATCTTTAATTCGGATGAGTGGTTTTTGAGAAAAATATAAATATACGAGATAAAAAAAGTGTTTCTCATTTTCGAAAACTTAAAGCTTAACTTACTCTTTTAAACATAATCCAGTCTCTTCTTCATCTAACAACTTTACTACTTCTTTGTTATTTTCTACCTTATCATGGACTGTTTTACTCCCACTTCACACGCTTTATAAGCGTTTTTTTCGGTCGCGGTCAATATCGCTTAGAGCTGTAAATAGTTTTTTTCCCACATTTAACTTCAAGATCTCTCAACAATTTAATTGATCCCTATTCCCTCCATTGAAACAAATCACAGCATACTGTGTACCCATTTCAAAGTTTGAACGCCAACAAAATTCTCTTTTAGTATTCTGGATCACAATACGGAATTACAATTTTTATTGACATTTTGCGTAAATCCATGTAATCCAAGTAGTTTGTAACCGGATCTCGTGTACATAGAATGTAACTATAGAGGAAAGAGTTGATAGTGTGTGTGATGTGGTTTGAGTTTAACTCTATTTCACCTTCTGCTTTGTGCAATGTTTGTAAAAACGTGCAAAAACATAATCCAACATTTAAAATAAAAAATAATTTTTTATTCGAGTTGAAAAATGTGATTTAATAGCTCCTGGCCAAAGTTGCACCCTCCAAACTAAACCAAAACCTTGCACCGATGGAAAAACTGCCCGTCTCTAAAACCGGCCAGTCGTGCTGGTTGATTAGAAAAGAAAACAGGATTTCAGACGTTTTTATCCTAAGTAAGTGATCTTTCCTTGTACAACTTGATGATGGTAAACTTTTGACACTTGTAAAAACTAAATTTTAAATATTTATATCTACATCTGTTTAAAAATTAGGAGGCAAAGATTTCATTATCATCTTGTATACAAATCCAAATATCCCCCATGATTTTTATGTCAGTGTCTTAATTCTAAATTTCATTATGGTTCATAGAAAACTTTGAAATGGTAAATTTTTAAAGCATTCGGTGTGTGGAGACAAAGTGATTACTAACGTTTGTAGAAAATTGTAATGTAGAAATAATAAATAATAGTGCGGACTTAAAAATAAAAATTTATTGTTCAATCATTAAAATAATAGGGTATTTTTTATTTTTAACTATAATAAAATCGTGCAAAATAAAATTCAATGATCAAAATAACAAAAAAATGTGGAACCTATACAGTTACGTGTCATCCTTGTTCAGGAGCCACGTCAACCTTCTCTGTACATTCCAGTCATAGAATAAGTGTGTACTGGCCAGTCTATCCTGTACGGCAGTACAGGGACCGTGGTACAGTATATATCTCTATGGTACTACACTACAATCCGTAAGGGACTTGGATCACTACTACACTATTAAATGTAAGTAAATACGTTAGACTACAGCAAGTTTACATTTATAACTGTGATTATTTACATTTGCTCTAGAATACTGCGCCTTTAAAATCTCTGATATCAATTAAATCTAATGGTAATTAAACTTTAATTACGGTTACCTCTCGCTTAAAAATTGTGTCGAGTGTGGCGCGACCTAGCGGCGGCTGAAGGAACCTTGTTGTGGTACTCGAGCACAGAGGCGCTCATCGTTATTGATTTTTGTCGTGGACGTTCAAAGATATGCGGCCACAATGCAACTATTCGCAGACGCTAGTATTTTTGTAGTAACGTACGTAAAACGAACGGACATTAAATTCTGTCTAGGGTTAGATACGGATACACAAAACTAATTAGTTATCTGTTTGTATGTTTAGATTTCCCTCCTAATGATGGATATCTTATTGTAAGGGTAGTTGTTAAGGGAAGTGTTGTTATTTCTTTAGTGTAGTTTATCGTTAAGTTATTGAAAATTGATGTACCTAAAATTAAAATACATCAATAAAGATTTCACATTATAAATAACTAAGGATTCAATGTAGCCTATAAATCTAAAAAATCAATTATCGCAACTATTAAACACAAGGCAAAAACACCTAGACTGCTTTGAGAATTGATGAGTATACAAAATCATGTGGTAACTGTCCAGAATTCTACAGGGTGATTCGGGTAGTGTTACCAGCACTTTCTGAGCTTATTGTACTATAAAAAATAATGAAAAAGTTCATACAAACATAGGCCCGGAAATGATTTGTTACTGAATAACGGCCAACAAAAGATTTCACCCCCAATTTAGTACCCGAGGTTAAATGATCATTTGCTGGTAGTGTGGGAAGAGGAATTTAGAGACGAATGTAGTTTTTTCGAATGGTTTATGACATGATAAATGGAATAACGTTTTTTCCATACTTGTATATATCTCTCTTATTGTTTAAGAGATGTATAAACACAAAAAAGAGGATTCGAAAAACGATTTTTAGGTTTTTTAAGTACAATTATTTTATTAAATAGGTGATGAAAACGTAAATTTTTCCAGAGACACTTTAATACTGAAGAAAATTATATACAATAAGACAATTACAATGAAATAATAGTTTTTAAAATCAAATTTTACTACCAACACTCATTGCGTAGAAAAACAAATTATCGAAATTGAATGACAGAAAACTATATGTACTCTTAACGATGCTTGAAGTAAAATTTAGAGACAGTTTTCGAAAAACTGTCCTTCTACTTCAATACATTTGGCAGCTCGGTTTCGGATCGATCGTGTAGCCCTCGATGGTGGTTATATTACAAACGCTGCATGGATATTCTTGATTTGTGCGGTGGCAATGTAATAATAACGAAAATCTAATACGATGGCATCCTCTGTCTTCATGGGGGAGACCAAAACAAGGTTCCTATTGCCGCCGCTAGGTCGCTCCACTCTCTACCACCACACTACTGGCACTGCCGCCAGGTCGCAGCACATGCGATACCTGTTCGATTTATATCTGACGAGAGTTTATAAACTTGAGACAACCCTAATGCAAACTTTAGTAAATATACTTATCATTATTTAACTACGTACGTTTTACGCCATAGTTGTCCTTAACATTTTACATATTTGCACTAATATATTGATGTGAAATATTCATTATTTTGCTAGACAACTGGCAGTCCAAGACGACACAGCTTTGTAGTTTTGTGACAGCAACATATATACCCAACTGAGAGGAACAACAGATGTACTTGCTTCGGCAGTACATATACTAAAATTGGAACGATACAGAGAAGATTAGCATGGCCCCTGCGCAAGGATGACACGCAAAATCGTGAAGCGTTCCACATTTTTTGCCAACATTTACACTGTATTAGAAAAGGTTTCCACTATTTTATACGTATTTTTTAAATTGATGTTAATTTATATAAATTTTTACTATTTTGTAACTAAAATAATTTTTTTATGTTATTTAATTACAAAAATCGTAGTACTGAGTTAGAATGCAAGTCTATATTAGAAATAGTAAAAATCTTTAATTCGGATGAGTGGTTTTTGAGAAAAATATAAATATACGAGATAAAAAAAGTGTTTCTCATTTTCGAAAACTTAAAGCTTAACTTACTCTTTTAAACATAATCCAGTCTCTTCTTCATCTAACAACTTTACTACTTCTTTGTTATTTTCTACCTTATCATGGACTGTTTTACTCCCACTTCACACGCTTTATAAGCGTTTTTTCGGTCGCGGTCAATATCGCTTAGAGCTGTAAATAGTTTTTTTCCCACATTTAACTTCAAGATCTCTCAACAATTTAATTGATCCCTATTCCCTCCATTGAAACAAATCACAGCATACTGTGTACCCATTTCAAAGTTTGAACGCCAACAAAATTCTCTTTTAGTATTCTGGATCACAATACGGAATTACAATTTTTATTGACATTTTGCGTAAATCCATGTAATCCAAGTAGTTTGTAACCGGATCTCGTGTACATAGAATGTAACTATAGAGGAAAGAGTTGATAGTGTGTGTGATGTGGTTTGAGTTTAACTCTATTTCACCTTCTGCTTTGTGCAATGTTTGTAAAAACGTGCAAAAACATAATCCAACATTTAAAATAAAAAATAATTTTTTATTCGAGTTGAAAAATGTGATTTAATAGCTCCTGGCCAAAGTTGCACCCTCCAAACTAAACCAAAACCTTGCACCGATGGAAAAACTGCCCGTCTCTAAAACCGGCCAGTCGTGCTGGTTGATTAGAAAAGAAAACAGGATTTCAGACGTTTTTATCCTAAGTAAGTGATCTTTCCTTGTACAACTTGATGATGGTAAACTTTTGACACTTGTAAAAACTAAATTTTAAATATTTATATCTACATCTGTTTAAAAATTAGGAGGCAAAGATTTCATTATCATCTTGTATACAAATCCAAATATCCCCCATGATTTTTATGTCAGTGTCTTAATTCTAAATTTCATTATGGTTCATAGAAAACTTTGAAATGGTAAATTTTTAAAGCATTCGGTGTGTGGAGACAAAGTGATTACTAACGTTTGTAGAAAATTGTAATGTAGAAATAATAAATAATAGTGCGGACTTAAAAAATAAAAATTTATTGTTCAATCATTAAAATAATAGGGTATTTTTTATTTTTAACTATAATAAAATCGTGCAAAATAAAAATTCAATGATCAAAATAACAAAAAAATGTGGAACCTATACAGTTACGTGTCATCCTTGTTCAGGAGCCAACGTCAACCTTCTCTGTACATTCCAGTCATAGAATAAGTGTGTACTGGCCAGTCTATCCTGTACGGCAGTACAGGGACCGTGGTACAGTATATATCTCTATGGTACTACACTACAATCCGTAAGGGACTTGGATCACTACTACACTATTAAATGTAAGTAAATACGTTAGACTACAGCAAGTTTACATTTATAACTGTGATTATTTACATTTGCTCTAGAATACTGCGCCTTTAAAATCTCTGATATCAATTAAATCTAATGGTAATTAAACTTTAATTACGGTTACCTCTCGCTTAAAAAATTGTTGTCGAGTGTGTGGCGCGACCTAGCGGCGGCTGAAGGAACCTTGTT
This sequence comes from Homalodisca vitripennis, assembly GCF_021130785.1. NCBI lineage: Eukaryota > Metazoa > Arthropoda > Insecta > Hemiptera > Cicadellidae > Homalodisca > Homalodisca vitripennis. The sequence goes on along the minus strand of NC_060210.1, from coordinate 198,060,728 downwards.
GTGGTACTCGAGCACAGAGGCGCTCATCGTTATTGATTTTTTGTCGTTGACGTTCAAAGATATGCGGCCACAATGCAACTATTCGCAGACGCTTGGGGGGGGGGGTGGGGGGGGGGGGGGGTGGGGGGGGGGGGGGGTGGGGGGGGGGGGGGGTGGGGGGGGGGGGGGGTGGGGGGGGGGGGGGGTGGGGGGGGGACAGAAGAATAACAACAAACATTTACTATCACCTGTTTAAATGTCTATAAATTGTTGTAAGACTACTTAATTATTCTTGAATTTTACAGGGGATTAAAAACACATTATCTGGTAATTAAGCCAAGTCCATAAATATAATGGATAAGGGAATTTTAAAGACCAGTGGGTGCGTAGCGCGGAGGGATTTTTTAAATAGGAATAAGCCTATATGTTAACCAAGGAATCCCAAGAATGTCCATGTAAAATTTCAGTACAATTGGTCCAGTAGTTTTTTACGTAATTGAGTAAAACACACACACACACACACACACACACACACACACACACACAGACTCCATTAGATTTTTATATAATAGTATAGATAGATAGCATAATGTCAAAATTGCTTATAGACTATTGGAATCCACCTAAGCTTGACTTTTTGTTGACCGTAAAAAAATTTGTTTATGCCTCAAAGTCAATGCTAGTTGTAATGCAACTTCTTAGCAGTTATGTTTTAAATGCTTCTAAAATAATTAAACAAAAAATAAAACTATAAAAGTTTTATATTATAACAACATGATTAACGACAAATCACCTACCTTATTGACATACAGCTATGGACACCATACGGATGCATTAACAGAAATACACCATTGGGTATTATTTGTATTAGTAATTACAATTTTACTATTACACAATGTCAAATGTAATGAGTTTTAGCAATTCACAACTAATTAATTTAATATGTACATGTCTACATGGGTGGATTAACATCAGGAGATATGCAAAGTATAACTCATACTGTAGAAAAAGGCCATCTGAATGTTTGGTAATCCCAGATTCAGGGATTTTTTTAATTATTTTAAGCAATTAAAAAATATTAATGGTGGATAAACCTATATATTCTAGATATAGTGATGAAATGTTTACATCAAAACACACCAGAAATTACAAGGAATTTTACACAGATGCACCACTATAACACAACATATGCAAGCAACTGCTGTCTGCAAACGTAATTCAACTGAGAAAAGTCCAAGCTACACCAGCTCTAAGATTTAGAATGCATTACCAGAGGAGTTAAAGATGACAGATAAGAAACACTTTGGATTCAGCCTCAAGAACTGGCTACAGCACAAACCTTCTACTCACAGAAAGAATTTTACGAATGGAAGATCTAAGACAACCAAAATTAAAAGTTTTAGTGTTGTATTTTAAGATACCATGACTAAACTTGAAATTTGTGTAAATAAAGATAATTTGACTCTAATTTATATAATTACACAGCACTTAGAACATTTTCATGAAATATATTTTTAGGCAACTTACCTGAAATATAACTTATCATATGAGACATTAGAACTTTTCAACATTTCGTCTTTGCCACTCACATTACAGCAATATTACTCACATTGTCATGTCATCTATCCCTTCAGTAAGTCTGAGCAGCAAATTTATATGTTTATAAGCATGCATTGCATTTATAAATCTGTAAATTTCGTCAATTGTTTACAAAATGTTTCTTTATTTCTAAAATTAATAACTTAATATTGTGTTTTTCTAAGTAATAATATGGAAACTGAAATAAAATAATTGGTTTTGTCATCACTATATTTTTAAATGTTTATTAGAACAATTTTTTTCGTTATAAAAAAATACATTTTCATTTTTGGAGAGAAAATTACATTTTTTGTAAATAAAAAAGCGTATTCCAATCATTACAGTTGGAAAATAAAAATATAATGCATTAAACAAAATATACTTTCATCCGCAAATACAGTATATGCAAAGGCACATGCATTTAGTACTGCATTTCAAAGGAATAATGTAATTTTCAAAGCATTGTTTTACCGTCACAACCACTTTTAGCCTGTTTTGTTCTTAACGACTACACTTACCAGAACTGACCCGATGAAGAAGCGTGACAGGAGCATCCAGTACTTCCTGTGCGAAGGGACAGCCTCCAGCATAGAGTATGCTGCACTGGCCCCCGTGAAGAGAAGCAGCGACATGACTAGAGGCAGGCGGACCGAGCCCCGCCGGTTGCCCCACCAGCCCACCAAAGGCGAGAATAATACCATCTGAGCTTAGAGGGTTAGCTGCCACAACGTAACCCATGAACTCCCTTGCCAGCCGAGGGATCCAGCTGAGTGAAAAGGAAGAAGAACTCTTATTTAGGCTTCTTTTGGCATCACTGTATTTTATAATTTTTAGTTAATTTTATACCTGGATCACTAAATTGTAATTTTAAATTAGGCCTACGCCTATTAAACAAAATATTCACTGTACTTGACAATGTCAAGGAAAATGACAAAAAACTTTACTCTTGAATAGAGTAAAGAAAACATGTATTTAAAGGGTTGATGAATTTTTTTAAATGTATTTGTACTTAATAATTATAGGTTAGCGTGTTGTTATCCTTTAACTGATGACGTTGTTATACGTTTTGTGTTTTGTTCTGACAATAAATGATTGATTGAGTTTTCTTGATTACTACCTGAAAAACTAATGTTGCAAATTAAGCAGTTAGGCTACCGGAATTGAAGTTACTTACATTTTTTTAAATCCACTATACAACTATTTCAATCTTATTTTCACTTGTATTGCGTCCCTCTTCCTCATTCTTTAGTACTTTTAGTACTAATGAAGAAGATTACCTGAATTTTCCAGTACATTGCAATAGTTAGTTCTGCTATTTCAATAATGTTTAAATTATATTGAGCTTTCCCTTTTTATTTTTGAACTGCATGTATAAAACGCAACAAAAAACTAATTATCCAAAACAGATCTAAATCCAGATTTGAGAAAAATTGTTTCGCAACATTGATGAATTCAACAATGTCTGCAATATTCCCATGAATAACACACGTGCGGTTTAGTTAAGTTAGAGGTACCTTTACCGACTTTGTCCTAAGAAAGCCATCATAAGATCCCAAACCAATATCCCAAAATTTGGTGGAACCTAGGATGTTTAATACTGCATCCTCGGGGTGGGTGATACCATCTTGTTAGTAATGTGAAATTACCTTTTTTAAATCTTAAAAAAAAATATATTTCACAAATATTGACAGTACCTCGTCCAGATAGGGCCAAACCCCAGTCAACACCACGCTGAACCCTAAGGCCATCAGGAACATGGTGAAGTACATGACACGGATAGAGTTCCATCTTTCTTTGTATTCCTCTTCAGTCCTCTAAAGATATTGTGTTGTTTGCGGTTAAATTCTGGCTGAAACAAAAAACATTTTTTTTAAATTTAGTTCTACAACGAATTGTATGAATGTGATCTTATTATATACTACAGCAGTGGGCAGTTTTAAACAATTTTGAAAGGGAACAGAGTTAAGATCATCATCCCTTTACATCATCAGTCCCTTTATATGAGACTGATACTGAATGGAATGCGTGGGATACTTTGTGTAGTATTGTTAGGTTACTTGATACTTTATTAGTTTAACATAGTTCCTCATAGATCAACTTAAAGGAGGTAATACTTGTACGACTATACTGTTGTATTGTAGCAAAGCCTTTTAAATTTCTTTCCCTAGAAAAAACATCTTGCAGTTCAGCATCATTCACTTGTGTAATTTCAGTGCATTTTGTGTGAATAAATGTGTTTTGACAGAAACACACATGAAAAAAACAATGTTTTGGTGAATTATTTTCTGTATCGGTATGAACTACCTAGACAGTTCAATGTAACCCAAAAACTCTACACGACAATTAAATATACTCTGATTATAAGTTTGAAAATTTTCACCTAGGTCTCATGATATTCCACAGCAAGTTACAAATCGATACAGCAGTGCACTACAATCATGATTAAAATAAATACTCAGTGAATGTTTTGATTCATAAGTGACTTCATTTAACTGTACTGACTCGACACAATTTTCTGGAATGAACAACCCTTAATTGATATGCACGCTGAATTCTGTATCGTTTTTATGTGTGTACGTAGGTTTTTATAGGAGTTTGGACATTGGATATTATCCTTGACACATTGCTCCAATAGCAAAAAGAAATTGAAATTTCAGGAATGTTCTTGTTAAGTGGGCTCCAATCACACAAACGTACCAAATTTCACGTCTGTACCACATCTGAAAAGTACCCAGCGGTGTAACTAGAACCGGATTTGGGGGGGGAGGGGATGTGATGGAATCTAATTGAAGAGCACACCACACCTGGGTATAGTTTGGAATAAATCTAAATTTAAATAAATTAGATAGGCTGTGTTTCAAATTACATTGGGTTCGTGCAAAGAATGGATATTTTAAGAGGGCACACAATTTAGCTGCTGGCTGCACATTTAGAGCCTGTGGTACTATTAAGTTTAAAAACTGTGTTGTAAATAGGAACTCATCACAAATCTAAAAATATTTCACTTTAGAAACTTATAATAAATAACTGACGCCAATGCTAGAGAACCATTAATTATATCTGTTAAATGATATAGAAATTATTACGATACAATTGATAACTAAAGAACAACAATTGTTTTATAACACTCAAGAACAATAACTTAAATTAATTTGAAAATAACTATGTTTAAACTGACTGAAAATAACTCAAATTTAACAGTCTATTAAGTAAATGAAGGACTTAATATTTTAGTGTAAATAATAACGCAAAATCTCCACAAAATGGTTACGTCACTACCAGCTCATTGTTTCATCACTGCAAGACAAAACGAGTAGTTTCACTGATTCACCAACACTTGCTGACTGTGTGTCTAGTAAGCTAAACTGACCTAGGTCAACACTGACTGGCAACACTCACTTTGACCATCATATCTGCCATTGCTTTATAACTGTCATAACATCTGGATCATTCCTTTGTTTAAAAGTTTTGTTATTGACGATGGAAGGTTTGAAAGGATATCAGGATTTCGGACATTTGCTCATTGATTAGTTCATGTATAGGTTTTTATCTGGGTTCATCTTTTAATTTGACAGCTAAATGAACCTACTTACCAATCAAAACGACAGGAATCAGACTAAGCCAGAATAACAGATTAAGCGTTTATCGATCAAAAGAGAATTTCATTTTCATTTCATAATTTCAACACCAGGAAAAAAAATGTAGAATATCCATTTTGGAACAAGAATCAGGCAAATCTAGCACAAACAAATTTAATCTTAATTTTTATAGGAAATTGCCAGATAAATTTATAAATAACACCTGAAAATAGAAACCCATCAAAAATTGATTGCAATAATGTCAAAAATTATCTGTATGGTATTTGTGAAATTGGGAGTAAAGTGGAAGGCGATTCGAAACAATGTGCTAGAACTAGACAGACAAATATTTTAAAAGTTTGGTTAGAATAGTCATGAAAGAAGAACAATCTCACTATATCTGCAAACCATCAGTTCTGATCTGCTTGATGGGAATCAACTACTGAAAGAACAACAATCTATTTTAGAGCATGACTGGCAAGCTGTAAGGCAAATATTTAGGAAAAAGAAGGAAAACATCTAACTAAATTTGAAACATTATTTGGAGAATCGGCTTACTCACAGACTAAGTTACAAAAGAAAAGGAAAAATATTGTAAACAACATCATGTTTTGAAGACCACAACATAAAACAAAAACAGCTTCTGCAGAAATACATTGAATAACACTAGTGACATTGAAACAAAAATTTACAAAAGCCAAGCAGACTAAAAAACTTACATTTTGATATTGGACATGAAAATATAAGATGTCAAACAAAGAATAACCACCAACAAAATCAGTCAAGAAGAATAGCAAATAATATAATTTGACTGGAAACAACACAACAGACTGTACCACACTTCACATTTTTCTTTTCTTTACTGTTTTCATTATAATTAAGACATTTTCAGTTTAACATCCTTTTAAAATGTCTATTGAGACATACCAGTATTTTAACAATGCGAGTACTTAAAAACTATAAAGTCTGAATTTCATATTATTTCAGGATGCACATTTTCTTCCACTACCCCAAAAGGTGTCTTATAAAAAAAAGATTGCAAAATCTTGATTTTCCACAGTACAGTAGTTTGGGCCCAAGGTCCATCTACCTTCCAAATTTCAAGTTCTAGATGGGAGTGCCTCATCTATTATGTACGCGATTGTGTGAGTCCATTCAGCTTTATCAGTAGAACAATGAAATGCATGACAACGCAAGCTCAGGTTTACATACAGCTACTACTGCCTGACAATGGGATCTGAGAGAACATTGGCCTGTAGTGGAAGTTGTTGAAATCCATATCAACCTCAAATACCCCAATGAGAACCCTTTTACAACTAATAAATCCAATGTGTTAAAATAAAAATGTGTCTAAATACTATGTATAATCTCAAGACAACACTAATGTAATCCATCCTTTCCAACACAATCAGAAGATAGCTATTAATGTTATAACAGTAACAAATTTATTACGCACTTACAATATGTATTGCTTGAACCTGGAAAACACAAGAGGAGAGGCATGTTTAGACAACATTATCACTAATATAAATACAAGAAAACTTAAATGTAAAGTAGTAAGAACCTCACCTGTCTGACCATGCTCGGCATCTTAGCTAGCTTATATAAATCTAAATCTGACAAACATACAATGTGCGGTAAAAAACGAATGACATGTACAAAAAAATAAGAGTGATGACGCCTATCACCATTGATAGTTTTAAAAAACTACTTCTTGAAGTAGATTGGACTAGGCTTAAGTTTTTTTTATACTGTTGACGAGGCATTTTCTTATTTTATTAATTTATTGACTAGTTTATATGAAGAAACATGTTATTTAAAAGAAGTTATAGTTAAAAATTCAAAAAGGCCAAATATTCAATGGTTTTACGCCAAAACTTAAGAATTTTATAAGTTTTGTTTTAGTTTGTTATGACAATTTAAAAAATAGTAAAGGTACAGAAAGAGAACTGTTGGCTAAATCAGTGTACAAGGAAGCTAGAAAACAGTATAAAGCCTTGATTAAGGAAGAAAAGCTATTGGCAAATGAAGATTACATTAAGAGGTCTAAAAATAAATGTAAAGCTGCATGGAATATTATCAAAGCTGAAAAGCACAGAATCGCAATCTAATGAGTCTTATATTGATTCTAATGTTTTTTAATGATTATTTTATAAATGTAGCACTAGATATGAATAAAAACTCAAGTACCTGATGATTTTAGTGTAGCTCTTAGCTTAGTAAATAATTATGTAAATAGTTGTACTCCAAGAAATACGTTATATTGGAAAGTAATTGTTGTTGAAGATGTCCTAAAGTGTGCTTCTGAATTAAATCTATCGGGTAGTGAAGATTACTATGGTTTTTCGAATAAGATTACTAAACAGATTATCAGTGTCATAGCTGAACCACTAACTTATCTATTTAATCGAATGTTATTGAAGGCACATTTCCTCAATGTTTAAAAATAGCAAAAGTAGTTCCTATCAATAAGAAGGGTGATAAAACAAACCCTTCCAGTTATCGTCCCATATCTTTAATACCTATTTTTAGCAAAATATTTGAATATTGTATCAAAAACCAATTACAAAACTTTTTCATGCTAAATGGTCCCTCTTATGTAAAGAGCAGTTTTTGGGTTTTAACCAGGACTGAATACTACAAAAGCAGTAGAAAACTCTAGTTGGTAATGTTATTCATAATTTTGAGTATAAAAACAACATCATCTGCAACCTTAATTGATTTGTCTAAAGCCTTCGACAGCATACCTCATGAGTTACTTATAAGTAAACTTTATTGCTATGGTGTGCAAGGTAGTGAGTTGAATTTGTTGGTATCTTATTTGAATAATAGAAAACAAATGGTTGTTCAGGGTTCTAATTCGTCTCTCATAAAAACAATTCAAATTGGTGTGCCACAAAGGCTCAGTTTTAGGTCCTTTTTTATTTATCGTTGCAGTTAATGATTTTTCCTTTCAATTTACCCTGTATGTCAGTTTTGTTTGCTGATGATACTACTCTTCTAAATCACCATAGTACACTTAATGGTTTAATAAAAATACAAGAAAATGCAATGAAGGTAGCAACTGAGTGGTTTCAGGCTAACAGGCTTGTTGTAAACAATAGCAAAACAGAAAATATAATTTTTTCAATGGACCATGTAATTTACAAATGTTTTAAGCCTGTTAAACTATTAGGAATCTTTTTAGACAGTAGACTAAGCTGGGAAAGCCATATAGAAAATCTTTGTACTAAATTGGCGAGAGTAATTTTCCTATTGCGCAAATTGAAAATCTGCATCACCGAAGAAATGCTAATAACCTCCTACTATGCCTTTTTCCACTCCCACTTAGTCTATGGAATTTCTTTATGGGGAAATAGTTGCCATTCAAATAAAGTGTTTGTCTGGCAAAAAAAAGCAATAAGAATTATAAAAAATCTTTAATGAAAGGGAATCTTGCCTGCAAGCTTTTAGGGATTTAAATATCATGACATTGCCCTGTTTGTATATATATTATTGTTTACTGGATGTGAAAGCAAATCTGCAAAGTTATACTGTTAGAGAAACCATACAAACTTATAAAACTAGAAAAAAGTACATGTTAGAGCTGCCAAGGACCAGGCTTGAAAAAAACAAAAGGTAGTCATATCTATATGAAAATAAAACTATTTAATAAATTACCAAAAGGAGGATGGATTGTAAATATAAATGGGTTTAAACGAGTTGTAAGCAAATGGCTTAAAGAAAAAGCATTTTACTCTGTGAATGAATATTTGTTATATCAAAAGTTAAAACTGAAGATACATTATTAGTTTTTAACTTTAAATTCTACAATACTGATAGTATTTAGACTCTTTATTGATTGACATGTTAATATAAACGTAATACTTTCAAAATGTTGAATCTTATCATTTGAAACCTTAAAAGAAATAGACTTTATAAGAATATTAAAATAGTATCAGTCAAAAATTAGGACTGTAAAATACAAGTAACCAATTACAATTATTCAATTTTATAGAATAATCTTCAAAACGTTTTATGGCTTCTATCTTAAAACCTTAAGAGATGTATAAAAACATTAGAGATTGTTGAAAACTATCGTAATTCAAAAAATACTTTGTAATTTTTCTTACAAGGTTAATACCGAAATACCATACCTTTTTACCAATTAACAGCATCTATTCTATGAGAAATAAAAAATGAGAAAGACAAATGTTTTTTAAAATTGTTATATATATGTTTTTTTTATAAATATCTATAAACCTACTCTATAAAAATAGTGTGGAAAACTTTTGTACAAATGCAAATGGCCACCATCTTGCAATATTAAATTGATTGAAATTATCTAAAAAACTCGTGCAAGCCCATGTTGTAATTATGTGTAAGTACTATCTCTGTACAAAGTTTGGTTTGAATAAATTACAAATTACAGTAGTTATTACGTACTTGAGCCATAATCATTGAGAACACTATACAATTTCTAGACATTTTTGTCATTGCAATAGATTTCCATGAAAATCTACCTAAAAAGGCTTTAATGACCAGAAAACTAAATGTTACAAATTATAATTCTGGAAGGTGACGGAAGAATACCACCACAATTCAATTTCACAAAACCACAGGAGGATTGCTTGAAACTATGCAATTTTACCAACACTAATTGCTTCATTATAAGGTAGTTATGGGAGAAAATAGATTCTTAAGAGAAATTAGTACTAGATACTCTATTGATAAATCCTTTCCTGAGAGAAAGGAGGGAGGAGGGGGGAGAGGAGGATTGGTGTTTCTATACTTCAATATTCTAACTATGTATTTGGTAGATAACAGTGCTTTAAGCATGCAATTAACTATATAAGTGTATAGCCCAGTAGATTCTTAGCAAAAATTCCACAAATAACCACTTTCCTAAATTTGTCTACATATTCTTTTACTTATTATTCTTTAAATTAACAGGTCAATATTAAAAAAATGTAAATCTAATATTAATAAAATAAATAATTATAGACCAATTGCCATCTTAACAACAACATTCAATGTATTTGAGATTTTTCTGTACTTAAATAACAATATTTTTACTGTACTCACTGTTCCAAATCAGTGTGGATTCAAAGCTAATAAATTAACTATCAAAAATATTTTTTCATTTTATTCTCCAATAGATTCTTATGGAAATACTACAAATCAAACTTTCCTAAATCTATCTAAGAAATGGTTTTCCTGATTATTTTAAAATTAACAGGAGTTAGGCCAATATTAAAAAAATGTAAATCTAATATTAATAAATAATTAATAGACCAATAGCCATCTTAAAAACAAACATTCACTGTATTTGACATTTTTCTGTACTTGAATAAAACGGTATTTTTTTTATAACTATACTCTCTGGTCCAAATTAGTGCAGATTTAAAGCTAAAAAATAAATATCAAAAATATTTGTCATTTTACTGGATTCCAAAATTTGTTCATGGTCTTGTAAATACTGGGCAATGCATTTTCTCAAGACAATGTAATTTTAATTTTCATAAAGCTTTCAAGGAATTTTGTTGACAATATAATACTGCTAACAGAAAATGTACAACTTTCAATACTATTCTTTATTTGTCAGTATTGTAAGATCCAAATCATTAATCCTCAGAAATGTCATTTCGTTCGTCTATACTTTGTTCTTTTTTCCATAAACCATGTACCTGTGAGGATATCAGTGGTAGGTGTACAGGGAATAATACTTCCTGCATATAAAGCATTTGGAGACTGTCTTTAGTAAAGATACGTCAAAGAGAAACTTAATAATGAACTATAATATTATTGACAATAAAATATGATACAAAAATAACAATTATTACTATATCTAATGAAAAAAATGAATTTTTTTACCAAAATTTTGTTTTTACTTTTTTAAAACCTACAGTTTTTTTAATGAAAAATTATTGTATTGAGATATTATTAGATTAAACATAGAATCCAAATTTGAGAAAACCAGTACTTTGGTTAAACATAAAAATCTAGTTAAATTGATACAGGACACAACATTTTTAAACAAATTTTTATCAGAATTTAAAGTCAGATTTTTAACACAGCTTGCAAAAACGTAATTAATGTTTTACACAGAACCAATATTTTCTCTCTCACATTCAGAGATAAGGTAAGCCACACTTAAGTAGGAACAGTCTCAAATCTGTCCTCAACAGACATTCTCATCACATTACTTTGAGTGATGAGTCAACAGACAGTTGAGTAACACTCTTGATGATACAGTGTTTCTCAATCCATTTTAATCAATCACCGCACTTTGTCTGATTGTAAAGCTTGTTTGATATTCCCTGATAACAATAATCTTATCATAACAACGAACAAATGTATTCTTATGAGGAATACCACACCACAGCTGTTACATAAAACTCTCCTCTGTAAGAGAAAAGAGCTTTTCATCTTCTGTATAGATGGATACAGTAAAGTACATTTTGTTCCAAAAACAGGTGCAGTAGCATACCCTGGGTTGATGATGGAATTTATATCACTTAAAAAATTGTTAGAAAAACAGTAGTATTTCTATTAAAGTGAAAATGAAGTTTTTCCCAAACTAAAATAGAAATTAAAGAGTCAGTTAACAAATAAAGTAGAGCCTCGATATAAAAAATATCAAGAGTCAGAAAAAAAATTCGTTACATCTGGAAATTTTCAAATAACAAAGTTTCGTTAATACTGAGGTTACATACTGCCAATATTCGCTACAAAGGGGTTCTTAAAACTGAACGCAAATCTTTATGTACCTAATATTTCATCGCAAAACTTCCATTTTACAAATGAGTTACAGCTGTAGAACTACGTCTACATATAGAAGTGCAGTATTCAAAACAAGAAAAAATGCAAATTATTTTCCAAATATTATGTAATTTATTCTACACTACACGTTGCAAATTGTTTAAATTTTAAACTGTAATAAAAGTTAAATTAATGGGAAATGTGTACAATTATATATATTTAATATGTTTTGCTTATAGAGGTTCTGTATGCTACTTACCATAAAATTATAGTATGACATAAAAAAACAATTATAGTATGACATAAAAAACAATTATAGTAATGACATAAAAAAATAATTATAGTATGACATAAAAAACAATTATAGTATGACATAAAAAACAATTATAGTATGACATAAAAAATAATTGTATATTTTCCAAGTTTTTACACAAATCAAAAGAAACATTAAAAAAGCAAATTTAAGATCTACACATATGTACTTATTAAATTAAAAGCTTTTAACAAAATTTTATAACAAGATTGGAAAAGTGAGAAATTTGTAATTTGGGTGTTATGTTCATTATCGATATTTTGGTTTTTTTACAGTGAATATTTGTAATAAAGAGGGTCTTTGTTAAAATGTTTTAATTCATTATAACGAAGTTACAAACCAAAATAATTCGCAATGTAGGGATATTGTTAGAACTGAATTTTTATATTGGAGTTTGTTTTAGGAGGACTCTACTATATTCATATTTCTCAATATTTCTGAACATAGAACCGACTCATTCCATATTAAATTTATGTCTTGATTAATATTGAGATTTTGTAGTTTGTCTGTAAGTTTATAAGCGCTGAAATGATTTGAGCAAATTTTGTTGTACTCTTTTAATATTGTACTTATTTTATGAATTTCCATACATATAACAATTATTTGAGACTCCCAAGGTCTTTAATTTATTGGTCTTAGAAACACAAACAGCTGTTTGAAATCAAATATAAATAACTATTTAGCTCTACAACAGCCAGTGATGTACCCACGAGGGATCATGGGGGATCAATGCCTCCCCTCACAAAACAATTCTTTTCAACCTTATGAGTATTTTCAGTGAGATACAGATAAAACTGTTAAAAAGTTTTAAAATATTTTAACACGCATAATTATACATTTTTGTAATGTTTATATTTTATGTATATATATACATACATATAAGGAATAAAATAAAACAACTCTTTTTTACATTCCACGATGCACTTCAACCAATTAGAATGATCAGGCTGATGTGACCAACAGTTGAAAAATGGCTAAGTGAATCGCTAATATTTACCGTCGTTTTTGTCACTTTTTAACTCACACTTTCTTACATTAAATAGAAGCAATTTTTTACTTAACTTATTTTAAAGTATTTCATTTAACATGAAGAATTGTTGAATCTTCACCTACTCTTGATCAGTCACCTACTTAGTAGCTGTAAAGCCATGCAAATATGACCGGCTGTCAAGGTGTAAACGCAATGAATGATAAGAGGAGTTATTGTAAAAGCTATGTGTTTAGGTGTTAAATACTGATTTGCAGCAATTAATTTTCAAAACCTGGAGTTTTGGAAATTTTACAGAATCCATCTAAGGAGGTAAAGTGGAGAATTATCAAAAGCCAATGATAAATTCTTGAGAATTAGGCCAACCTATAACCTCTTATCACATGACCCACCATATTTTAGTATAAAATTATTCTTCAACTAATAGATTCTCAAGTTAAGTTATACATTTTCTAATCAAAATATAAAAGCTATTATTTTAGTAGCTTACTATTTAATACATGATGAGAAAGATTACTGTTTTAAACATAATAATGTATAATGAAGCTATTAAGTGAATTATAGTGCCCGTAAATGACTATGAAACTAACTATGATGTCAGGTCAAAATAAATGAGAATGTTTTATATAAAGTAATCTCTAATTTGGTCAGTTTAACCTTCTGACTGTCTGTTTGTGCTTTTTTAGAAAAAAAAAACATCGAAATATGTTTCAGTTAAATAATATTATAAAATTCAATCTTCACAAAATTTTAAATCTAAATAATATCATATATACACAAATGTCTTCTCAGGTTTCAAAACAGCAGCTATACTTGAAAAGTTCAAACGTTAATTTACTTAAAAAATGTAACTGATTTCTATGATGAAAGTGAATGGAAGCTACAATATTAGTGATATTTCATGGGTATAGTTTGTTATGTTGGGTTATAGCGTTTTAGGCTCTATTTCAATTAATGTCCTGTGTTCATTTTTGATATTAGAGAACTTTTTCTTTTTTTTTCATTCTTCATTAGAGAACTTGTTGACCTGTCAGACTCAAACAACCTAAGCCTTGACAGTGACACCTAAGTTTCCCCTTTCACTTATGCTTTAAATGTAACCCCAAAATAAGCCAATATTTCAGTAAAAGTTTAAAATTAGTATTTATTCTAAAATTAATATAATCAGTGAAGTATTTCCACACAGAGATCACTGAATTTAATTTAAATTTAAATTTTTGAAAAATGAAAGTAACAAATTTAAGTACGTCCCACCACTTTCCAAACAAACAAAAAATTAGAAATTGGTCATTAATCTATTTATTGTATTGTAACTGCTCTCTAAATGTCGGAAAACAGATAGCTGGAACAGATGAGCTCACCCATCAACAGTCTTCAAAACATGCAAAAATGAAGTGCTAACTCATATAGCTGATGTAATAAACAAATCTTTCCAACAAGGCGTCTTCCCCCTCTCTCCCTAAAAAACTCGTTAATTTATCCAAAGTACAAGAAAGGACCAACTTCTATCCTGGCCAGCAACTACAGACCTATATCTCTCATATGCACCCTACTCAAAAATTTTTGAGAAATAAGTACTCACAAGATTTACTTACTCATCTAGAAAACAACAATCTTTTAACCAGCCGGCAACATGGGTTTAGAAAAGGCAAGTCCACCACCACAGCCATAACTGAACTAGTCGAGACTATCATTGATGCAGCTGAAGAGGGGGCCACAACAACAGAATCTTACTTGATTTTAGTAAAGCTTTTGATAGCCTGAGCCACAAACACCTTCTAGAAAAACTACACACACTAGGAATAAGAGATGCAGCGCATCAGTGGCTCCAGAGCTATCTCAGCGGAAGGACACAAATGACTGAAATAACTCAAGTGGTCAACAAGACATCTCATAAATTTAGATCCACACAAACACAGATAACGAGAGGAGTTCCCGCAGGGGTCACTGTGCTTGGCCCTGTAACTATTTATTTTATACACAAATGACATCATTTCGACGCTACAGACCACTGTGAAGTATTCCTCTATGCTGATGACACTGGCCCTCATGGTTTTCACACAAGAATGTTAAAGATCTGGAAATTAATGCCTACATTGCTGCAAGTATAGTAAAACAGTACAGTCAGGAAAATGATCTTGTACTGAATGAAGAAAAAACGCAACAGCTTTTTTTTTTTGGCCCAACAAAGAAGGAGTGCTCTCGTAGCTACCCAATGTCTCAACATCTAATGAGGCCAAATACCATTGGATAACCCTAGACAGTGATCTCAATTGGAAAGCTCATGTAGACCAATTGTGCAAAAAACGTAGCACTAGCCCTATACATCATTAAGCGACTCAAACACATCAGCACCACAGAAACCTCAATGAACAGCATTACACTTATGCGCTATGTTGAGTCGTTAATGCGCTATGTGACTGACTATATGGGGTTTTTCATTCTCAAAGAAATCTACAAAGGGTACTGCTCTTTGCAAAAAAAGGCCATCAAATAAATATCCTGAGAATTGGGCTTTCGAGATTCCTGCAGAGGGGTGTTTAAGAGACTGAAGCTGCAGACAGCGGCCAACTCTGTATATCAGCGAAGTAATAATATATGCAGTTCACAAAGGACTTTGACCAATTCTTGGAGACCCATTCCTATAATACTCAGGAAACAGAGTTAACTAATAGACTCCCGCACACCACCTGACTGCCTATGAAAAAAAAGCCTTCCTATATCGGGGCAAGGCTATTCAACATCCTTCCATCAAAGCTGAAATCACAAAGAAGCAACATAGAATTTGTAAAGGAGCCTCTTCTTGAGTGTGCCTAATGGAGAGGGAGTTCTACTCTGTTGAAGAATGCCTGCAGATTGGGGAGACACTTCTCATTGAATGACCATCGTTAACATCAAGCTAAAAAACTCTTCGACGCCATGACTGTACTTTATGTCCATGTCAATACAGATAATTTTTGTCTTGTCTTTGTCTTTTGTCTTTGTCTTGTCTTGTCTATTTTTGTAAATAGAAAAAGTGTAAATAAATTTCAAATAAAATTGAGTAAATATTCTTGGTAAATAGTGTTTATTAACTGTATTGAAACTGTTTATGGATCCTACAATCATCTGTTTACCTGGTACAATTCCATAATGTGAATATTTATTTTAAGTTTCTTGCAATGGTAAGAGTCAGTTGCTGTACGTCACTTGTTGCGAAGTACAATCATGCGTATTTATACAAAATGTGTCATAAAAAATTTATTTATGAGAGAAATAATACAAAATTTTGTATAGTTGTTCCTTTCTATATGTACAATATAATAAAATAGCTTCCCAGTAAAAATTATGTTTTTTTCCTTTTTTAGTTATTTACAAAAAAAAAATTAAAAAAATTAATAAATTTTTTTTATGATTAATCTATTAAAACGCTATTTTTTTTAAAATTTTAAATTACTTAAAACTACATCTATATATTTCTTGTTGAAAGTATATATCTATACGAGTAATTTTGTGCAACTTTTATGGTCATTCTCTAATTGTTATGAAAGTTATAAATTTTAATCTTAGAGACTGCAAAATCGCCAATTTTAGCCTGGCACTTTTGACTAGTCACAGGGGATATAATATGTGAAAAAAAAAATTTGTTGTAACATCTCACATTTGGTCCTGGCCCTGAAAGGGTTAATATTTCTTCAAGAAAATCTGGCTAACATTATATACTTTCTGAAACTAGATAAAATGAAGAATAAATTGGCTATCTCAGATTCTAATATTTATTACATTATCGGGTAGGGTACGATAAGCGGACCCGGTTTTTAATATCGAAATTGGCAACCGACATTACTTAATCATAACCATCGATATAATCAATCGATACTAATTAATCATTTTGAACAATTAACTTAAATAATCTATATCAACAGCTGTAAATACTTTCAAATAATACACGTAAGGTAATATTTCAATTTTACAAAAGTAACATTTAAATTATTAAAAATGACAGTCAATTTTAGAAAACTACACAACATTGCTTTGAAAGATGAAAAGACAGGATTTCCGTGGCTTCAAACATGTTGGACCTCGTACCGAAAAACCCATTATGTGAAATTTGTGGGAAAGAAACAAAATGTAACTGTGAGTGGAGCAAATATGGTCGTCTTCGGTTTTTCCTAAATTTTGGTTATAATAATTTGTTTGATCACTGTTAATATTAAATTCACATTTTAATTTAAAACATATGTTTGTTATTGGGGACTATAGATACTTTTATATCGTTTGATAGTACTAGGATTTGAGATGCGAATATTAGGTATCGATGATTTTAAACATTCTTTTCGATATAAAAAACCGGGTCCGCTTAACGTACCCTACCCACATTATCAAACTTTACCAGGTGTAGCCCCATTAATTAAAAAGATTTAGTGTAGGCCTAGTAATCTTTTATGGTTTAAGTTATGTATAGTGCTTTTATACAATAATTAATCTCCACATTATCCTGAAAAAATAATGTTTAGGTTTATAGTAAAAATGCATTTTTTAACCAAATTTTTAAAGTACTGATAAAAACACCCAAAAATGGCCTGCCATATGAAAAAAGTGACTGCCAGTTCCAAGGTTAAAAAGGATTAAATCCTTTTAAAATGTTAAAATGGGGTAACATAGAAACGTGTATACATCCCAAATTTTTGAAAGGATCAATGGAACCCTTAAAAGGTAGAATATAAGTCCATGCACTGGAATTATTATATTAGACTAGGCTATATTTATGTTGCATTTGAACATTCCTCCAGATTTAAAAAAGTTATACGATTTGAATAAAACGAAACTACTGAGATAAATGATCTAGATTAGTCTTACCTGATTCCATCTTCTTTTTCCATCTCAACTAGGCTAATAAAGCTGCAATGAGTTTGAAAACTTCCCTCTGTGATTGTACCACAGTAGGGATAACCTCAACTATACATTAAAAAACAATATCCCATTGTAAATGTAAGTCAAACGTTCACCATACGAAAATAACATAAAACTACATTGATCATGTAAATGTGCATAGCTATAAAACTTCAACCCACAATTCGTTTATGCTAATCGAATGATGGATTTAAAAGTTCCATATTTCAATCGTTAGAATTGAAACTATAATCAAGGCAACGAAATGAAACGGAACTGACCAAAACTAATTATATTCAGTACTCTGTAAGTAGCTGACTGTCCTAAGACCAAGCACTGAACAGCTGATGTAGGCTGATTACAAAAATTGAAAAAAACCTTCTCGGTTTCCTTTCCAACATCAGCTGTTATTAGTTTCTCTAAACAGCTGATTTAGAGCTTATGATTTCCACAATAAGTTGGTCTGTCTTGAAAACATACAAACACATATTCATACTTTTAATTCTTTTCTATTCATTATTCTATACTTCAAAATACTATAACATTCCGAGAAAAACAGTACATACGTAGATACTTGATATTTTGTTTCCGCAGGAAGTTGGCCCATCTTAAGGGCTTCTGCAGGTCCAAAACTGCCCTGTTATAGGAGGGTAGGGTGGGGTGTTTCAGCCCTTTACAATGATCAAAAAATTGTTCCATGCTATAGAAGGATTGATCTATTAGGAAATTTTTTAGCTCACTCTTGAATTTTTTGTTACAATTGATTGTTCTTATTATTAGTGGTAAAACTTGATTAAATTTTTAGTCCAGAGAAATTTGTTTTTTTTTTTCAAAAACGGAGTAAGCCTATGTTGCATTGAGAAACTTGTCTTTAAATCTAGTCTTGTAATTATGACTATTGTTTATAAATTCTAATGTTTTGAGATTTTATGTACCAGGCACATTCATAAAATATATAGACATGGAACAGTTACTATTTTTAGGTTTTTGATAGTGATCACTACAATGTGAGCGGGGAGGCAGGCCCAACATGGCTCTGATGGCCTTTTTTTTTTTGCCAAGTAAAAATTCGTTTGAGATTGAGGCTGAGCCCCCCCCCCCCACAGGAAGAATGAGTAAGAGATGTGAGACTCGAACAAACAGTGGTATACAGATTTTTCCAATTGGTTGTTTTTGAGTTTTGCAAGGTTTCGAAGGACAAAAACGCCTTTGGCTAATTTGCTTTCAATTTTGACCAACTGTTCATTCCAGTCTAACCCATCATCCAACATCACCCCATCAGTTCTGCTGATTTTGTGACATCCATCTCCCTGGTCACCTATGCACAAGCTAGGAGTCCAGGAATTTTTTGAATTTTTCTTTTGTTTTGTTTGGATGCAGATGCATTTTGTTTTTTCTTGATTGAGTTTTGAGGTGGTTTGTTTCAAAAAATTGGGCTAGATTGTTTGCTTTGATGAAGGATTCTAATTCCAGGACTCCACAATCTCTGTGCCTGGTAACTAGGGTAGTTGTCATCAGCGAACATGTAAAGATTTTCCACTGGAATCTTACTGGTTATGTTGTTTACATAAACCAGGAAAAGCAAAGGGCCCAGGAGTTTTGAACCTTGTGGCACGCCATTTCGGATCAAACTGGGTCGTGAAAGTTTGGATTTAATTTTGAATTTGGTTGTGCTGAGAACCTCCACTACCTGATACCTATTGGTCAAGTTATGAGGTTAGCCATGCGATGGCAGAATTTTGAACGCCCAGTACTGATAATTTCTTCAATAAAATGACCGCATTGACACAGTCGAAGGCCTTCGATAGGTCAGCAAAACAGCCGAATACCGTCTCACCAGCTCGACCGCATCAATGCAACCATTTACAAAATCAATTAAGGCGGCCAGTTTTGGTTGATTTGGATTTTCTGAAGCCATACTGCCTCTCCACCAGGAGTTTATTTTCCTCCAGGTAGAGGAGTCAGCTGGTCACAGATTACCCTTCTCAATGATGTTGGATACTGCCGGAAGGAGCGATATTGGACGATAGTTGCAGACATCGGACTCCATCACCCTTCTTTTTGAAAAGAGGCCTTCACCTTGGCCACCTTGCAGGCATCCGGGAAGGTGCAGCTTGTTTATGGAGGCATTCACCAACTCCACAAGGGGTTTAGTCAGATTCCTTTTGACAGAATTTAATAGCCTTCATACATAGACCATCCACTCCGGCCGATGTTTTCGGTTTGAGTTTTGAAAAAAGTTTTTTTTTAGTATTCTATCATCTATGGGCCTGAAAGATTCTAGTTTTGTGTTAGGGTCTATGTTTGGACCGTCATTGTCATCAGAGCAATAGTTTAAATTTTCATTTATTTGGTCTGCAATGTTTATGAAGTAATTGTTAAAAAAAATTCTCCTCGATCTGCTTTGGGTGATTTATTTTTTTGTTTCCATTAATTATTTCAATATTTTTTATCTTATCAGTGCTCTTTCCTCTAAAATTATTTACAACATTCCAGGATTCCTTTTGTTTGTTGTCATGATTCATTTATTATTTTGTTAAACCATTCTGCTTTTGTTGACTTGATTCATAATCTGTAAGTCTCAAGGGCTGAATTGTATTTCTGTCTGTTTTCTGAATTTTTTGTTTTATTTTCCATTTATTAAACAATTCATATGCCCTGTTCTTTAAAATTGCTTATTTCATTGTTTGTATCATCCATCCATTTAATTCTGTGATTTTCTTTAATGGTAACTTCTTTTAAAAGGGCAAGGCTATGATTGTAGTGGGTATGCAAAAGTTTTGATAAAAGCTCCATATTTGTCATTTATATTTAGGGCGTTATAAAAAATCTCTCCAATCTTCATTTCTCAGTCTAAGTTTTAATTCATCTAGGTTATTCTGTTTCATGCTTCTTATTTGTTTTTTAGTTTTACAATTTTTCCCTTTGTGAGTATCAATATTTAGTGATATGGCATGGTTGAATCAGATAGGAGTGGTTTCGATTACTTCGTTTTGTGTGTTTTTCAAAATTTGTAATGAAGTTGTCGATAACAAGTGGCAGAGGTATCAGTTTCTCTGGTGGCCTCTTTTACAGTTAGATTCAAGCCAAAACTTGTTAAACTATTTTTAAAATCTAGATATGGTTTTATTTTCACACAATATATTCAGGTTGAAATCACCACCTAGTATTATATTGTTCTCTTTTGGTGTTAATTTAGAGTCTAAGATAGTAACTAGCATAGCAAGAAGACAGTCACTAGACTACTTTCTAGAGAAAAAGATCTTGCATCCAATATGGGGACTGATGTGGTAGAGTTTGTGTTCGGTTTACACTATGCCCTTTAAAAGCATACATAGCACTACTATATTACATCTTGTATTCTTAGTTTTTTATGGAATGTTAATCCTTTAGTAATTACCTCATTCTTATGGATAAAATTTCAAATGTTGTAGTATTTTTACTATTGTCAGAGTTTACGCAATATAAACAACACTGTAATCAACAGTTTCTGTAATAAATCTATAGTCTCTGTTCCCTTAGTCTGCTGCTGATAGATAGTGCAAACCACTATAGTCGGTTGCTCACGTTTAAAGTAGCAACTAGGTTTCAGCATCGGATGCAATATCTTCTTATATACTGACACATAATCAAAGATAGTGATTATTCAATAGCAAAAAAGAACGACATTCGAATACTATAATCTATGCGATTACACAGGATAATGTAAAATTTCATTAATTATCATAACATATTATGCTAACAATAAGGCAATAACGAATAATACTACGAAAATAAATAAAGATGTATATATAAATACTCCAGGCTGTCCTCCATTTTATTGTTTTTCATCCTCAGGAAACGAAATTTTGCATCTAGTTGTTTATAATAATGTTGAACTTCTAAAAAGTGACCGAATTTAAATAAACACCTAGGATGCGTATTGGTGTGCAATTAACATAGCTTTAACATGAGTACATCTTCAGCTAACCCTTGAAACAAAGACAGTTAATTTTGCTTTGTAACTCTATGACCGGTCTTTCGATTGAAAACA
This sequence comes from Homalodisca vitripennis, assembly GCF_021130785.1. NCBI lineage: Eukaryota > Metazoa > Arthropoda > Insecta > Hemiptera > Cicadellidae > Homalodisca > Homalodisca vitripennis. The sequence continues at coordinate 198,038,646 of NC_060210.1, read as the reverse complement.
AACTCTTAGCCTAAAAAGTGGCCCTGAAACCAATTTGAACGTACGGCACACAAATGTAGAGAACACCAGCAAACTCTAATCTAATCTAATTATCATTCAGAGATTCGAAATCAAAGTCCTGCGGAACGTCCCTTCAAGCACCTTGGTTAGTGCCTAACCGAGTATTCACAAACTTTCTTTCGTCTGCAAAGAAATTTAGGAGACAAGCATTAAGTAACCAGTTGAAACGTAACAATTAATTGAGCAACATTGACTATACAAACAGCTTATAAAGCAAAAATTTGACCTAACAGTTCGATTTAGACATATTATGGTATTATGAATGTTGGGTTTAGCTCAGTTTTACCACCCTCTTGAAGCAGCGTCTGAAATCTGACGCTGTCACAGACTTGACTCATATAGTCTGAGGAGATCTCTAAAAAAAGTCGGCGTCAAAGAAACTATCAAAGGGAACTCTTTACATCGTTTCGATACCAGAGACACCTAGACTACAAAATATAGTGTAAATTATCTGAAGATGCATTGGCGTTGTCTCATTAGCTGCACAATTGAGTTCACTACATTATTTTAGACACGATTTTTAAGAACGGTGGAACAACTATATTTTTTTTATACATAATCTAGATATGGTGAAAAGGGTTTATTTAATATCAGTACTGAATGTTATTATAAAACCAACCGTAATGAACAAAGCTTTGAATGTTTCAACTTAATTGTACTCAAAATTGGTGGGCGATCTTGACATTATGTACAGCTTTTTTACACTGGCGGAAATTGTTTAACAGATAATAGCTTAAGGAGATTGGCAATAGACCGATTAAAATCACAATCCAAAATTAAATTTGTTCTTTCAGTGTCTATATATATCCAAAATTGTATTCCACAAGGTTGAATTTTGCATCGTATTACATTTTTAGTTTTAGTAAACGACATGATATATGAAGATTCCAGTAAAACGCCGTTGAATGTTTGCCGACACTACTCACCTTGTTATCGGCCATCGAGCCATGAATTTAAGAAAGTAAAAATTGCTTGAAATTAAACTAAAAGAAAACAAAAAAACATTAAAAAACACTCGCATTCGGATGCATTAAACAGGGACTAAAAATGCTTGTACTCATGCTTTATGCATTAGTGAAATAATTGTAACGAATTCGGTTGACCTATTAGGTGTAATGGCTTGCTGGACTGGTATGATTAACTGGTGAAAATTGAAGGCAAGGTAGCTATCAAAATCTTCGTTCTAATCTTTCAAAACTCAAAATCCATTTGGTTAAAAAACCCCTACCACTGTTGAATGTCTCTTACTCATTAATTATTCTCTGGGGTGCCTCAGGTTCACATCTTTAAACATTTTCACTCAACGAAAGGAGTCCTTCAGGAAAAGTTGAGCTTATTATTATATCGTTTACTTAGGTGAATAATTCACAAAATTAGAAGTATTAACAGTTCCCTGTTTATATTTTTTATAAAAGTACCTATTGTATTTGGTTATAACATTTAGCATTTTATAACAGTGCATACTTATGTCACACTATGTTAAAAATCGTCACAAGCGCAGGCTCATTCTTTTCTTAATTAGTCTACAACGTTTTCAGACTCGAAAATAGACCTCATTTATAATTTTGAGAAATAATAAATGATAAAAACCATTTAAGAATGAGCTAACGATTTGAAATAATACTTTGCTCCATTTCAAACCTTTATCTTAAAAAGCAGGTTTGATCAGAAAAGCTCAATTTTAGCCTAAATATTGCGGATTACCAAATATGAATAATATAGGATGTAAATTTAAGATTATGATCTAAGGCTCAATGTTACGAGCAGAGTCAGTCACCACGTACTACAATTTATTTCATGTTAAACAAAACGGGACTTTTCGGTCTGTATATTGGGATTTTAACTTCTCTGCTGTGATTGGTGGTGACCATCATGAGTCATGACACGTGTTATTTTTTTCGTACATTATACGCTATTCAACAATCCGCTTCTCGCGCTCAGAACAGTGACTAGCGTTAGTTCATTTGTTGTGTATATTGAATGTTTAAATTGTTTTGACTGATTTTCTTTTCTTCATTGGCTGTGATTCTTATGTGAAGATAGTGAAGCTAAACCAGTTAAGATTCTTGTAATGCACAGTATTTAGATCTAACTCAATCATGACGTAAGTACAACCACAATTGTATATTAACATTAATAATAAGCTAAGCGAATCTCACAGAAGAATGTTTGGATTTTAAAAGTGATTTATGAAATCTTCTTATTCAGATTTGTCACGAACAGAAATTGCCCGACCTACTTGTAGTAACTTACACATTTCTTTTCATTCATTGGAGACTTAAGTCAATTGTTGAGAAAGTGTCAATAATATAGTGCTAAGAATTAGGTTAGGAGCTATACCTATTGTTAAATTTTTCTCATTATTGATTTTTGAGGAGTGACATTAATAAGCCTACAATCATTTTTCAATTGTTTTTATCGAACTATTTGGTATATTATCCAAATTCAATAGTATATATTAATCATATGAAACAAGAATTATAATACATTTACAACAAGAATAATACATTACAATTTTTTAATAACATAAAGTTTTAACAAGAAACATTACAAAAAAAACAAATCCAAACTATGGCCTAGACCTGCACATGAGAAATATGTTACAATATTAGTAGATTGCGTGGATAGCAGTGAGCAACCACTTTTGTGAAGACAGTAGCCAAACTCACATATATCTAGAAATTTATCACATAATTTCCTCATATTCATCATTTTCAAATTCTCAACAAATAAGTTACTGTACTTCTTGCTGTTTATTGTGTACATGACAAATGATAAACAAATAAGTAGAATCACATGTTTTGTTAAACTAGATTGTAATATCAAATTTTCCATTCGGATAGAAACAATCAAATATTTGATAGAAATAACCAAATAAAGAGCGTGGGCCGCTTATTAAAGGGATTATTTTTTGAGCCTTATAACAGGTTTTGAACTAATTGACCTAACTTATGATATTCTTTTGGAATTACTTTCTTTAACCCTAATTTATGGGTTATATAACATTGTGTGGCCTCCTGACTTTTTAGGCATTTTTTTACTTAAAAGATAGGCCATAGGCTGCATGTATATTCATATGTGTAAAAAAAAACATTCTTGTCCAATCTATTAGCTACCACAGGCTACATTTTATTTTTTTAGCACGAAATCTAGATTTTTAAATAAGGGATCATTTAGGGTGAGGAAACCTGAAATAAGTAGGCCTACGTTATGGCGGTTGGCTCTCGGATCAGTTAACTCTTATTAGGCTAGTGGTCCTCAGGAAGGGCGGTTGACCCCCCGGTAGGTCCAACAGTCAGATAGTTAGGTGAGATTACATTAGCTTACCTCTAATAGGCTATTTCAATTATATTAGACCAGATAGTCCTTGGGTATGTCCAACAGTCTAGTAGCCTGAGGTTAGTTGTGTCAGGTGCTAAATTATCAATTAGAAATAAAAAAAAAAAATAATAAATAAACAATGAAATACATAATCATTCTAGTTATAGTTATTTACAATTAAGTATTACCACATCTATTTAATTACAGTATTGTTCCAAGTTGAATCAAACTAAGTGAAATAATCTTTATTGTATTTGAATAATGACCACAAGTACAGTTCGAGGACTTTAGCTGTGCGCGTGTCCTTGAGTGTGTGGTGATAGGCGGGAGGAGTGGCGGGGTAGCATTATGCGCTGCGTCCCGAAAACATTTCCTGTGACTCATGGGTAAAACCCTCCTTTCAGGAATCGTATTGGCCCGAATAACTCATCACACTCGCTAAAATCAGTCTGTTTTGTAAAAGTGCTGATTGTGGTGGAATTAAATAATAAGAGAAAACAAAATAATAGGAATAATAGGGACTTATCCTTGTTTTTCAGTTGTTATAGTGCTGTCTAACGTGTTTTTGAAAATAACGTATTTGTCAATTTTATCTGTAAATCAAAATCGTGAGTTTAAAGTCGTTAAAGAGATTGTTGCGCCTTCATCTCAGCAGCTAGCACGTAAACGCAACCCGCCACACAGATAGCGTTTGTTTGTTTGAAAGGGTAGTATATCTGGGCCCTACGAGCACAGCTAAATTCCTCCAACTGTACAAAGGCAAAATACATATGTGTTTGTTACAAGCTGTTAGACACGTGTGTTCTTCTAAATAGTAAAAAATAAATAAATATTACACTGTTTATATATATATATATATATATATATATATATATATATTGTTTGTTTGTTATATTTGTTGTTTGTTATATTGTGAACGTAGGCACACACATGTCTAGCCTGGATAGTGCTTTATTCATCATTAAACTATTATTTTTTTTAGACATATAAAAAAAGATGGACAATGTTTGTCATTGATTCAATTGTGGTGATGGCCGTTTATTATACTGCAGTCATTGAATTTTCGTTAAAGTGAATTTTTTGTTTTGGTAGCTTTTTCATGTTGGTCCCTCTGATATATCCCTCCTCCTAGGCCGGTCCTGTTAATCCCACTCAAAATCGGGTTCTCCTCCCATTCTCCTAGTTGTTAATGTTAAGTGGGTACTGTATTTAATTTAAATATAGGTTATTACTATTACTTTTTCAGTACTTTTTAATATTTTTCCTCGCTAAAATCCATAGTAATAAGTTAATAAAAGTTTATGCAGACTAGTCAGAGGTTATGGATAGTTTAAAGATAATTTTTAAATAGTTTTTTAGTGGATGTCCCTTAAAGTCTATATTTATCTTTAATAATATATATTGGTTAGGGTACGATAAGTGGACCCGATTTTTTATATCGAAATTGGCAAACAATATTACTTAATTATAACCATTGATATAATCAATCGATACTGATTAATTATTTTGAATTATTAACTTAAATAGTCTATATCAACAGCTGTAAAAACTTTAAAATAATACACGTTGGGTAATATTTCAATTTTACATAAGTAATTTTTAATTATTAAAAATGGCAGTAAAATTTAGAAAACTACCATGACAATGCTTTGAAAGATGATGACATAAATCAAATATATTGTTTTTTTGGCTTCAACATGTTGGACTCGTTACCGAAAACCCCATTATGTGAAATTTGTGGAAAGAAACAACTGTAACTGTGAGAGGAGCAAATATGGCCCGTCTTCAATTTTTCCTAATTTTTGTTATAATAATTTGTTTGATCACTTTAAATATTAAATTCATATTTGAATTTAAAACATATGATTGTTATTGAGGACTATAGATACTTTTATATCGATTGATAGTCTAGGATTTGAGATGCGAATACTAAGGTATCGGAAGACTACATTCTTCGATATAAAAAAACCGCGTCCGCTTTCAATCTTCATTGTTTTATATAAGTAGTTTAAATACATACGTACATATTATTAATATACAAAGTTAACAAACAAAAGTCAAACAAAGTCCTGTTCTTTTCATTTATGTAGTTTTTTCCTGACAGGAATAACTTTTCCATAAACAGTAGCCTTCGGATAATACCAAGTACCTTAAATTGTAATCTAGTTTTTATATTATCGATGTGATACAAATGAATAGATGGGAAAACATCATGAGCCAGAAAATAACAACGGAAAAACATTTGCTTAAATATCAGTAGTTTATAGCCTATTCTTATATTGTTGTATAAAATCAGTAAGAAAGTATATAATATTAGAAATGTGTGTAAAACGTAAAATACTCTAAGGCAAATCTTTGTAAAACCAAAACGTTTAATAACTGGAGATACGTATTTCTAAAACTGTGTTTACAGTACAACGTAAAACTTGTTATGCTCATGAAATACATAGGCGAGACCAGTGGTGTATTTATTACTGAAATTGGGTTGGGGGGAGGCACAAACCTATCATTCATATTTCAGGGGGAGAGAGTATTGTTCTCTTTATATGTTGAAGGTACTATAGTATGAAACATATCAATTGAAAGCTTGGCTGTTTGGCTTTATTATTTGTTAATAATGTAAAGGGAATCGAAATTCATAACTGTAAGTGGCATAGCATGAAATTAATATTATTTATACTCATGTGACATTTAAATAGTCAGTCAGTCAAGCTACTTGGTATTACCCTTGACTCGTGGGGAACTCATATAACCTCTCTATGTATTCGATTGTCCAGAGTTATTTTTCTCTTAAAAAAACTTAAACTATGTACTAGCTCTAGTTTACGCATTATTTTTAATAAAAAGCCTACTGATTCATGTAAGCCTGTCTTTGTAGAAAGTGGTATTCTGACACTTCCTTGTATCTTTGTTCTACAAAGCCTTATGTATGTAAAAGAGAATCTTGATGTATTTAGAGATCTAGATCTTGACGAGAAATAGAGATCTAATTGATTTAAAACATGTTAGGCTAAGTAAAAAACCCAGCGTACACTATCTTTTTACTGTCGTAAAGTTGTTCAATAAATTACCATTGATTGTTAGCAGACATTTCCTCTCTTAAACATTGTAAGACAGTTATGTTAAAAATGGCTAAAAAAAAAAGGCTTTTTACTCTGTTGATGAAAATGTTACGTTGTAGTATGGTACAATTTATGTTTTGTAGACTTATCTGACCTGTAGCTTTTCCCGTATGCAATCTAGTATGTAAGCATAAGCTCTAGGAATTATGTGCTTTGTAGACCTGTAGGTTTATTGTATTTCTACAGACAAATGTACACCTTTGACACTGTCAATACATTTGTATATGTGGGGATTGACAATAAACATCTTGATTCTTGAAATAATATATCTTAGGGCCTAAGTGCATTAAACTAACTAGTTTATTTGTTGCGACAACCCTGTCTTGCAAATGATATATCTCAATACTATAGTATTAAGTGCTTGGAAAATGTATTGCATCAAAACATTCGTAGCTATGAGAAGTAACTTCGATTTATTCATTGCAGAATTAAGTAGTAGACATTTGTTTCCTGAAATAATTTGTACTGACAGAAATATGGATAATAATGAAGAGTTTACAGTTTTTTTAAAATTCCAAATTATAAGAGTTTTTCAAATGCAAATGAAAATCAAGAGGGCAGGAGGTATAGCAATTTTTGTAAAGTTGGATGTTGAAATTTTTTATATGTAACCGATAAACTTTAAAACAGCAGATCTAATGATATTAGAATTTAAGTTTAATTCACAGAGGTTTTGTTTTGTTTGCAATTTACAGCTGCATAGCTTCAGCAAGGACGGATTTTCCTATTGTTTGAGATTTATGAGTATTTTCTTTCGTAATAATAATTTTTAAAACAAAAACAAGAACGCTCTTTTCATCGGGGACGCTAATTTAAATTTATTTAGAAAATAGTATGATAATTGACAATTACAATGCATTTCTTTTGCTCAAACGGATTCGATTGTTTATTGAAAGAACCAACTAGAGTAACGACAGAATCAGTTTCATGCATCGATCACGTGTTTGCTAGATTTAGCAAACAAAGTCAAGACTCAACAAGTCAATGTAAAGGTAATAGACGCGAATATTTAGCAGAGTCACAGGAAATGGCTGTCTGCTGTGAGCGTGCGGGTGTCGTCGGGCGGGGGAGGGGTGGAGGGACAGACATCAGTCTGATTCTGCCGGCCCCTCCCCTCCCTCCTATCGCATAGATTACGACGGGCCTTCTGCGCTGACTTGAACAGTTAAATGGGTAGAAGTCTACGACGATAAAAAACCCGTCAACTGCGTTTGATACTTTTCATAATTACCAAACCAAAAAATAATTTCTGATAGTAAATTTTGAACAATCAACCAAAACAAGCGGTGTGGTTTTCAAAATTAAACCTTGGATGAGTTGATTGTAAAATTTTGCAAAAAAAATAAAAATAAAAAAATAAACTCTATAAACTCGTTAAGCAATCACCCAAACAATGGAAAATTAAAATTGCGTTTTATAAAAAATTACAGTGAATAAACTGCAATTTTGAAATCAGAAATTTAAAAAATTCTTATTACGAGAATACTTTTCATAAATGTAACGGAGATTCGAGGACTACGTGGAAAGGTTAATAAATGAAATAACAGGACAAAACGTCAAACGACCCTCCCATACAGTCTTAAATATTAATGGTAACGAAATCTGCAGATATAAACAAATTTGTAATGAGTTTAATTCATTTTTTTTGTCTATTGTAGATAAGCATAGACATAAAAAAATTAAAAACCTGATAACTTTGACTATGATTGTTTAATAAGAGATTTTTTAAGTTATATAATTCAATCAATTCCATGTTTTTTAAAGGGCTCCAGTAGTGGTAGATGATTTATGTATCTGTTATAAGAGATTTGAAAAAAAACACCTCGCCTGAATTGATAATATTAGCTCATCTTCTAATTAAATTGATGATATCCAAAAATAGTGAATGTCCTTAACTGTACTTAATTAATTTAAGTTTTTGAAAAGGGCATATTTCATCGGATATTTTAAAAAACCGCATGTGGTAATTCCTTATGCATAAGAGTGGACCGAATAATGACTGCAAAACAATTTCAGACCGATATCTTTACTCTCAACTTTTGCAAAGATTTTTTGAAAAAATTATGAAAAATAGATTAGTTAAATTTCTTGAGCAAACCCATTTCCATTAGTAAAAATCAGTTCAGCGGTTTTCAGAGAGGGCTTGAGTACGAAACTGCACAGCGTAAAAAACTTTATGGAAGAATGACGTACTTGAAGCGATAAATTCAGGACCTCAAAGTTAGTGGATTATTTTTTGGACATAAAAGATAAGCTTTCGATACCTGTAGATCATGACATTCTATTTAAATAAATTATACTGTTGCGGTATCAGAGAAAACGTTCTTTCTTGTTTTTCAAGTTTACTTAAATAATAGGAGACAATGTGTAAAAATTAGTAATACTTTCAGTGACTTTGGTATAATTAAAAAAGTGGTAGTACCCCAAGGGTCAGTATTAGGTGCAATATTGTTTTATAGTATATATTAATGATCTCTGTAATTCAAAATTTATATGGTAGACATAACATCATTTGCTGACGACATCAGCATTAAACCTACATAAAGGATGACTGGAATGATATAGAAGAAGCAATGAGTATAGATTTAAAAGCCCTTCAATGTGGTTCTCAAAGAACAATATGTTATTAAGTTCTCCCGAAAAAAACAAAGTACATAAATTTTAGCCTGAAAAAAGATCCACAACATTTTACCAAACAAATTTTATACAATTTGTGTGAGTTGTTTGTGTACAAACAAGAGTGTCCTGATGTGTGCAATTGTGTCTACAGTCTGACAATTTTTGAAATACCTGGGAATCTTGACTGGATAGGAAATAAACTGGAAAAAACACATAGACATGGTAAAGAAAAAACTTAATGGTATTTTAAGAACCTTTATTATTTTCTACAAAATATGTGTACGAAGATGGAAGTTATGAGAATTGTTATATTTTTTTTTAAAAAAAACATTAGTAAAGAAAAAAAAAAAAGTAATTAGAATACGGAATATTTTTAGCTGGGGTGGAACCTATGGAAACCAATTTAAAGCCTCTACTAATGCAACAGCAAAGAAATTCATTCGATTGATTTAAAAGAAAAATGTAGGTACGAGCCATCTCATCCATTATTTATAAGTTTAAACATTTTTCCAATTACATATTTCTGTTTGTGTATAAGGTTTTAAAAATATTTTATGTCACTAGTGGTAATTTGCCTGTATTAATTAATATCTACAAAAAATAAATTAAGGCATCAAAGACAAAATAGCAGTTCCAAAACCTAATTTAACTATTTTTAGAAAAAGCTATTGTTTTTTTAGGACCTAAAATGTTTAATACAATACCAAAAGATATAAGTAATTCAAAAAATATACATATTTTTTCAAAACTATTGAAATTATGGTTATTAAGTAAACAAGAATATAAATTGTCTTCTCTGCATACCATATGTTAAAAAGTTTTATTTCGGATCAAAGTTGCACATAAGTATAAATTTAGAATTAACATAAGATATTTGATAAACAGGAAGTTTTTCTAATCAAAAATAAATTGTCAACGAAACTTAGAGCACCCTTCTTCTATCTGAGCTATCATGACTTTAATTTAGCATGAAGGAACCTCTGCACAGGCTTTGGCCTTTAGAGGCCCTATATACTCAATAAAAGTATGTTTCATTAAAATATTTGTTAGTATAATCATATATCTGGTGTTTTCCTTTTTTTTACTTTTAGTTTATTTTGATGTAAGAGGTCATCATGCAAGTGGTATATTTAAATGTGTGCTAAAAGTAACTAAATATAATGTTAAATTGATTTCTTAAGTTATTAGTATACAATATCTTGTACTTGTTTTAAAAATATGTACGGAACACTTTTAATGAATAAAAATATTCTTATTTCTTATTCTTATTCTGTAATAATGTGTACTGAGATAGTTACATTGATGGATGGATTAGATTAAAACTAAAACAAATATATATATATATATACTATATAATATATATATATATATATATATATTTATTTATGATATTGGCTTCTACTGATCTGTCCCTGTGACACAATGCAACAAGACTTCCTCACTAGAATTTACTAATCTAGTGCATCAGTGGTTCTTTCTGGAATACTTTCGAATGGTTTACAAGTACAAATTTCTAAACTCTTCAAATATCAACAGTGTATTTTTATGTAGTTTAATGGCTACAGACACGTCAATTTCCAAAGGTGTTACCTTTGTCGATGTGTTCTATATCTATAACACCTTTGTAAGTCCCTTAAGTTCCATGTAGTTTTAAGTTGTACTACAATAATATGTTTGGATGTTGTAGGGACCATCGTTGATAAAGCGTGTGTATCTTTAATGCACAAATCAACCTCAAAGTACAAAGAATGGATGTTCCTGAAACATAGTAATGAGAATCTGTAAGAAAAAAGATTCATCGAAAACCTCAATTAATGGTTACTAGATGATATATTCATACTAAGGTCAAATTGGGTTATAAAAAAATGCCCATAAAACACTGTTTCAAGTAGTTTTTAATTGTTAGTCGTTACATTATTTTTCATAGAAAACACTATATTTTAACGTGACTACATTATTTATTGATATAAATAATAATAATATAATACTTTATTTCCACCATCGAAATTCATGGGGAAATTCATCTGTATATATGAACTATTTACTATACAGTGGCATTAAATATATTATATTTCTATGGTAGATTCTGTATCAAAATCAGCATCCTATTGCATACCATTGCCTTAATGTAGCACTAAGGAAACTTTGTACAGAAATTGAATGGGTGGCGCCCAAAACCACATCCCAATTCAAAATGTTTTTTTATGATATGCGGCTATATATGCTATAAAACTCGCCTTCGCCTCGCTGGGGGCTATACGCCCCCATGGGCCCCCAAAAGTGAAAATGCTTGCAAATTCGGGGATAAGCGGAATTCGGTGACATGGTTAAGTCCGGACATTAAGTAAATGAAACAGGGATTTTTTAAAAATTGACCTTTTTTCATAGATTTTTTTTTCCGGATTCGTAAAAACTTTTGACTTTCAGGGCATTTTGTGCCGGTTAAAAAAACCGTTAGAGATACGACAAAAAAGATAGTGACTGGACCTTTCTTGTTGGAAATTTAATTTTGGGGTCTTTTCGATTGTGCCCTTAGATCTGATCTACGACCTATGGTTTAGCCAGAAATGAGCTAGGGAGAAAAGTCTGCACGGTCAGCTATCTTGAATTGTTTAGTATAAACATAATAAAAACCGACCTCAATGCAGTATTTTAAGTCGAACAGGGGGTTTTAATATCACCAGGATACTATCTAGTCAAGGCGAGAAATTCCCTGGGTGGTGATTAATGGTAAGGAGGTTAAGACAAGAGGGGGTTTAATTTCTGTCAGGATATTGATCTGGTCATATGAACAAATTCCCAGGGGGGTGTTAAACGTTACCCGGGGGATAAGTCTCCAGGGGGTTATCTGGTCATACCCGGAATCTGTCCCAGGGGGGGGGGGTATAAGATTTGGTGACTGGTAAAATTCGGACATGAGGTCATGGCAAGGAAGATTCCCTGGGGGAGGTTTAATGTTACCAGGGGATTTTGGTTTAACACATCAGGGGGTTGAATGTACAGGAGAGGTTATCAAGGTCATACCAGGAAATCCCGGGGGGGGGGTGGGTTAATATTACCGGGGTTAATGACACACTTGGCCTTTTTTTAGAGGGTCATAATTGTTTCTGTGAACATAATAAATATTCCTCTGTCCCTATCTACTATGACGCTTTAGCTAACGCTCAGCCACCACTCCCGAAGTCACTGAACCTTTCTGTAATCACGTTGATTTCCTAAATCCCGTTTAAAATTTGTTTTGAGTATTACGACCAAACCGTTTAGCCTGCTATCAAGCCCAGGAATGTAAATTTTTAGGCGAAAATGTCCAATATTTTTCACTTAATCGCGTTTTGCGGTCCAAACTAAGGAAATATAGTAAAAAGTCCACTGGAACCTTTTTTGTAGTGTCATCTTATTTCCTAAATAAAAACGTTAGTCTTATTTTGACCTCCGACCAATGGTTTCGTGCCGCTATCAACGACCCCAAAAACAAAAGTTTCGCGTAAAAGTTACAACAAAATTGTACATAATCACGTTTTTATTCGGCCCAATACCAATCGAGATAGGCAAAAGATTACTGGACCTTTTCTTCTGTAGATCGCGCAAATTTTGCTAATTTGATGGGTCAATCAGATTTGAGCTAACGACCAGACGGTTCGGCCGCTATCGGGCTTGAAACATATTTTTTTATCGAAAAAATATCTCTGGAATTATCAAATGTTCGAGCGTTTGGTGTCGCTTAAACCATGGAAAGATAGAGCAAAAAGTCACTTAACCTTTTTTTGTAGTTCACTTCATTCCTGACCATGAATTTTTCCGTCAGATCCGAGCTAGCTCCAACGGTTTTTCGCCCCGCTATCGGGCCTTACAAAAAATTCCTGCAGGGTGAAGAATGCGCGATTTTTTGGAATTTTTTTTGAGGGTTGAAAAATGAAAAAAAAAATTCTCACTTTTCGGGATTTTCCTGTGGTGGTTACACGTGGAAAGCTATCTGTGTATACCAATTTCAAGTCTCTAACTCATCTGGAAGTAGGTTAGAATTAGTATACGTGAGTGAGTAGAGTCAGGTCAGTCAGTTACACATTGCGGTTGTATAATATATTAAGATATGACTTGCTGAGACAATAACTATCATAAAAAACATAGTTCATATTAGTTAAAACAGTACAAAAATTGATTTTACAAATCTAAGTTCATCGTCCAGCTTGTATACACTATTTCACTGTGGTTGTTTAACACTTTTAAAAATTTCAAAACTTGATATTTTATGAAACTAGAGTAAAAACTAAAACTGTTTTGTAATGCATTAATACATTTCCTAACGTATTTGTTTATAAATATTTTTTTTGTATCTCAACAGTGTTTCTGAGATATGGAGTACAATGTAAATCCCATGAGAATAAATTTAATGATAATTTTCAGTTGTCACAAACTGAGCCGGAAGGACTATTTTGTTGCTGTTAAAATAGTTAATTAATGCAGTTTATTGCCAAAATAAAAACTTATATAATTGACACTCTCATTGCAAAATCTACTCAGTTATAACATTTATGATAAGACTATACATTATATATGCTAAGAAAATAAAAATGAAGAATTTTGGCATATTATTTAAAATAGCAGTAATTATGTTTTTATTATGCCTTTTTTAACTCTAGTTAGTTAAAAGCATGACAGCACCTCTAGTCATAGTGATGATTCCATAATGTTCGTATTTTGTATTTACAATTTACTTGTACGAATTTAGATGTAATTAATAAAACAAATACTTTTCTATTAGGCTCACTTAAATGCAATTTTTTATTGTCTAGTTTTTAACCCTTTGAGGAACATATAATTTGTTTGTGTTGTGAAAGGTTTTTTCAACTGCCATTTATTTTGACAGGTAACCTGAAATATACCCAGGCTAAAAAACAAAAACTTTGAAAAATGATTCGTAAGTCATTGAGAGCTTAATTAGATTTTCACAGAAATGAGCGATAAATCTATGCTCATTATAACATAAAACTTTTCAATTTATAAATAAAATAAATATTTCAATTATGTTAAAATGGAAGTAGATTAAAATAATTTATTAATATTTGTATTTAATATTTAAAAAATAAAATCTTACACTTCATAGTTCATATATTAAAAAAATAAAAAATGGATATATTCACCTGGAAAACCAGCAAACAATTATAAACGACAATTTTATCTGAAGTTGTAAAAAACTTAAACGATGCCATGAGTAGGTTAAGGTATATCTAACGTTTATTTTATAAGAATAGGCGTAGTCATGTCAACAAAGAGATACTCATATTGGGAGGCTTATAAAAGCTTGTAGTAATTAAAAAAATATATACCTTATAATAATTTACAAAGTTTGCTATGATTATGGCCCTTAAAAATGTTTACCTGCAGAACATCTTTGTCATACATACTCCCACCGTTATCTGCACTTGAGTAGACCCGTTCTGATTATAAAACAACATCTGTTTCTATAGGTATTTTGTGTAGTTATTTATCCTTTTATTATAAAAAATAAACATACTAAATTTTACAGTCCCAAAAATAGTCAACAACTGAAAGCTAATCAAAATAACAACTATTCATTATAAAAGAAACGTAGTGGCAATATATTGCACACCTGTTCTCCAAAATAGTCAAACATGTTTCATGTGTGTTTGATATTATAAAATGTTTGCAAGGTGGAAAATCGCCATAGAATCCCTCCTAAGAAAAACTGCCAGAACTAGATAGTATATTCACATTCACGAGAAAATAGGAGAGGACTTTCAGTAACGTGTACCTGGCATCCCTGGAAATGTGTAACTAGTAACCGCCAGTTTTCGCTATAAAACACAGTCATCCCCACCAGTCCACCCGAAGAGAATGCAGTATGAGTTGGATTGCCTCAATCGGATTGGGTATGTAGAATTATCTGCCAATTAGTTTACGTTAATGTTAATATTTATGTTTCATTATTGGTGTGCCTGTACTCATTGAACCATTTACTTTTTTGCTGTTAGTTTTTTAAACAAACACGTGATATTATCACATTATAAGGAAAATTCCAATTATTTACAGGATAGAAGCAATTAATGCACATGAATGATTGTGAAAATAATACTGAATAGGTGGATCCAGGACTTCTTCTGGGAAGCCCGTCTCTTCATTTTGTTGTGTTTGTTCAGGACAGCAAGGGTTAGATTCACCCATTACTAATTCCACTGTTTTTTTTCCGTGAACTTCCATAATATCTAAAATCTTACAAACAAATTAAATAATGCAGAGCTAAATGTTTTTGTTTTAAATTCTGAAATTTTATTCTGAAGTGTGTAATAAGGGTTGGATAACCAAAGATCCAATAATTTTTGTTTCGGTGTTTCAGGGGCTGCAAGTACAATGTTTTGTCCTGTGACATGACAATGAGACAGGCAGGCCGACTGTGTGGGTGTTCGTCATGGCCTTACCTGAAACAAAACACCAAAAGTTTGCAGTGAGTTATCAAGCGTTTTGTATACACATTATTAGTATATGTATGATAGATATTTAAATGTACCATATCAAGTGGCTCGTAAAAGGATGCGATTGAAATGTTATAACCCCTTTGTTATTTAATTGTACAATGAGATACATGGCTGTCATAAAAAGTAAGACTGCTCATACCTATCTCGGTTGTTTGAGCGAGGATAACGTGTTATCAAAACGATCCTAAATCCATTCGGCTTTGGGTAGCGAGCGTAAATGTATGAGGCATGTGATCGATGTCGCCGCGCGTTGGCTTACTGTCTACCCTTCAATTCTGTTAGCAAGCCAAAGGACGCAATTACGGTAAAAATCCGAACGTTTTTCATTGTAGTGAATGCTTATTTCGAATGTCCCTGGTCAATTGAGAATCCTGCTGAAGTACGTGTTATTATTCAAAAACTTAAAAATTAATACAAAATACTAATTATTAGAGCATTTTCTTATCTAAGGTTTAAGTATGTCTTACATTATCAATAAAAACATAGACCTTATCTACATAATATATAATTATAAACTAATAAATTATTAGAGCATTACATTTATGCTAAGTTCTATTATCAGATTATCAGATTTTCCATTTTCATCACAAAATCAAATTCTACTCATAAAATAACATAAACTTCATTGCCCTCTATAAAACAAGATAAGAAAATTTTATGTAATTACACAAAACTGGTCACATGATGAAGAAGAATAGCAAAAAATACACACCAACAGATATATTTGGTTACGGCACTGTTTAGTGAAAACGCCCGCCTCTACAGCCGCTCCAAAACTCGGAAGCCCGCCTAAAAACGCCCCCTCCATCTACCTCGCGCACCGCCCACCCGCTCCGCCGCCTACCCACCTGCCCCCCCACTACCTATGCCCCCCCCGCAGCCCCTCCAAAAACCATTAAAACAAAAATACCAACCCTAAACCTCCCCCTGACCGTGGAATTAGTTTCGTCTAATAATACATTCCTAGTCCCCGCAATAAGCATGAAGCATGCGTCTGTTATTTACAAGGCTCTTTGTGAACTAAAAAACTCTACAGAAGACGCGATAATATTAATTTAGGATATAATTCGTTTTTTAGAGTTTTAAGGTCAAATTCTATCATTCGAATATATCTGTCTAATGGCAGGGTTTCAAATAAGACATCTATAAATTTACTTACATCCGGCGTGTTTTTTTCTAGGGTGAAACAGGTTCTTAGTAGAGTAAAACTCCTATTGTTTTGTTTCAGTTTTATTGGCTCAGCTTTCAAATTTACATCCTAAAATTAGGTCTTTCCATTTTGTTAAGTTTTTATTTCAAAACATCATTTTTGAAGAATCCTGACAATAATAAGTTTCATTTATTAGGGGTCTAGTAGCTAAAGAAATAATGAATGTATGTACAGTTTTATTAACCCAAATTGAACTTCCACTAGAAATAAATTGTATATTAGGTACTTTGGATTATACCGACCACACCAGTATGAAGAACACAAAAATATGAAATTTATAGAAACCAAACATGATAGAGCGAAAAAAACACTCTTTTAATTACAAAATTACAATCAATCAACATGCATTTCCAAGTATTGTGATCCGGTATTTTTTTTTTTTGTACGCTGTTTTATCCTTATCTTTTTCGAGAATCCCGATTACGGCAGGCTGCGGCTGCGCTTATTATAAGTTTTTCGTGCAGGTACATAATTGTCCTTGTTCCATTACAATTCAATTATATTTCAGATCAGTCCCTCTAGAATTTGATATTTTACTGAATAGGTACTATCTCCGAGGGATGTTTTTCTTTCGGTTGACATCAGCGCGCTGCCGAAAGCCCTTGCGTGATGGCCGGAGGCACTACGCATTTTGCGTGGCGGAGTGTGATCAAGAATAAAAATAAGTTTTGTGTGTTATTTTTTCAATAAATATAGTTTAGTTTTTAGTTTTTGGTAATGTTTGTTTTTGTTGATTTTTGTGTTTGGAGAAATGTAGGAGACTGCAGTCACGTTATCTACTAATCCGTTCGACTTTGACCTTTGTCTGAGGATGGAGAGGGGTTTGCGTGATAGACAATTCCTGTTTTATATTGACCGAAATATTGTTCTACGCTAATCTAGTAATCATAGAAACAAAATGTCAAAATAACGATTCAATGTCCGGGTGTTGTCCGGTATAATCCAAAGTACCGTTTATTAATTTGTTGATTGATAGTTAACTCATAAATTGTCACACATCTGTGCCTGTAAGGCTTGAACAACACCTAACCTAGCCTAGTCAACCCAGACGTTCCCTGATTTGTATATAGGGTGTTGTTTAAAACTGCTCCGTAACGGTATTACCAGTACCTTCAGATCTCCAAAATATCTAAACCTCTCGAATTGCTGAATACATGCAACACGACACCCACACGTGTTGGCTTTGGTGATGTTTCAAAGTTGTTTCAAACGGCAAAATAAAAAACGTTTCATACAGGAGTAATAGACAAAATCTATAGTATATAAAGCGATCATGTCTTGTGAAGAGTTTACAAGGAAGGTGGGTTAAAACATCTCAAGAAATATGTTTCCAGGTTATTAGATTTAAAATTTTTTAATCAATACAGTTTCGTTATTTCAATCTCTCAGAAGAAGCGTTCTCTGGCAGATATTTTGTTACAGTTGGCTGTAAAGTCTGTATCACCAGAGTAACAAGTTTTGTATAGTGTATCTTGTTTATACAATATTGATTAACGATTGTTTTCAGACTTATATTTTTACCCTCCGTAGTGAAATTACCTTTGTGTAGTAAGTTAAATCTATATAAAAAACCCTTTGTTTTCAGGACTATCTATGTGCTAGAACTTGACAGTGGAAGAAGACAAAAGCTCTACATGATGAAATACCTGCTCTTAGCCTATGAGAAGAGTACATTCATTCAACATCATTCACAGAGATATTAAAACCACGCAACTTTCTATACAATCGGCATACCAAGCAGTAATGTAAAGTTGAACTCTGAGTAATACTGTAATCACTATTAGAACAAATTCTTAGCATTTGAATCTTAGCATTAAACCCTTTCTGTTAATAGATGTTTCAAAATCAATTAACTATGTAACTCTCTGGACAAAGGTATACCACACGTTATTGCTCAGGTCAAGACAAACATATTCAACCATATGGACAATAGGTCTCTAATTGCTTAGTGTATCCTATCTGTCTGCTACATGTTTTATATAAAAAATATGAATATATTCAAGAATAATAAATTAAAATTATATCAAATTTGGCTTAAATGTCTACAATAACAAGCTCAGTTTACTGAAAACTATCATGAAATTAGATTTTTGAGTGAGTTTTAAAAACGGCGGCCATTAAAAGTTTTAATAAACTTTGAATATCTTAAAACCAGAAATATTTCTTGAGAATTACAAGAATAGCAGTTATTAGAGGATTTTATCCAAAAATATAATGACATCAAAAATATTTTAAAATTGAATAATAAATAACTGATTTAGAGCTGTTTTACTGTGATAATGACATTGGCCCCACATTTGATAGACTGCCCATTTATGTCAGTTTTTGCACAATTGTTGGCTATTCACTGAGAAACCATCAATGTGATTCCAATATACCTTTGTCCTGAGAGTTACAGTGACACCCCTGTATAACAGTTATTGAACAGGGGTGCCACAAGGATCTATATTGGCGACCTCTATTTTTTTTATGTTATACTTTGGAGGTATAGCTAAAAATACCAGTTATTCAGTAAAAGTGCTTAAATTAAATGATACGAACTTGAAGGTAATAAATATCATAATACTTTGTCTGAGAAATCTAAAACCAGGTATATCCATTGGCTTGTAGGCTGGATTTAAGGAGTGTTTCATTCATGCAGGGAATGTTCTTATGGAAAGTAACAATTAGATTTAAGTTTTTCTTGGGAGAAGAGAACTCATCAAAAAAATTGTCTGAGACAAAAAAGTCAGGTGCCTATTGTTGTGGTTAAGTATGATTAAAATTTATAGCATCCCAAAATTAAAACCCTAAGCTTACAAAATTATATTGAAATATATCATACAAAAAGTATTTAACTAGGAGTTTTTTTGCTATGGTGAAATATCTTGTGGACTTCGATAGAAAAAGATGATAGGCAAAAATATTCCCCAAAAAATTTAGCATACATGTAAGTATGATTGCAAAGTGTTTAGAATTTCAATGCATATATCTAAAACAATAGAGTTTCAATGTTATAGAAATATTTCAATAATATAATGATGGCTTAATAATTCTTTATAATTTTTTTCAGATTTCTATTGGTTGATTTTGGTTTGGCACAAAAGGTCAATTGAGAATGAAAAACTCTCTGCGTAATCCGATTATGAAAAGGAAAAGAGAAGAGTGACGTAAGTATATTTTGTAAACTAATTTTAAACAATACAAAACACATTTTTGAAAATCCTTTTGTAAGTATTGTTTGGGCTATTGGAAAATCTTAATTGTCTCTATCAAATTACACAGTTAGGTGTTGTATATTTATTATATCAATAAAAAGCTTTGAAAATCTTAATTGGTACAAATTCAGATATGTGAAGTTTTTAATTTTAGCTGGTTTTTTAATCAGACAATTACAAATAAGCCTCTTCATATAAAATATTGAGCAAATTTACTTTGGTAACATATGATATTTATGTAGGGGAGTTGCTTTCTGGTTATATGTATATATTTTTCTCCTTAATCCTTTAGATTGCTGATCTAGTGTTGGAGCCCTACCTTGCATGAAACGACATGCTCAAGGAACAAAAAATAGAATTTTAAACTCCTTAACAGAATATAATGTAATGTTTATAATCCATTTCCAATAAGTAATTATAGCATGTTTCATAAACCTTATTCTAAATTAATAGTATGTCAAACAATTTAAAATGTAATATCGAAATTTATCCATTTTATATGGGAGCCATATACAAATTTTGATTCAAGTGTCTTGAAAAAATGCATTGTACCAGTGTTCCGTAAGATGAATTGTTTTGAAAATTTAATTATAAAACTAACTACATACCATCTAAATAAAAATTGAATAAAAAATAATGTAAAATATCATTGCAACTTAAGTGAAGGTGGTCAAGTACACAAACGCTCTGTAGTATGCCTCGAATGAGTTCTTAACACAAATTTATTAAGGTGACAAGATATTTATAAAGTTATCAAATATAGCCCTTGTGGGCACGTAATTCAGATTGTACATAATAAATTCATTTTAAAGTTGAGTTTTAGGCTCCAGTTCTCCTTCTGCCTTAGTGCAAGTTGTCACAGACATGACTCCTCCTGGAAACTGGAGTCAGTTATTCTGAAGAGATATAAAAAAAACAAAGCTGGTGACGAAGTAATTCAAATCGCACTCATTGCATCATTTTGACAACAAGAGACGCCTACATTACAAATAGATAACTGCAGAAGATATAATAATTTATATCGTTGTGCATTCTGTAGTAATGTTGATCAATTGTATTTGTTTATTTAATACAGTGACCTGAAAATGCGGAGAACCCCAGGGTAAAGCGGTGTGCTCTGGAGCAGGTGGCGGGAACAAACAGGATCTGAGTGGATTTTGCCAAGCAACCTCAAGCACCCCAACGTTCTATCCACGAACACAATCAAGAGACCTCTGACAACCAACATCCTCAAATGTTGATAAATAACACTGCCGAGAAAGTGTACGGCAAGAAGCAATCCTTCAGAACTTGAATGCCGCAGAAAGTGAAGTCTACCAATGCTCAAACAGTTTATGTGCGCGTCCAGAATTCTCAGGTGACATTTTTTATATACTCGTAACTTTTCAATATTTATTTTGAAGCTGTAAAACATTGTGTGTATCTTAATATGTTTACTAGTTAATATATGCCCATATAATGTACTAAAGTACATGACATATCCATTGCAATCATACAACAAGTTCTTCTGTACTAAGGTAGGAAGCGCAAGAAACTTTTCTTCTGTACTCATGGTATTTGAAATTAAATTAATTAAATAAATTTACAAGTCTTCGTATCTGACAAGGTTTTCGACTTCAATCGATGTAAGATAGTGAGTTGAGCCAATCGTGAAAATAAAAGCTATCAAGCTGAAATTTTTCTTGTTCATCTGTTGGGAGTTCTCCCGTATCTCACCAAAGTTGGATTCTTCAGCCATTTAGGACCACAATTTTGATGTAAAAACTTGTTTAAGTGGATTTGGTGCGAGCTTTTTAGTGAAATGGATAAAATTGAGTATCAAGTCTAAATAAATTAAATATTTTGATTTTTGAGTAGACAATAATACCATCGCAAAATCAAAGGCATGAATTGGATTCTGTTGCATTGGGTGCTCTAACACCACCAAGAATTACTACACAGTGAGAAATTTAGGACTGCATCAAAATTTAAGAGCATAGAGATGGATGAACGTTCATCGAACGTACAAACATTGCAACCTAACCGATGAAAACATCAAGCCAAAGTTCACCAAATTTGTGCGTAGACGACCGCCCCGCCAAATTAAAATGAGAAAAGATAGAGATGCTATGTACATGTGCAAAAGGAAAGTGTTTGTCCACGTATTAAATCAACATTTAGAGGTCATGAGAAAGCTGCCCCCGCACTGCGTTGGGTGCCGCGTTTGTTCGTGTTAGACCAAAAACTTGGATACACACCATTATATGTCCAAAAGAAAAAATACGGCCCATACAGTGGACTGCAAAGAGGGAATCGGCTCTAAAAAAGCAAAACTGTTTTTTTTTTTTATGGCTTGTAAGTTATTTTAATGGATTATTTTCATAACGGAAAACACAAATTACAGGAGCAAACTGTAGCATCATTACTTGACAAGTTTATGCAGAACTTGCAGAAAAACGGCCCACATTTGCAGAAAAAGGAAAAAATCCTGTTTCACCAAGACAATGAACGCTGTCTCACACCTCAGTGGGTTGCCATAGTGAGAAAATCTACGAATTACAGTTTTGAACTGTTGGATAATTTCACTTTACTCATCAAATCTACATGCCCCAAGCGACTTCTTTATGTTCCCACCATCTAGAATATTGCACTCACGGGAAACAAAGATTTTCGTTTCAAATGAAGAGGCAACCATCGCGAACTTATTATTTTGATGCTGGAAAAATTTCTGGTACTATTTGGAGACGGTTGCAGAGAAGGAATGGCTGGAACGTTTTGATTGTTTTAATGATATTTCATGTCCATTAGTCCTTATGGGGCATTGATATTAATTAATTTTAGTTACAAATTTTTTGGAGTACCTGGGTGCGTGTGGGGATAATTTTGTGTATTTCATTGGTTTTATTTTCCCATTTTATGAAAGAAGTTATAAGATGTGGTTTAATAATAAGAAATGGTAAAGATTTTATTTGATGATTCTTCATTCTTTTTTTTATTTTCTTCAGTGTATATTATGTAAAAGAAACATGTAACAGAGCACTAAAGAAGAAGGAAGTATGACTGAATCAAGTGTCTGGTTATAGTTTTCTGAATGTCACAGGTTTTATTACTGCTGTCTTTTAATAGAGAAAAAAGTTCAATTTGGGAGTGAACAATGAGAGAAAATTAAAGAGATGTGATGACCTATCTTGAATATTGATAAGACAGGAATGGGATTAAATCACTGAAAAACATATTGAATTTATATTTATATATTGGATTAACTGTAAAATGTGGCTTTTTTATTAATGTTCAAAATATTTTTTTATCATTAATATCTTTAATGCACTGCATAATTTAATAACAACGCAAAAGCGAAATATACAAGACCATGCCTCAAGTATCTAAAGATGTAATCATATTCAGTAACCTACATAAGAATGGAGTCTCTCTTCTCTGTTGCTAAAGTATGTGGATGTGGCAGGTACAGCTCAGCAAAACGAAAGTTTCCCTTCCCCCGCGACCGAAGGTGCCGGTGCTCTCCCTCGCGTCAGGACAGGTGCCAGTGTACGGGCAAGGCGCGCAGATCTGCAACATCTGTCTGACCCGCAAGGCAACAGTTCGCTCCCCCCGAGAGCGGGCACTCCAGGCTTCCGTCCTCCAGAGGTCCTGCTCAAGATACCCACTGCAAAACCACAGGTCAGAACACAGTTTACTTGAGTATTTTTTTAACAAGCCCGATTTTACCAGTACGGCAGAATCTGTATGAAAAACATTAATAAAAAATTGAATTATATATAAAACTCTCTGGAGCAAATAAAATGAATTCTATATATGTCGGAGTTGAGTTCAATTTTATTAATACTTATAGATAGTACAGATATGCATTTTAAAAATTATTTATTCACAAAATATAGTCAAAAATAAGAATAATGTAAATTAATATCAGTTAATTTTATATTTTAAATTATTGTTTAAAAACATCCATTAGAACTAAGGCAATTAATTTAATCAAATCGAATTATATAAAATAGTGTTTAGTGATAACATTAAAAGTCCGTATTTACAAGTTCCAGTGGCACGTACTTATTGTTTGAAAATGGTTTTGTAGCCATTGGTGGTACAAGGGAGGAAAGCGTATTGTGTGCCACCAATATAAAAACAATATAACTCTCCCCCCCTTGCTATAGATTGCAGCACAATATGGATTGTATTTTAATATATTAAAATATTAAATGCAGCCGCTACAGTTGAAATATAGCAGGTTTTCCAAGCACAAGTGTGTCACATTGTGAGTAAGTGTGCTATATTCGTGTTTAGTTTTTTTCTTTGTATGTTTGTTGTATTGGGGTTGATGCCCCATACGGCTGTCATGTAAGTTTTTTAGATTTACAATTGGTGTCTAAATTATGATCAGAATAGTTAACAATCTGGGAGAAATAATTTCCGCCGCACTGTGTAGAGCAAAGTTTAGTCAGATCAGTTTCTGTTTAAAAATCTGTTGCTTAAAATGTGGCAAAAATACTCTCAAGATCTTAATTTTATTGGTTTTTTCAAAAATTCTTCTAGCACAGTGGGTGATCTCTTGAGTGCTTTTATCATTCCTTTATCCTTTTTTTGCGCGAGCTGATTAAAAAAAATTCTCTAGAAATAGTCCGTACTTTCGCAGCCACAGATAAAACTGCAAGTAATCAATTTTTTGCTTATGTGACTTACACAAGTGATGTTGCAGCGGTGGACATCGTGGCTGCGGGTGTGATCAGGCTGTGTATCCTGAGCGACTGCTATCACGTTCTTCCGTTCACACTGACGATATCTCTGCCTTGTGTGAATCATCACTGTCTTCTGTCTTCGGGACGACAGCCATAACCACTCTAGCGAAAAAGATCGGTAAGTAGAGAGCGTCTTTTTGTTGTTTCAACCTGTCCCGATGTAGCATTTGAAACTGCCAACATTCAGATATTCAATTAAATTGAAAACGACTTCATTCATAAAAAGTAAACATAGGTTGTACATCAAATGGCATCAATATTCATAAAATATACGTATACAACCTCCAATTTCACAGCCATGATGCGCAGACACTTTGCTGGACTGCGGTGGGTACAGAAGTCGTTATGCCCATCTTCCCCGCTACAAACATTTGTCCACTGTCGAGTTCAAGTAGCAAAATTTGAAATTTCGTTAGTCCCAACAAAAGAGGGTTTTTATAAATCTCATGACATAGCTGAAGTATACAAGAAAGTGTCAAGCCAACATTGTCTTGTTTTTATCACAAACTACAGTTTTTCATGTTAATTTTTTTATGTTAATTTTTTTTGAATGTACTATTTTTAATAATTTGAGATTACCTTTATGCTTCTATCATCTTTTATGAAATGTTAGATTCTTTATTGTATAAATGTGTTAACTGATGGGTGATAATTAGATTTTTTGGCAGATTGCATTGTAATATTTTTTTTATAAACCAGTATTCATTCTTACTCTTTTAACCAGTAGGTGTAAATATGGGAGGGGGGTGATGGGAAAGAACCCTCTTCAAGAGCTGGTGTTCAATAAACGTGTTTATCCAATACTTTGGGATTTTGTTCTACATATAAAAATAAGCAAAATGTTCATACAAAGGTATGTCCTAAAAAGCTTTAGTTTTCTGTCTATCCGTCATGTATGTGTTTGTTAATTTAAAAAAAAAAACGTTTTTGAACCCAGTTAAGATAAAGTTACAAAACTTGAGAAAAAATTGTATTAACATTTTCGGTAGAAAATATTTGAAAATAAAATATTGATAAAAATCCTTTTACCTGTTTCAAAATGGTGGAATCACGTTTAAAATATGCCATCAAAATAACTCACAACCGACTAGCGTCTTGCAATTTTTAAAACCTGGAGATGGATTTAGTTAATATGTATTTTTCAAAAAGATGTACCAAAGTTTAATACAAATCTCAAGTTTCATACTTTATTATCTTAAGCTGGTTCAAAAGATGTATTTAAAAAAAAAAAAAAAGACATACAGACGGATAGACGGAAAACTAAAGGTTTTAGGACAAGCTTCATATGGACGTTTTTGCTCATTTTTATGTGTAGAACATAATCCCAGTGTATTGGAACACTTTTCTGAATACCCTGTATATAAATATTCTTAAAATAACAATCCAACTTGTTTTGAAATACAGCAGTTAAATATTTTATTTTGAATTAGGCCTATTAAATTTACTTTTACTCACGTTCATTCCATAACCTTCTCCGTCCATTGGTGTATTCTTCTGTCGGATACATTTCTCGCCCACAAAGCCAAGTCCTAATTTACACCACTGCTCTCTACAAATCCTACAAACAAATTTCAATAATGAGTCAATAATTTGTGTGCTTGTGCTAACGAGTTGCGGATGTTTCAGGCCGCAATGTGGTCTGCAGTGAGAAGCGGAAGCCACTGAACCTGCTGCGAATCTTGTGCGAGAGCCTGAGACAGCGCAAGACTAGCGGCAAACTGCCCAAGGCTGACCAACCGTTGTGTCAGGATTGCCACCACTCCAACACCCTCGAGCACGGCTGCCTGTGTGAGGACAAGTGTAGGCTCGACCTGTCCTCCAGCTACTTCCCCCGCTCTGCGTTCGACCTGCTCGCCAGACTCCTGGACGTCGACCCTGACACTCGGATATCAGCCGAGGACGCCCTGCAACATCCCTTCATTACAGAGACCTGACCCTTCACTTCTAGTCTAGGTGTATTTAAATGTTTTATTGTTAAGTGTGCCTTATTTTATATGTTAAAACTACCATTATATGTAATGTATGGTTTGATATTAAAATTTTCTTATAAAAATAATGGTGTTTATTTTTATTGTTAATTTCCATTCAGCCACCATTAAGAGTTTAACAAATTTTCAATACATACACTTTTTGACTGAGTGATTAGAAAATACTAAAATTAATTTCTCTCACAAATGAAGTTTTTGAGTACAAGAAATCGGTAACACAACATTTCAAGATCTGCAATCTGATGTATTTCTTAGATGGATAACTAATGTAACATATAATTACAATCTAGGTGAAATTACACAAATCATACCAGAGTGTTGTGACACGCTTAAGTCAGGAGACGCAGCAACCTTGTGCTTCAACTCCATGCACACTATTTGTAGTATTTATTTCCTTCAACACTAAGAAGAGTTAAAACTGCTTAACTCACAATCATCTCTAAATGGTCTGACGCACAAGTAATACACTAACT
The DNA here is from genome assembly GCF_021130785.1 of Homalodisca vitripennis. Lineage (NCBI taxonomy): Eukaryota > Metazoa > Arthropoda > Insecta > Hemiptera > Cicadellidae > Homalodisca > Homalodisca vitripennis. Next base: position 198,011,432 of record NC_060210.1, on the reverse strand, counting down.
TTACTAAGCTAAACATCTTAACCAGTGGAATACATTAATTCAAAAACACCAATTGACTTTGCTGCAACCTTAGAAAAAATTTAATTAAGCGGATTTAACCACCACAGGACTGTCAAATCACTTAGTTAAGCTCTGTAAGGTTAGTGTTACAAACAAAATCTACGTTCACTTAATCCAATAGAAATGTTTCTCAGAAAAACCTGGATAACTAAACCGTTTTAGTTAAGAGACGTAGCAAAATGGTTACGACATCCTTTTGTGGAAGAGTTCTTTGACTACGTTAATGAAACTCTCACTCAAATCTGCAATTTCGCAGAAAACATTCTATCCAAACTAAAATTAAAATTAATAGCAGCTGTGAGCAATTTGAAAGACTAAGCACTGTTAGTACTTAGAATGTACAACTGGCCGTGATGATCAAGCCGAACCTGATGCTAGAAAAGGACTTTGGTGTCAAAAAAAACAGTCAACTTCGGACTATAATTATTAAGTCTCAAACAATCAAAGGGCTATTTTTAAGGTTAGAAATTATGAAAGATGCAAATGTAGCATCAATGAAGAATGAAACCTTTTTGAAATTCTCTAGTAAATGAAATTCTGGTTCAGGGGCCATTTTTAAATTCCTGAACTCTTCAACTATTGGTCTTCAAATACGGCCTGTTCTCTTTAATGCTGGGTAGACTCATAAATAATCAACTTCTAACCTGGAAAATACCTGGCTTATTAATTCCATATATGACCACAATGGAAGCAGTTTCCCTCTTTCTTCTTCAAGGTTAAAACTACTAGGAAGAAATAGTGCCTCGTCTTTCCGATGAAACTCTGACTTCCAAAAGTGTTTACTCTATTTTCAAATGGTGAATTTAGTAGAAAATAATAAATTAGTATCAATTCTCCTACACATGTAACTGATAATACGAGTATATTTGACCACTTGTAACATTTTGAAAATTTAACAGCAAAGTTTTTTAATATGAAGGTAACTACAGTTGTATGATTGACCAACTTAAAGCAGATACAACTCTATAGTCATGTAACTTTTTCAAAAAGTAGGTAATATGGGCTTTAAGAACATTAAACGAGTGGTTTCTTAGCTACCAGTAAGAGACATCAAGAAGTTAAAGTAAATTATAACGCCAACAATATTCTTTGTTTAAAGTTTATTATTGATAATGAGAAAGTTTGAAAGGATAACTTTACCTCTTGTGAATAACTAATCTAACACATAATTACAATCTAGGTTAAAATTAAAAAATCATACCAGAGCTGCTTGGAGTCCAGTCCAGGTGTTTTTATTGCACAGAATGCAAGTCACGAGCATGAGAAGTCAAGCTCACAAGCACACGTCACACCAGCACAAGTGAAAGTGGGATAGTGACAAGAAAATCCGTGTCGGCTCTTTCTTCCGCATCTGAAACAATGAGACTCCTGGAATCCATGACACAAAGGTCTGGGACCAAAAAATAGAGCCAGAAAAGGCTGCCTTTACCTTTCTGACCATTGCCTTCCTTGGAGGTTTGGTCTGGAGAAGAGAAACCAACACAACTTGACTTTGTACCTAGATTTAAGAATCTTGACACAAGCACATTTCTCAAAGAAATTGTAGTAAATAAAGACTATTGAGTATTGACTATACAAATAAAGATCCTTATAGTATCAGAATACATTACAACAGCAAGCTATCATGTCGATAGTGCAGAAAAATCATATTACATTTGATCAATTTTGTTTTTTAATTTCCATAATTGTTATTTTATACAAAATGTAACACATAGTTGTTTTTATGATTCAAAGCAAAAGGTGGTGATTAAAGATTATACAAATAAGCAGTATAGCTGGCAGGAAACCACCATTCTGTTCTTTGATGCTGCCAGCTGACAATTTTGGGTTATCTATTTTTATTGTCAACTAAGAATTAACTTTGCTCATCGTCACGTATTTGAATCGTTCGTAGTAAGCCAACCTTATGTTGTAAGGTTTTTACACCTGAAAAATGAGCAGATACCAAACCTCAAAATATTTTGCTGTAATGGTTACAAAAGGTATAACATAATGTTAGAGGATTGGACAATTAGTATCCCACTTTCATCCGTGCTGGTGTGATTGTGTTTCTCGCACTCGTTACTTGTGCTCTGGACTTCCATTATCTGCAGTGGCAACGCCTGGACTGGACTCCAAGCAGCTTTTGGGTACGTTTGAACCCTTTTCTTTCCTTCTTTACTTCTTTCTGCTCTTCATTTTTGTATGTACTAATACCTCCCCCACCTGACGAAGAGGATAGATTCCAATCTTCGAAACATTGTGTTATACCTTTTATAACCTGTAATGATAGCAAATGTCCAAAATCTTGTTATCTTGTCAAACCTTCTATCATCAATAACCAACTAAACAAAGAATTTTCATGTTATTGTGAGACTTAGTGAAGACAAGTGACTTTAATCCTGTTATTCTTTCATAGGTTCTTAAATGATCTTGAGTTTCATCCTTTAAACAATTCTACACCAATATTTTTTTTCCAGAATCACGGGAGATGTCTTAGTTTAAAAATATTAATACACACTAAACTCTTTTTAGTATATAAGATGGAGTATAAAAAAGTTTAAAATTTTTTTCTGAATAACTAACGAAAATATCAAAAGTATTAAATATTGTTGAATGCATATTTATAATTATATCTTTTAAAACGAGACATCTCACTTGATTCTGCATTTGACAGTTGATTCATTTAATCGATGAAGGAGCAAAAGTACATAATGTATCATGCCTAAGGTAGTGAAATTGGTTCTTGGTTTATTTATATTTATAACTCGAAGCAGTTAAAAATAACTTCCCTTAAAACAGAAAAAATATAAAACCTTTTTAGATCTCCCCCACAAGTGGATGTAGGCAATTAAAATAAGACAGTTTTATAACCAAATCCAAATTAAAATCTGGTGAATTTAAAAAATTTAATTTTTACAGCACACATGATTGTTTTAAATGAAATATAATTCTATTAATACATAGTCTTCTTTCAAAACATGAACAATTGTTTATCTTCAACCCTTTCTTTTTGGGCTTGATAATAAGATGCCTCTAAAAAACTAACATACTACCCTAACCCCAAACAATTACTATGTCCCGATATTGAATACCACACAAATAGAAACCATAACTATTTGACCAATAAATATAGAAAGCTGTGGAATGAATTTGTAGAAACAAAATATCTTTAATAAAAAAAAGTGTTAGCCTTTTTAAAAAAATCTCAAGGTTTGAAATCTGCCCTCTCCTTCAGATTTAAAAATCCTTAATGCGTTAACAGTTTCTTTCACATCCTAAATATATTTGTAGAAACAGATGAAAATTAATTGATTCCATTTATAGTTATTTTATATAATCAAAAACAAAAAACATAACATTGGATATAAAATTGTATTATCTGGTGTCGTTATTAAGTATTAAACATGGTTGTTGGACGATTCTTTATTAGGGGATATAGGTCATTCTTTAGTGCTTGCAGAAATATTAAAATATCCAAACACGAGGGAAGCTCTAATTCTATTATAAAACAATTTACAACCTCGTATGTGTGATTAATGACATTGATGTTACATCATACTGCCAGCATGTGTTTGTTTTTATTGTCATTATTCAGCCAATTCACATCGATATCTCCCATGACACATTGGGGCTTTTCCAAAATGGAATATGTTCCAGTATGCTCCATCAAGATCATTATCAAGGTCTCCACTATGTAGTTTGAATAAAAATAAATTATAACCAAACCTGTGGTTTTTTCCAATGGTCATGTCTACTATATGGGTTTGTTTCATGCATAAGTTCACCTGCAAAATCAGTTTTAAAATTATTTACTTTGTTTCCCAGTATCTCACTAGCAAAAGTCACCTCTCCTTTCTTTCTGTATGTGGGCTGAGATGAATCTCCTCAGTCTAACATTATTTTCAAGTCTAGCAGTCTGGAATTTGAGAGTTATATCACTTTAAGTCCATGATATACCAAGATCATCTGGGCAGTAGACTCGACATTTTGATGAATAATTTGTTGGCTTCCTTAGTCTGTAATATTGTATTTTTTTCGAAGTAGATTCTTCTGTGAGAAGGAGAGTCTCTAGAGGAGATGTTAGGTCCAGTCTGGTAAGAGAATTAAATGTAATAGTTGTGACCGATGTTCTTTTAAAGTCATATGTGTGCAGTGGAAAAATGCTTGTATATATCGTGATCATTAGTACAGATTTCTGCAGTACATTTTGGGTTTCTGAGCTATGTTAATAAAAAATAGATTTAAAGATTCAGGTTTTTTTCTAAATGGTTTGTGTAATTCCAAATGTGTGAAGGCCAGATGAGTGCTTCTTGTCCTGGGAGAAGTGTTTTGCTATCCAAATTTATATTATTGGTTTGGCTAGTTGTGAGAATGTTGTAAAATAGTGTTGAGTGATTAATGTATTCTAGGTAATTTGACTGATTACAAGTGTTTAAATTTTAAAGTTATATTTTTAACTAACTAATGCAAACCACTAAATACTGTCGCTTTTTTCTCAGAAGTATCTTGGGGTAGGGTACGATAAGCGGACCCGGTTTTTTTATATCGAAGAATTTAATCATCGATACCTAATATTCGCATCTCAAATCCTAGACTATCAATCGATATAAAGTATCTATAGTTCTCAATAACAATCATATGTTTTAAATTAAAATATGAATCTAATATTTACAGTGATTAAACAAATTATTATAACCAAAATTAGGAAAACTGAAGACGACCATATTTGCTCCTCTCACAGTTACAGTTGTTTCTTTCCCACAAATTTCACATAATGGGGTTTTCCGCACAAGTCCAACATGTCAAAGTCATGAAAAACATGTCTTATCATCTTTCAAAGCAATGTTGTGTAGTTTTCTAAAATTTACTGTCATTTTTAATAATAAAATGTTACTTATAATTATAAAATTGAAATATTACATTAAGAGTATTATTTGAAAGTGTTTACAGCTATTGATATAGATTATTTAATTAATCGTTAAAAATAATTAATCAATATCGATTGATTATATCGATGGTTATAATTAAGTAATATCGTTTCCCAATTTGGATATAAAAGACCGGGTCCGCTTATCGTACCCTACCCGTATCTTGCTTGATCCAATATCGTCAAACTGTTTTGTTTAAGGCTTTATTAAATCAGGTTTCCATGCATTGAATCCTGTTGTATTTGGTGCACTGGCAACGTTCATTTTAGAAAATGTTTGTGATGAGCTGTTTTTGTAGTACCATAACAGTACTTGGTGTCTTGGAATTGTCCAATCTTAAATTTTGAATCGAGATAATTGTGTTCTGGTATTAATAAGTTTTTATCTTTCACGTTTAATTCTGACAAATTTTTCAAAACTAATGTCGTGTTCACCTGGTAAAAGAGTTTAACTTTGCAGTTTTTCTTACCAAGCTAAGCCAACATCTCTTGAATTTCAAGATTACAGTTTGTTTAAATATCTGCCCTTCTCTACAATCTGATGAGGAGTTCTGATACACAAAATCTGTCTCTGCAGTTTGACAGATTTCCAAGTATGTTTACTCAAAGTCTTCATAGTTTCGAAGTTTGCTTCACTCTGTCTAGTTCCTTTGCCAGACTGAAGATTGCTGAACTTTAGTTGCATCTTTCATTGTATTAGTTACACAAGCAATTTTGTAACTGATACATTCAAGGTTTGTATTTAAGTTGATATTGATCTTAGGCTGCTGTTTTAGAATTAGCTTCTGGTACCTGACCTGCTTTTTATGGATCTTTCATTACACTTTCTATAAATTTGGTTGTAAGTTTCCTCTTCAGTCTGTAGCCAGGTGTGGAATCTTGTCTTCAGTTTGTTCCTAGATCTCAGCCAGGTGTGGAATCTTGTCTTCAGTTTGTTCCTAGATCTCAGCCAGGTGTGGAATCTTGTCTTCAGTTTGTTCCTAGATCTCAGCCAGGTGTGGGGTCTATTCTTCATTTTGTTCCCATTAGTTGTTCTTAGATCTCTTGCCAGAGATTGAATAATGTAATGCCTTTATGTGTTGGGTTTTTCCTCATATTGTGTTAGGCTGTGTGCTGGAACACTGTAGAGTTTGAGCACCACTACATGTGTTTTTGGGCCTGTGTTAGTAGATCACAGCCTCTCACACCAGTGGCAGTAACTAGACAGAGTCGCGCCCCCCCGCCAGCGTACTGAAAATGCGCCCCTCCTGTCGGCTCCTAACACCCCCCCCCCCCTTCCTCCCTACTGACCTACACGCATCGTTATAATTATAGCCTACTTCCCCTGGTCTACCTTTATTCTCATGATGTTCACTCTACGTTTGTTACGGTAAATTGTAATAGAAAACAAACCTTTACTTTTTTAGAGTGGCTTTTAAATTTTGTGTAAAATAGTTGATAGTCCCGTGCTGTGCAATGTTTTATTTTTTTTTTATACATTTTGTAAAAAGATCAAAAAGAAAAGAAAACTTTAAAATGAATTATTCAATCATAATTATTTATTAATGAAAACTATCTCAAAACTATTTTTAAAATAAAAATAGAAAAAATTGTAGACATGTTAATTATTTCCATTTATTTAAACCCTCTCCTCTCCTTCTTAAAACTGAAATATTTTTCAGCATAACATCTTCAAGTTGATCCTACGAGCCCGTTCATGTTCTATGCTCAAGACTCCCAAAGCGCTCAGCCTGGTATTGGTCATAGTAGTTTCTCAATTAATTCTTTATGAGCTTGAGTTTAGAAAAATGACCCTGAAAATTTATATAAGATTAAAAAAAAACATATGTTGTTAACATATATGCCATTTCAGGTTATAATACAAGTATATAATTAAAGGGTATAAATAACTCTTCTTAACACAAAAATTAATTTTAGTTAGTACGGGTTTTTTATGATATTTTGGTGGTGATTACGAACCTTTCCGCTGACGCTGACGTAACTGGGAGAGTCAAGAACATCATCACATTCGCTGCTGTGCAGACATCAGGAAGGGCTGCTTGACAAAGTCACGTTTTCTATCATTAAATATGAGGCTAAAATCCTTAACTTTTTTCAATCCTCTTGTTTTTATTTCATCCGATGAAACAATGTTTCTGAAACACACTATTTGTGTCTCCAACCCAGTGTGAAACATCTTCCTCATACTTCTCACAAAAACTTCCTGGCTGAAAAAATTAGTTCATCATCACTTTTTCTCTGTGAGGTACTTTGGAGTTAAAAAAGATGAACTGATCGTTAATCCTTACCATGCTCTCAAAACGTCTGGAGATTTGAGCAATAACTATATCCAATCTCCTGTAAAAATACTTTTACTTTGAATTCTTGCAAATGGATTAGAAAATTCAACATCGTTGTCAGTTCGTCAAAAAAGTTTTTTTACTTTTTTTACATCGTTTAGTCAGGCAGAGAAGAAGACTCAATAATTCCATCCCCTGGCTAGCGTTTTCAGCTTCTTTAACACGGACCTTTCAAACTCATTTCTTGCTCTCTTTAGTTCATGTCATACTCTTTCCAAGAAGGGCATGTAGCTTCGTCAATTGATACATCCTCTTTTTGTAGTGTTTTAGATGTAATATTAATTCTCTCTCTAAAACGCTTACTTTGGAAAGTAAGCATCAACTACAAATTGGAAAACACGTCATTTGTTTTTGAGTCCAGTTGCACTCTAAAACCTCTTTATTCTTTTTAGAAGTCAGAATAATATTCTCAAACAGCTTAAAGACAGAAACAAAGTTGTTACACTTTTATGGCCAGTAAACAATCGATACCTAGATGACCAACGGGTCGGACAACAATCTTTTGAGTGTCTTGCAAAGTATAGAGAAAAGGGCGACAAAAGACAATAGAATCAGATGGACATAGCCCCCTCCGTTGCTCCATAGATTTTCTCTCTCAAAAAGCTTGCCATCTTGCGACAGGCTTTCCGCCGAAAAACACGTAAATTTGATTGACCAAATCGTAAAATAAAATCATTTCTGTTATGTCAGTAACTGAGTCAGATTGATGTACCAAATTTAAATTATGCGAGGCACAATGCACGTACTCCTGCATTTGGCGAGTCTTTTGCTTTATAATCTAGATTGGATTCCAGAATAGTTTCCACTCATTACAGGCTGCCCCGTCATAACCCTGCTGGCCTCTACACTTTTCAATTTTTAAATGTTGTTTTCTGTCTTACCAAAAAATTACAAACCTCGTTTAGTAATTTTTTCCGAATTTTGGCCTGTAAGAGCTATGAACCCTAAGAATGATTCTTTAATTTCAAGTTTTTCGTAGTTTTGGACTGCCACATGTCGTATTACTATCGATAGTTGATCAGTTTTTTGAAGACGTCTTGAGTGGTGTCTAATACCAGAGAGAAGAAAGGAGCTGCTTGGGATTTCACTTACAACTTCATCCAGAACATGCTGTGACGCACCCCAACATGATCATTTCATTTTGGATTTTGGGAGACAAATACTTAACTTTGCTTTGATAATCGTTTTTCTAAGTGACTTTTTAGAAGAGGATCGTATCGTGACAAAAACAAATCTATAATAATCATAAAGTTTCCAGAAGTAGTGTCCACTGTTTCAATATTTTCATTCCGATGCCCCTCCTGAACGCTATGTTACAAGTAGCCATAGATATTACTACATCTAAAAGTCTTTTGAGAATCTCACAATACTCAGGTTCATACTTTTGAAATAAGTGAATTTGCATCTTGGCTATTTTTTTACGGTACTATATGCTAAACATGAATTTAAGTGTATACGAGATGTATTCATGTTCTTTAATTTTTTTGCTTAAACCTTGGCGATGCCAATCATTTTATTAGACCTTTACACCAAGCATCTTTAAATTTATAGGGTCAGTTCTGTCAGCGAACAAACCAACAAGGTTCACAGTATACGCCATTTAATAAAGGTGAAATAACAAAGCCAAAACCGTTTCTAGTTTTTTTTGGCCCGTTTTGGCAATTTTGTAATAAAAATCACTGCTAAAAAAGATCTATTGTTTGTCGAGTCTTTTGGAAAGGGGAAAAGGCCCTGTGGGCCTACATGGTTCAGGAATTCAAAATGAAAGTTTTATCTTCTTCTTTTAAGAGGGATACTCCCGTCATTAGTGTAGAGCCCAATGTCAGTTTAAAAACACCCACGTTTGTTGACTGATTTCATTAGTATCAATATAGCAAAACAACAACAGTTTTTATCAATGTCTACGGTACATGCTACCCAAGCTATCATTATTTATCTTAACGTCTAGAACTCACGTCTGGTTTCGTTATTTGTGAATTCAGGTGGGGTCTGAGTTGATGTTCATTTTCTGTCTCGATGGTAGGTTAGGTCAGAAACTTATTTCACTATACTCACAAAATTTAAACCGGAAGTTTTATTTGTTTCCTTACACTGTCATTTGTTTATTTTTCTTAGATCTCTTGCCAGTGATTGAATAATGTAATGCCTTTTATGTGTTGGGTTTTTTTTTCCTCATATTGTGTTAGGCTGTGTGCTGGAACACTGTAGAGTTGAGCACCACTACATGTGTTGTGCCTGTGTAGTAGATCACAGCCTCTCACCATGTTTTGTCCACCAGCATGCATCACGACTTCTTGTATATAAAGATGGATGATAGTTACGATTTCGAGTGACTTAAAAGCCTCTCTGCAAGTGTCTAGTCTCTGAAGGCCAGTGAGAATAATGATTGTCTTCTTTTGTATCAGTGAGATTCTTTGGATATTTGGTGAGGAAGCTGCTCTCCAGACAGCAAGGATATATTTTATGTGGTTTTAGAAAACTGAGAAGTACGATGTTTTTCTTGTTATTAGGTTACTTATCACTTTGACTTGTTTGAGTGGTAGACAATAGTGTTCAGATGCAAGTTCATTATTTTTATAGTGATAAAACGTGTAACTCGGATAGTTTTACTGATATAACACAATAAGAAGTTTGATTCGGAAAGTTTCACTGATAACACGTTTGACTCGGATAGTTTAACTTATAAGATGATCAGATGTTTGACTCTTATGGTTTCACTGATAATAAGATAAGATTTGACTAGGATAGTTTCACTGATAACACGATAAGAAGTCTGACTTGGATAGTTTCACTGATAACACGATGAGAAGTTTGACTCTTATGGGTTCACTGATAATACGATAAGATTTGACTCGGATAGTTTCACTGATAACACCGTAAAACTGTTTCTTAGTAGTCGTTAACAATGTAGAATAGTGTATGACATATAGGAAAGGGTTTAAGATTTGGGAGCAGTTAACCGAATACTACTACAAAAATTATTATAGTAGCCTAACTTATAAATTAAATGTATTATATCCTCGACTTGAATTTTTCCATTCATTCTTCCAACAAAAATTGCTAGGGTGAAGACTGCATGTGTTGTTTTAGACCCAATTTATTTGTCTGAGCAAATTTTAACCTGATATCTTAGATTCTGTTGTAAATAAGTTCATTATTGCATATTTGGGAAGTGTTGCCATTAAAAGTCTAAAACCTTACATTCTTGAAACTGACTGATGGTTTATTTGATAACTGTATCATTATTTTTTTTACAAATACATATAGACAAAAGGAGACCGTTACTGAAATAGTAAGAGCCAACTCTGCTATTTATAATACTCTGCTGAATAATATGTACCGGTAAGCTATTACCATATGTAGCTTCCAGATTTTTACTGTTCGTTTACTTCTCAAAATTGCGAAACGGTAAACATATTAAAATTTTATAGATAGTGTCAAATTCTAAAACTTTTCTTAGTTTTGCCCTGCAACTATATAATAACTTTTCTAAACTTCGAACGACCACCATCTTGAAAACAGGACATACAAATACTTCTAGGATTAATATTAATTTTTAATAAATTAATTATTGTAAAAAATCTAAATTTGCCTATGGTTTACACTAAGCGTTTACATACTGAGTTTTAATTTTTGGTCTTCATTAATCCAAACAGGACTATTTTAACAAGATTAAAAACCCCCATAATGTAGTTATTGATACTTATTTAAAGAGAACAATACAATTTGCCTATGGTTTACATTAAGCGTTTACATACTGAGTTTTAATTTTTGGTCTTCATTAATCCAAACAGGACTATTTTAACAAGATTAAAAAACCCCCATAATGTAGTTATTGATACTTATTTAAAGAGAACAATACAATTTGGAAATGAATGCATGTATTTTACTACCAATTGCAGAGGAGGATGTTGCTATTTATCAATAAAAATATCCACTGAGTAAATTGCTTTTGTAATTTTACAGTAGTTTATAATTTCATTTCAATTTTGATGCAACGGATTACTTTTATGTATATTCAGGCAGTTTATTCGACAATCTTAATCCTGATTGTGTAAGAAGATTTGTAATGAAAGAAGAGATGTAAATCAGCCGAATATTGAAAATTCTTGACTTTTGCTCTTTGATATCCATATAATACAGTTTTGAAATTGAACCTACATCTTCTTGAAACCTGTAGTAGATATGTATCACATAAAAAATTCCTTAAATAAAGGTTCGTTTATAGGTGGTGTTGGAAATCCACCTACCTAACATTGGGCCTACCAAAATGAACATTGCGAAATCCCAAGCTTATATTGTTGACTATTAATGCCTCATAGGTAGTTTTGAGAACAAATATTTCGCTGAACTAAGAACAGTTCTGCCACAACAATGGTGACGTGAAAGAGATGATGGAGGGCAGAGGGTATGTTTATGGCAGATAGAGACATTTACACGTGTTCTCTCACGTGATTAAATAATAAAACTGGCGATATTGCGGTTCCCCAGGAGCGAGTATGAGGGGAACAGCAGCGCAAGGTCTATAGGGCTGTCAGAATTCTCAGAACAATATCAGATCTTACTGACTCACGCACGTATAAGGAGAAACACTATCAGGGACGTTTTTATGGTTGAGATTACAGCAGTGATAGGGCTGATACGATGTGATATCTATGTACATCAGAACAAATTGGAGAAACAGTTAAGGAATACTGTCCTGATCGTGAAGAGAATTATATTTTCATGAAACACATGATGTATTAATAGTAATTAATTATGTATGCAATTTATTTCTACGGGTGATCCTAAACTGTGTAAAGCAATTTTGTAAAAAATTGTGTCATCTATCCCTTCCTGTGATAGTTCCTAATATAACTAGTAACCTGGTACATAGTTCCTCTTGTTCCAGGAAATAACAGTATTGATTTTTGTGTCTAACGGTAGACTGTCTGTCAATGTGACTTCTGTGCGATAAGATAAAACTCTTGGTAGAAAGATCTTAGAGATTTTAAACTTGGTACAAAGGTTCCTCTTGGTCCAGGAAATAACAGTATTGATTTTTGAGTCAAACGGTAGACTGTCTGTCTGTCTATGTGACTTTCTGTGCGATAAGATAACTCTTGGTAGAAAGACCTTAGAGATTTGAAACTTTGTACAAAAGTTCCTCTTGGTCCAAAGAACAACTCTATTGGTTTAAGGGTCAAAAGATCAAAGTTAAATTCTGATCAACCTACCAATCAATGTAACAAAAATAAGTATATCACCTGGGTTACTATGTCACGTTATAACAGTGATTGTACTCAGTTTGTTTACTAATTCGTTTACTCAGCGATTTCCTTATTTCCAGCGAGTCACCTATAGCACCAATGTAAAAAATGTTAATTTATTTTTACCTACTGACTTCAAAATCAACAGTTTTTAACCAAGACCTATGTATCAAGTTTCAAAGGTCTCGAACATTATTATATATCAATATTTTATTTATTGCACATGCGGACAGAAGAACACGATTTTAGGAAGGGCCTGTCTAGGTCATTATAATTTAAATACTGAAATTTATTTTGTTATGTGCTTTTCAAACGCATTCACTGAATTTATTTGTTCTGAAGTATCGATAGTAAAAACATGTAATTTAATAAGCGGCCACCACGACAGACAATGGAATCATCGATACTCATGATTATTCGTTACGAGTAACGAATCCTCGATATAACTTCTGAAACCAAATTACGTTATGGGTATTTCAAATGATAGTTCAGTTCGGCTGTTTTGATATATTAAAAAGTAATAGTTTAGTGAAGACTAAAAAGACATCTAGGTTATCTACATTAAGTTTATAAAATGTAATAAAAACAGTGTCAACATTTAGTTACTCTTAACTATTTTGAAGGATAAACGTGTCTGATACCTTGTGACACAAATAACACATGTAAATCGGCATTGTACTTGCGGCCGTCGGCCATTACTGTTATGCCATACAGATGATTTGACTCTGTTTGAATTAATTTGTAATAATAAAGTCGAACCAAATTACGTTGTAGGCCTTTAAGTTTGTACCAAACAATGTTGTTTTTCTGCAAAATAAAAAAGCAAGTAATTATTAATTATAAATATCTATAGATCAAATGCTTTTTTATATTCGATAGTTTCGATATTAATAACCGATAGTCAATTCGATTGCCGTGGTGGCAGCTTATTATACTGCAGCCTGTAAGGCTGCTTTTGACAGAAAAGAGCAAGGAAAATTTGGAAAGAAAAATGTGTTTTATTGTATAAAATACCCCCTTTAGAAACGTGTTGCGATGTCGGCATTTTTTACCTTTCACTCTGTGTATATACAATTTTAAATCTAATCTGCCGTACTCCTGAACCGTAGACGATAAAATACTGAAATGGCGGGAACTTAACTCGAGCGCCCTCAGGAGCAAATTGCGAATCTCAGTGCCACTCTGATCACGCATGTGTTGAGACTATAAAAAGCGCGCGTAATTTGATTTATTCAAAAACGTTTTCGATTCAGATCGGTTTATAACCCGTTGCGAGGCGGCAAGGAGAGTGCCTGGGTGAGGTTCTGACAGCGCACTATTTACTGGCAATATCGCTCTGCTCTCACACCACCCTCTCACTCCAGAGGGTCGACTCTCACACACCACACGCTTCTCCACGCGCCTTTGTTGTGTTGTGTGGCCGCATTAAAGAAAACATAAATCCCACCGCCATTTGTCGAGCAACAGACTGCGCGAGTTTTTCCTTATTTATGTCTCCATTTCCGTTTTTTCTGATCCGGCGGAGCGTTTTCTGTCGATCGAACCTTTTAAGTGCAGCATCGCAGTTGGGATGTTTTACAAACGAAAAGTGCTCAAGCGAAATTCAGCCGGAACATTCCACAACATCTGTCACCTAAAACAACAACGGTACTTCAAGTCTGATGGGGGCCTAGGGGCTAAGAGACTAGGTCGGGTGCACTGTGAAGAGAACTGAAGAAGAGACGACCATTCTTCAGCTATAGTGTTTTTGGTCAAATTCCGTTTGTTATTTATTTAACTCTCTCAACGGAAACTCCATTACATTAGACAAATTTAGTAAATTCTATTGTACAATAACAAGTAATGTTCAAACATTATTGAACACTAACACTTAGAAAATCATAAAAACAACAAGTAAACTATAAAGAAAGCAAAAATTTAATAATTTAACAATCTTAATGTGCTTCCAAATCAAAAAGAATAACATTGCCAATTCAAGATTCTATCGATGTGATATCAGATATACTTAAAACTAGTTTAAATAGATAATAAATTACAATAATACCTAAAGGTAACTTGACGATAAACAATGGTCCTAAGGGTTTCAAAATAACTTAAAACAATAATAAATTTTAACCCTTTAACATCATAAATAATAACAAAACAAGATAATGGGCAATTTTAAAAAAATGGGCAAATACTGCATTTGGGTTAGAATGGACTTGGATTGGAGAATGACAACAGCCATGCCGATCTAATGACGCTGATAAATAATATTTTTTTACTGTATTCAAACTGTCGTGAAAGAGATCAACTTCTGCAGGGAGATTGTTACCTAAGCGGTGGAGTCTGGCAATGGGACCAGATTTTTAGTAGTGTCTTGGGTGAGATCGATGGTCGAATAGTTTAGTAGATCTCTTACGTATTTTTGTTTGAACGAATACCTCCCCCACCTGACGAAGAGTTTAGATTTTAATCCTCTAACATTGTGTTACATACAAAGATGGCAAATGTCCGAAATCCTGTTATCCTGTCATTCTCAAGATGTCCAGCGGACTGATAGGCAGACAAACAATCATACAAAAAGAAATTTTTACATCCCCGGCAGGCACCATTACTAAATAATTCATTCTTGCCTATGTGCAAATAAATTTTCATGTAAAATTTAATTTCTACAGATGAAATATTTCTAGACGTTTCTTTCCACATTCCACATCCACGTTTTACTCATAAAGTTAGGTTTCATACTGGAGCTAATATAATAATAATAATATAAGTTATAACGAAAGGTTGCGCTAAAATAAAATCACCGAGTTGTAACTTTGACCTCTCTATAAAGTTTTCTTTTAAGTTTCTATTCTTTCTATTAAGTTCAGCGGATTATAAAGAAAATCTGGCATCAGCCATTACAATCTGCATGATGAGAGGTAATAAATACTTCACTTTTCAATGGGTACCAAGTCATGTGGGGATAGGTCCCAATGAACATGTAGATAGGCTGGCAAAAGAGGCAACCCAAGAAGGTGAAGAACCAACAGATTTTAAAGTGTCATTGGAAGATTTTGTTGGCGCAATTAAACAATCACTACTTGCCCCTGATAGCCCCTCCCCATGGTATAATAATTACAAACTGAGTAGAAATAAAATAGTAACAATAAATAGACTAAGAATTGGACATGCTCGGGTTAATGAAACCCTATTTAAGATAAATTGTTATTTCACTCCGTTATGCCTCAAATGCAATGCAGGTTCCATAGAAAGCCTTCAACATTTAATCTTTGATTGTGTGCAATATAACGACTTCAGACATGAATTGCTCACTAAACTGAAAGCGAAGAAAATAGATCCACCTTATATATTGAAAGATCTTTTAACGAGCTTTGATATGGAAATAATACTGGAAATTGTGAGTTTTCTTAAATCTATAAATAAGGTTATATATATATATATATATATATATATATATATATATATATATATATATATATATATATATATAAAACATACTAACATAACTTAAGTCTTGAAAGTGACCTGTCTTAAGAACATGAATGTCTTCACCATGGGTTATAACAAAATGTTCTCTCCAGGGCCCATTTCCTGTTTCTGGACTAGGAAGCCGCCTGAAGGGTCTCTGGCGTGAAGCATTCTATCCTTGGAGTTGGGTGCACAACCGTTCCTATTTAATCCTACACACATCAAATACCTTCCTTAAAGAAATTCCCCCAACTTCTTTCAAAGTAACACAACAAACAATAGGAAGTATTAACAATAGAATTAAGGTTGTGACTTAATAGGTTGTGACTAAAACTAACAAATAAAAACAAAAAATAGAAAACAAAACAGAAAACACCCACAACACCGAGAACACCAAGAACAACCTTGTCTCCAAGCATACAACCCTCGTGGATACTGAGTGCAATAGTGAACTTACTGTGTGTTAAAAGTGTAAACTGGTCATACATACAAGAATGTTTATCGAGGTTCCATGCTCAAAGTAAGCAGAACCTGCTGAAATTCAGCAAACAAGAAGAAAGAAAGAAAAGTTTTCTTTTAGTCTGTGAATACAAGTGACACGTTGAAATCTCATACGATTAGACCCATTTTGCTTAAACATTTGTTTATTCTATTTTCTCGTTGCCACCATAAGAACAATGTAAAAAATATTTGCTAACGCTCGCCCGAATTCCATGGAGTGTCATGCACCATCTTCGAACTCATGTTGTCTATATGGACATGAAGCTTCATGTAAAAATTCACATTTTTAGGTTAGTTTGTTTCCGATAAATCGTGCGGTCAGACAAACAGATAGAAATGAAATTTTTCCTGCCACGAATGATAGGCTTTGCCAACGCTCAGCCAATGAGATGTCTTAGGATAACCTCGGAATCTAGACAGAAAAACGAGAAAAATGACGCAAAGCCTTCTCAGCGGCCTTTTAAGAGGAATAGTTTTTGTCCAGTTCGAATCAAGTCAGACTGGTCACAGTCCGACCACTGGTGACGTCATAGGCTAAGTGTAATATGTGACGTGTGACTAGTTCACGCGCTTTGTTTATTGGTTCCACGCAAACTGCCCATTGACCCTTAGTATCCCACCGAGCCTGATCAAGCCTGACGTCCCACACATCGAGCGTTCCTGCTGCTTGGATGGGTGACCGCTAAGCGATCCTGTCCTTGCAAGCAGCCCGCCTGCCCGGCCATTGGTGGTGGTCCAGAAGTCACCTTTAAGCCGTTGGTCCCCAGGTTAAGTGTTACAAAGGGCTTCTTAGCCGTAACTTCGCCTGGTAAAATAAGACAGTCTTCACTTTACTTTCATTTCAATAGTCTACATTTACAGCGTCATGGATGGGGAATATCAGAATGCGTGTATTATTATTATTATTATAAAATTGTATATTTAACCAAATGAATGTTATTAATTATGAATTGACTCCACGGGATGCAAACTTACTCGTGTGTTTCGAATGTATGTACAAGTATTAAAATGTGTAGCCTTGCGGTAAGTCATTAGGCCAACTGACAGTTATATAGCCTTATAGTTGCACAGACTGTTGAATACAATTTTGTGATACTAGGAATTAATTTTTTTACACATAGCCTGTATTAGTTATAAGAAGAAAAAAGAAAGAAAGAAAAAGTGGTTGGTTTATACAATAATCCAAAAATAATACCTTCCCACACCCTACAAAGAAGCAAGCGATTTCTTTACAAGTAAATTAGTATTATTTGTTTCAAAATGTAAGGAACGAGTACCTAACTCTAAATATAACGGTCACTACGACCATCTTGTTTAGTATTTTTGGATTTTCCTTATAAACAAAGTTAATACATATGAAACATATTTTTTGCGACTCAAATAAAGCTCCAACATCTCATACAATTGAAACACACACAAAATTGTAATAGAAAATGTTTTCAACTGTAATTTTATTGTGATACGTTTAAAAGTTTGAATTTTCATATTACATATTTGCTAAATAAATCCGATCGTAGTTTTCACACACCGCTCATACGTTTTCCACAATAAAGCCAATCTTTTCTGTGAAGGATTACAAAACATTACTCCCAAACCGTCTTTTTCGAATCACTGTTAGATTAGAGCATGTCGCAACACAGGTAGTGTAGGTTGGTACACCTGTGATGAGTTGTAGCTGCGATTAAATTAGAAGATTCGGTATATTTAAATTGTAATTGGTTACTTCATTCAACGATGAAGTATCGAACGAAACGAAAGTCTTTAGGGAACTGTAATTCTTTCCCGGGAATTGCGAGCGCCTTCAAACCGGTGGCCGCAACACCATTTGCCCGATGTACTGCGTGTATTGCATACCACCCAGGCGCATAGCGCTCTGACCCTTTCTTCCTAGTGAAAACTTTCATGCCACCCAAAAACTATTGTTGTACATGGGACTAAGGCGAGCTAACGTACAAAGTGTCAAATATCTAGGATACAGTAGAGTTATACTCTCTCGATAACTCTAGCATACACGAATTGAGCTAAGTGTGGCGTAATTCTCGTATTATACTTACGTAGTATTAAGTACTAATTACGCACTTATACGTGTTACTTATAATTATACCCATTAACTGACCAACCCATTGCTTTAAAACAGCATTTCTTTATAATTATGATTGTGATTACAAACGTCAATATTATATTAATGTTAACCTTCGACTGTAGGGAATTATTTTCGTAAGTTGGTTTTATGAAATAAAGTATATTTATGGAACTGCCATAAGTGTATGCATTCTACTTAATAAAACACTTTCACACCTTAATACGCCATATTTTACAAATCGTATTAAAGTTCTGTTTGCATTTTTTCGAAAGTTGTGAATGTAATACTAATAGTAAATTATAAAAACTGCGACAGCTTGAATCTCCTTCATAAGGGTTCACGACTAAATTCTTCTGGTTACGTTCCGAAGCTCTAAATGCCCTATTGAACTCTGATACAGTAAAAATGTTTATAAGTTAAAAATCAAATTGATTGGTGTTTTTTTTTAATTGATTACAGTTGTTTACATGCAGAAGAGAGATTTCAGTTCTCGAAATGTTGTTATACTTTATTGTTCAGCATAGTTTTCATGGAATGAAAAAAAAATGATTGGCCATCCGCGTCGGGATATCTTTATGGCACTAATATTGTGCTACATTGCATATAGTATAAACATTTGCTCATAAAACAGTAAAAGGTGTAACAAATGTGAATGATATGTTGTGTCCAAACATCATACTTGCTCGGCCATGTTAAACTTTTATGAAAAAATTACCCTTTTTACTGGTTGGAATGTTACTTTCAAAACACGTCTTTATGATTAGTGAAAATAAAATTTAGAAAAAACTCACGAAAATATGTCACGAGGAAATGCCTAAGAGATCTATTAAAATATTTCTAAAAAATTTCAAATGACCAACCTTGGCAGGGATTGGGACTGCCTGTGCTTAAAACAGTTGCCGTGCATTCACCACTGTTACTATAACCAACAGCAATGGCTGCAGTGACACTGTTATGCGCACCCAGGTTAGGGCATTACATGGTACTAGGGCCAGTCCTTGGGCAGGTTGTCACCCTTCTACCATGTAATACCCCCCTCCCTTATTAGGTTGGAGAATTAGAATATCTTGGTTTACGTCACGTGTGCTGCTATCTACCGCAGACTATATACATCTACACGACAAGATCCGTAAATATTCGTTGTGAATTATGGAACTTTATGGCATAATACTTTATAACAGCGTTTTTTATTTTCAGATTATAGATTTATTTAAATTATTGAGTAGTCCGCGCAGATTTACGCTTGAAAATAGGTTTTATATAAAAATCCGGTTGAGATTACACGAAAACTGATTTGATTCTCGGTTACAATTTAAATAATATAAATAAAGACGCTACGGCGTATGATCTTTAGGTTTTAGCAATAGTGCAGTGGCATTGTACCGAGTCTTTCAAGTGCACAATGTGCTGACTTGAGAGATATATTGATATTATTGTAGATAAGTTTAATGTTATATTAGGATACCGACCTTTAAGAAAATTAATACAAGTCACAACGGTTGAAGGCGACGAAATACTGAAATAATTCTAAATTTTGTTTCTATAGAAACACTTTTGAACAATGCAGTTCATTGATTGACTAACGTGATGGGTGTTTCATTGCGGGACTTTTCAATCACACATTACGTAACAAAAAAAAAAGCGGTAAACGTATCCTTGAAGATTCTTGCTACGCTACTACATTTGCGGCAATGAAGCGTAAAATTCTCTAATGTCTTTTAGAACTTGCAGCCGCTTTCTTTTTTTAGAAAAAAAAAACGTACGTTACCGTAGACGATTTATACGGTGTAATTGATGATTCCATACAGCGATTCTGTATAATTATGAATGTAATTGCGAAAGTCAAATTATATTAATGTTAGCGTTAGACCGTAGGGAATTATTTTTGTAAGTTGATCTTATGAATAATAAAGTTTATTCATGGAACTGCTTAAGTTTATAAATTCTACTGAATAAAAAACTTTCACTCCTTAATACGCAATATTTTCCAAATTATATTAAAATTTGGTTTACATTTGTTCAAAGCTGTGAATGAAATACTAATAGTAAGTTGTAAAATCTGCGACAGATAGGATCTCATTCATAAGGGTTCACGACCGAATTGTTTTGTTATTAATGATCAGGAATTTTTACACATGAAGAAGAGTGTAGATTTCAATCCTCGAAACGAAGTGTTATACTTTGTGTAACATATAATGATGGCAAATGTCCAATATCCTGTTATCCTTTTAAATCATCCATCGTAAATACAAAACTTTAAACAAAGTTTTTCTTTACTTTAAAATGAGACGTTTTGGAAAACACTATGACCTACGGCAAGGGTGTGCAATGGTTAATATTCAGCATAGTTTTCGTGGAATGAAAAAAGTGGCCACCTAGTACATATGGCTCCCTTATCTTATTTTAATTTTATTTTATTTCCAACGGATCAACCATTACAAAAGCGAGCATAATAATTTATAATTATAGTAATAAGCAACAATGACTAACACAAAACTAAAAAACAATAGCTTTTTAGACCTCCAGGCAATAAGGCACTTATGGGTATGGTCTCCTAAAGGCACCATCAAAAACCAAACACGAGCACAGGTGTGCGTGCGCGTCCGCGTTTGTGTGTGTGTGTTTTGAAATTCATAGTTGAAAGGTCAAGCACTGAGAATCACATAGAGCTCTCTTGAAGGAAGCCAAGGAAGCGCAGAAAAAGTCCATGTGTTCTGGTAGGAAGCATCCAAGTCTCTGCATCCTAATCACAGGACTGTTGGCTGCATAGGAAGTTGTCACCGAAGTTCTTGCAAAAAGGACTCTAGATCTTGTGCCAGTGGGAATTTGGAAATTTATTTTCTGTAGCAGGTCTGGGCAATCGATGATTCCTTTAACCAGCTTGTACAAGAAGAGAACGTCATGGATGGAGCCTCTTGTTTCAAGTGAAGGTAAGTTAAGATAAGACGAGATCTCTTGTACTGGGACATCCAGATACCTAAATCCAAGGTGCACTCCCGCAATTCTCAGAAACCTCCTCTGCACCCTCTCAATGCTATCCCTCAAGTACAACTGGTGAGAGGACGCAACAATATTCAAGGTGTGGTTTTATCAAGCAGCAATACAGCGTCCTCAAAGACGCGCAGTTAGGAGAAAGGCTTCGAAACTCTGAAGAGAAGACCAAGAAGTTTGAGGGCTCTGCTGCATGTGGTCATAACGTGTTGCTCCCAACTTTGATTGGTGGTAAATATAACACCAAGATCCTTGGTTTCACTAACCCTGACCAATGGTGTATCCGTGATTGAATAATCAAATATGATTGGGTTCATGGTGCGATGAAAAGTAATAGAGGTGAAATTGCTGTTATTGAAAGACATTTTGTTCGTACTACACCAACGAACAACCAAGTTGATGTCCTTCTACAGCAGAGCTGCATCATGGTCGGTAGGAATCTTCATGAATAATTTTATATCGTCGGCAAAGAGCAGGTGGTTGCATTTGAGGGCATTAACGACATCATTAATGTATAGGTTGAACATGATGGGGCCTAGGTGAGAACCCTGAGGGACGCCAGATGAAGCTGGAAAGCTGTGGGACAAGGTATTTTTGTATCTAACATGAAGCATGCGCCCACGCAGGTAACTGTCAAACCAGTTGAGAAGATGTCCTGTGAAGACATAAGCCTCAAGTTTGCGGATAAAGATGGAGTGGCATACCCTGTCGAAAGCCTTTGAGAAGTCCAGCTCTATTGAGTCCACCTGCTGTCTTTGTGCAAAAGCCTCTATGATGTAGGTTTGAAACTGTACGAGGTTAGTGGTTGTTGATTTGTTAGACAGGAACCCGTGCTGACTTGGATGTAGCATATTTCTGACTTGGAAAATAATCTTATTCAGGACAAGTCTCTCAAATACCTTTGCCAAGATTGGTAATATTGTTATGGGTCTATAATTTCTTATGTCACTGGAAGAGCCGTTTTTGTGAATGGGCACTATATGACCTATTTTGAAGATCTCAGGGAAAACTCCGCCGGATACAGATTTATTGTATAAATTGGTGAGAGGTTGAGCAAGCAGTTCTGCGCAGTGTTTAATTACGGATGGAGGAATTGAGTCTGAACCTGGGCCCTTGGTGACGTCGAGACTGTTGAGCACCTTCAATACATCCTCGGTATTAAAGTGGCAGGAGGATATCACGTCTTGGGAAAGTGAATCTGAGCATTCCATTTGTGATGTGTTATCATCAAGAGAATACACTGACGCAAAAAAGTCAGCAAACATATTTGCTATGACGTTATTGGATTGAGACGAGTTGCCATCAAGGTGCATGGTAGTCGCAGTGCAGGTGGTATTTACTTTCTTCAGATAACTCCAGAAAGCCTTTGGGTTTTCATTGATTGAGCTCTGCACCTTGTTGATGTATTGGTCAAAACAGGTTCCTGATAGGGTCTTGCATTGTGCTCTAACTATGGCGAACCGAGTATAACTAGACTGAGATAAAGAAGTTTTATACCGTTTATGTGGGACTTTCTTTTGAATGGTAAGATGAATGAGCTTCTTGGAGAACCATGCTGGAAAGACTGATCCACCGGACTTTGTGATAGGAGAGTTTCTCAATACACTCTCCGATATGGTGTCAACAAACGCCTTGAAAGCTGCATTTATGTCTTCATGGCAGGTGACGATTTCCCAGTCCAAGTCCTGTAGCTCTTGCAGGACCTTCACATTGTCACAGCGTCTCACATTAGTGTGGTAAGTGACATTTGGACGAGACGACGTTGGCAGTGACGTTTTTAAAGACAGTGAAGGATGATGAAGTACTGGATCAGGATCACGACAGGTCGCAATATCTTGATAAGAGGAGAACACAAGGTCAAGTATTACACCTCTGCGATTAGGAACACAGTTTATTTGCTTAAGGTCAAGCATGGTCGCCATATTTCGCAAGTGTTGTGACGGTCCAATGCCATTCACATTTGAGGAGGTCCAGTCCATGTTCGGTGGGTTAAAACCACCCATCAAAATAATGTGTAGAAACCATTGGAGTTAATAATCTCTTCAAGTGCACCAGAAGCTAATGTAAGTCGCAGCGGAATTGTTAGGTGGAATATATATGCCACCTAGAAGCATTTTCACACCAGGGCACAGATGGATGGAAACAAAGACAGCTTCCAAGGGAGTATCAGTGGGAACCTCTGAGCACTTTATGTTTTGTGATATAGCAACCACAACTCCACCTACACTAGCCTTTTCACTGGTTTCAGGACTTCTATCTTTCCTGAACACCTGGTGGTTAAGAAAGCCAAGCTCACTTGTGCATATGTTGGGTGTAAGGTTAGTTTCAGTGAGTACCAAAATATCGTGCATGCAAGAAGCTACCGATTGACGAAGTTCAGTAAGTTTGGACCTCAGTCCATTGACGTTTTGATAGTAGATGTCTAGGTAAGTTGATCCGTTGGAAGATAGTTTTTTGACTTTTTAACAATGTGTGGGGTACCATTTATGTACTTGATGGTGAGGTTATTTTCACCGTTTTCAGTTCGGGATTTCAGGGTTTGACGGAGCCCATCGAGATACTTCCGTTCTTTGGGTGTCCTATCGTAGGAAATAGAGACCTCTGCTAAGCAAAAATCAGATTCTTGAAATCCGTCAGTTGAAAATCTTTTGAAGAAATCTCTTGTTTTGGCTGGCGTATTCAAGATGAGTTCGATGGGACGAGGATGCTTAGATGAGGATTTCCCAATCCGATAGAAAGTAAGTTTGTCTATAGAGACGTTAGCAGCCGTCAGAATATTTTTAATTAGTTCCAAATCGTAAGCCTTCTTGACAGACACCTGAAGGCTTTGGCTTTCAGAAGCATTGAAAATAATAATGTTGGATTATCTAGCTGTGCGATCGACCATCTCGGAGAACACTTCATCAACAGACACCGTGGGGGTACGTTTCCTTGTTTGGGCATCTTCAAGTAGATGTTTGACATCGACTTCTACCTTACACAGACGTGACTCGAAATCCGACATGACATTCGAGAGTTTTTCGAGGTCATTTTTCAGGGAAGCAATGTCGTTTGAAATCGGCTCGATGTCGGCTTTGGTTGCTAGACAGTCCATTTTCTTCAGAATATCTTCTAAAATGCCTGTAGAGGACGTGGGAGCTCTTCCCACATTGATACAGTCAACTCTGTTGCAATGCCATTTCAATGACGTATCATTAGAGTAGCGCCTGTAGTTAGACGAACTCAATTTAACGCATTCAGAATGGAACCATCTGTCGCAATCATAGCACTTTATGCTTTTATCGCTTTCGGACACAACAATCATGCAGCGCGCACAAGTTAATAGGGAATTCATGGTTGATTGAAGGCCTCAAGAAATAGAAAACAACTTTGTCTAGGTTAGTTATAGTATGACATCTGTGTTGGTAAACTATATCTGTGTGTATTAAGAACCCGAATATAAAATTCACTGTACATTTCACAAAGACAAATATCATAAAAGAATACAAGTAACTTTAAAAGGCAAATATGGTTAAATAACCTGTCACATACACATTTAGTTTTTGTTTATATTCTTGTTACCAAGCACTGAAATTTGGGAGTCCTTGAATTATATTTCTTTATAAAAGCAAATGACAGCCCAGCGGTTTATCGAAGAAGCTTTCTTAAAATTAAACTCAGAACAAAAACATAAATATTTGCTTTAAAACTCTTTGTCATAGATAAGGTAGAGGGGAATGGGGAGGAAGAGCTAAGATGGGGAAGAGCATTACTCAGTGCAAATGTCTCCCAACAGTTTAAAATCAACTCACGTGCTCATCAGTGACAGTGTACTTTCGGATTAACATAAAAGTTTCATTTTCTTTTGGAATTTTCTAACTTTGCGTCAACATTCCAAACTAGATATAGTATTTTACAGTAAGATAATGGCAAGCTTCACACCAACAGTTGTTTGTTTACAGAGACAGACAGACGCCTCTTTGAGTTTGATCTGAAATAGTTCCTGGGTGTCCTTGCAGAATTTGGTTGTTTTCTTATTGTTTAACTTTATGTTCTACGTATTTCCTTGTAATCTTTCTAGTTTATTCGTTACAAGAAATTTGTTCCAGGTGATGTAGATTGTCTTAAAGCGCTTGCCTTACACAATCTTGATATGGTAACTACTCATTTCATACAATATAATATGGAAGGTTGGTTCTTAATGTCTAAAAATGGCTACTCATAACTTTTGTAAAGCTATAAAATAAGAAATTTTAGACGTTATCGCAACTTCAGGTAGAATGGCACCATTGTTGTAGGGAATTTGGGATTTGTGGAAGTCAACAATAACGATCTCACATCACTAGAGCTTGTGAAAAGAATATGAAATTCTGTATCAATAGGGATTCGGCATAGATAACGTTACAAAAATAGAACCCAACGTTTCGAGGATGGGATTCTATACTCTTCTTCAGGTATAAGAAGCCCTAAGGTATTCTTTTTTGGCAATAGGAACAGGATCCTACAGTACATCTTGCCGGTCACATTTGGTTTCACCCCATTTTGGACATTGACCAAACACGAATCACCATCTTTTACTTAACCGTTTAGTTACCGTTAGTAAGTACAATTCTTTAGGTTACAGTTTTTTCAAGTTGGGCAAATTGGAATTGAAATACATCTGGAGGAAGAACAGTAACGCAGAGTAACGCTCATTGGGGACGATTTATATATTTTAATTATTTAAGCATTCAGATTGTAATCGATCCTGACAACAGTTTCAAATTAAAATATCCTTTCCAGTGCGAAAAGAAGAACGAGCTTTAATGTATAATGATTTCCATGTCTCTGGCTCGGGCGTGTGGGAATTTTATTAAAATAAGCATATAGGTGGAAACTTTGTGTACTCACTTTTGTAAAGATGTTAACAGCAGGTTTAGAATATAAACTTTATAAAAATTTGTGTTAAAGAAATATATGTTGCCGCACCAGTGACATGCCAGCTCGTCATGCAGGAATTTCATGAAAGAAATCGCATCACGAATTAGGATTTTTAAATTTTTATAGTGAAAATACAATTTTTGGCCAAACCAAGCGACATGCCAGTCTGTCCATGTCGGGACTTCTTCACTAATTTACAAATTCTGAACTAATTTGCATATAGTATAAACATTTACTTATAGCACAGTAAAAAGTAATTAACAACATGCTTGTTCGGTCATGATGGACTTTTATAAAAAACACTTTATCCTTTTACCGATTGTTTTATGATTGGTGAGAATTTAAAAAAGGTCCCGCGAAAATATGCCACAAACGAAATGTCTATTAAACTGATACTTTAAAAAACCTCAAATGTCCAACCTTGGCAGGGATTGGGACTGCCTGTGCTTAAAACAGTGCCGTGCATCCACCACTGTTACTATAACCAACAGCAATGGCTGCAGTGACACTGTTATGCGCACCCAGGTTAGGGCATTACATGGTACTAGGGCCAGTCCTTGGGCAGGTCGTCACCCTTCTACCATGTAATACCCCCCTCCCTTATTAGGTTGGAGAATTTTTATACTTCGGCTTACGTCACGTGTGCTGCTATCTACCGCAGACTATATACATCTACACGACAAGATCCGTAAATATTCGTTGTGAATTATGGAACTTTATGGCATAAATACTTTATAACAGCGTTTTTTATTTTCAGATTATAGATTTATTTAAATTATTGAGTAGTCCGCGCAGATTTACGCTTGAAAAATAGGTTTTATATAAAAAATCCGGTTGAGATTACACGAAAACTGATTTGATTCTCGGTTACAATTTAAATAATATAAATAAAGACGCTACTGCGTATGATCTTTAGGTTTTTGTGTTGTAAGTTTAGTAGAATTGTACCGAGTCTTTCAAGTGCACAATGTGCTGACTTGAGAGATATATTGATATTATTGTAGATAAGTTTAATGTTATATTAGGATACCGACCTTTAAGAAAATTAATACAAGTCACAACGGTTGAAGACGACTAAATACTGAAATAATTATAAATGCTGTTTCTATAGAAACACTTTCGAACAATGCAGTTTATAGATTTGTACCGAATGGACAAAACACATGAGGTTCGATACCGCTAAGGTCTAAGTAATGAATACTTGATTTTCATATTTTTTATATTTAATTGTGGCAAAGAGACATAAACACACCACTTCTATATGTAAAAATAAAATAATGTATTGCCACGTTGCTGCTAAATAAAGTGATAATGAACGAAATAATTTAATGGATGTGGGTCTAATGGTTCCAATGTTCTATGGGGATTTTGCATACCTATGAACTTAATAATTATTTAAAACTTTAAAATCGACTTCCCTTCACGTTGATGTCGACTTACAAGCGCGGGCGTCAGCATCTTGGCTCTACATTGCAGCTGTAGTCGGAAAAAGTGAAGATTAGTAGATTACAAGTTGTACTTATAGTTAAAATCAACTCAGAGATTCGAATTAAATTAAGAGACTCGGTTGAACTCGCCTAAAACAAAACCACGACGGTATTAGCCATTTATCGAGACAACTTCAGATTCACGACAACGTGGTCTCGTCAGAAGGACATCACCACACCATTATGAATATTAATCTTCCAAATAAAACATAAACCAAGACAAGTTACTTTACTATTTAAAAATTTATTTTATATTCCATTCAAACTTAGGTGTCTCGCATGAAGGGGCTAATTTATAATACGAAAATATAAATTTTACTTACGGACAAGGCGCGCGAGATGTTACTCGGCAGCAGTAACGGCAGCTACAAAGTTCGCGAGAGATAAAATTAATAATTAATTAATTCGGTTATTAATCCACCAAGAATTTAGTTCCAAGAACATCGGATGTAACTTATATTAACCAGTAACGAGTAACAGGGTTGCGAAAATATGTATTATATAAAATACAACTAAATAACTGTACAGATTGATAAATAAATGTGAGAGGGCTTTCGTTTCGGGACCAAGCATAGAACATTATTTTTGTAAGTTTATTTTATGAAATAAAGTGTATATATGTCATTGCCTTCGGTTTATGGATTCTACCGAATAAAACATTTTCATTACTAATACGCCATATTTTCCAAATCGTAATAAACCTTGGTTTGCATGTGTATAAACGCTCTGAATGTAATAGTAATAGTAAGTTATGCAAACTGCGACATTTTGGATCGTCTTCATATGGATTCATGACCAAATATTTTTTGTTGTGTCCCTAAACTTTAAATGCCCTATTTACCTCTGACTCAGTGTACCGAATGACGATAACACAAGGGGGTGGTGACTTCTGAGGTCGTAGTAATAAATACTCGAATTGCAAAGTTTACTTATAAGTTCAATTTAATTAATGAAACTTACAAGCACCACTTTTAGTTGGTAAATTAAATGTATGCCTTGCCACGTTGCTGCCAATTTATTAGAGTACAAGAACTAAAAATGTATATCTGATAGGTGGGCCTAAAATATCCAATGTTCTATGGAATTATGCCTACGATATTTTACTTTATAAAACTTTAAGATTTTACTTCCCTTCGCAATATTACAACCTCGTGTCGTCGCGACCGGAAGAGGGCACCTTCCAGAGGAATAATAACCGTGGATCCGCCACTAGATTCCCTCTATCCAAAACCTAATCAGCTTTGATGATTAAAGAATACTAATAATTTGGATATGGTTTCCGAAAGGTTCCCTAACAAAATAATACTAAATTCTAGACCACATACGCTAACTAACCACATACCCGGTCCACTCTGCTCGATAGCTGCACCACGACTCTGTGCACAACCTCCGGTCTCAGCCTGATCACCTAGCAGGAACCATCCTACCAGAAACTGTCCAGAAGAATTCCGGATGGTAGGAGGCTCCTATTGTTTGAGCTAAGGGCTAGAGGTCGGCGCAGCTGGCAATTGCGTTCGCGGCTACAGAAGGATTACGCGCGCCAAATTCAAATCTGAAGCGGCACTCGCCGCATCCTCCCCTCCTTCTCCGAGGAGTTCGAAGGCTTAGCCATTAAGAGTGGTAGAATGGGTGAGAGGAAAGTTATCTGGAAGTGAACCAGTTATAGTTAAATTGAGCCAAATATCTTAAACTAGAACGCAGAGCTTACAAAAGTTTTCAAGAAACACTACCATGCAGAAAGGCGGTGCAGTAACCGCGCCCATTCTCGCTGAACAGCTCCAGTCCTCAACCACAGACAAATTCAACCCAAAAGTGGAAAGCAACTAAGATCTATCTATCACCAATATGTCACATACCTGCTATATACTTCTAACTCTTCCAAAGTTAAAGTTGGGCTTCTTTAAAAAGTTTATTTAAATTATAGAAGATAATCTAGGTAAAAGGAATCAGGATTCTGGATACCGTGTTTGACTGAGAATCACAACCTTCATTCAGCCCCATCATCAGACTCAGATTTCCCCCTAAAAATAGGCCAAGTAGGAAAGGAGAAGTTAAGGATATTTTATTCTTGTGTAACTCATTAGAATATTTCTTCCTTCTTTGCTGGCCGTTATCCTAGTCCTGTCCCCCTTACTTCCCTCCCCCCATCCCGCAACGGAAGACAAGCTTGCTACCAACAAGCCAATCCACCGGACGCAGAAGGAGAGGGAGCGAAAGGTCCCCATGACCTCTCTGGAAGAACATATACAATTGTTTTGTTCATTTTCTTTCAATATTTGAAATACAGGAAAGGTGGTGAAAAGATGATATGGCCATTGGAGAAATAAATCCAAATCTAAATGATGAGGTCTCCTAGTAACTACAGTCATAAGAGGCAAGGAAAGAGGAGAATTGGTCTTCTAACACAGTTCTTTAAACTTATCTACCCTATTAGTTTCTCAAGATAGTTTGGTGACATATGGCGAGTAGTTTTCCCTAAATGGAGTGTTCAGATCGAGAAGGAATGGGCCAACAAACAATAACTCAAGAGAAAAAAAAAAACTGTTGGCTCAGAGTTATGATAAGTTAGTAGGCCAGGATAGGATTGGTAATAACCATTAATTTGTGGAGAGGATAACCACTCTATATAACTAACACATACAAATAAATATACATATAACTGACCATTATAAGGTCGTAACACGCATGCTCGAAAATATAAAGTAATATCTATCACGAAAAACCATACACGAACACTAAATTACACAGAGATAAACATTTATAGCTATAAATAACGATTGACTAACTGGCGTGAGTGCTTCACTATAGCATTAGCCTAGTTGTATATAGGAGAATACTTTGTTGAACAGTCGACTATAAGGGAAATGCTAAATAATGTCGGTTCTAAAGCATTTATCGATACAAATTATTCTCTATCCCTAATTGCCTTAAGTTATAACTTAACAAAAAAATAAAAGAATAGGATAGAGATAGTTAAAGATGTATTAATGAAGTGTGTTTGGGGTTGCGCATAGGAGGCAATGAGACTGTCGCTGCTCCCAAGATTGATTACAGAAAAAAATATATAAATAAATGCTAATTCATGGAAGCTGTAAATACTTCAAACAAAATCTAAACGGCAGATCTCATAACCACCCATCCCCGTGTAAGTGTATAGTAGACAGTTTGGGCCAAACATCAGAATTGCCAAACACAACACCAGGTAGCAAGAGGAGAGCACACGCAGGTGAACTCCTTAGCCAAATCCACTTCAGTGTCAGGCAGAGCCACCAATGCAGGGTCCCAAAGAAGAGTAGAAGAAGAAAATTAAATGTTATTTTGTAAGGTGTAATAAGAAAGAAGAATGAAAATAAACTCAAATTAAACCTAATATCACAATGGCTTTTTCGGAATAGAGGAAATATCTAGTGGCAGATTATTGTTGTGGAGTTGGGAGAATGCACTTTTTAATGTGGGATACATGTGCTGACCTCACAAATTTCTTGGTTTTTGGGTCACGCAAGGCAACTGTTACAGGGGAGGTAAAGGTCTCAATTTCCAAAGGTTTAGACCACATAGGCTGCAACTTGGCTGAGATGTGTTTGGGTGCATTACTCAGGTTAAATAGTCGATACATTACTGTATCACCCACTCTAAAGGGAACCTGTGCTCGACCTTTATTATACTGTTTGGATACTTTATCCTTAGCACGGATCAGATTGTCTAGAGCTTTACTCCATCTCTGTTCCATGTTTCTTGGTTCAGAATTAGGTTCTAGAAGTTGGTCAAGATTCCATTTGTTTTCCAAAGGAGTGCGGATAGTGTATCCCAAAAATATTTCAGAGGGTGATGTGCCAGTGCTCTCGTGCTTAGAAGAATTAAAGGCGGTTTGAAAATAATGTAGGTTTTCATCCCACTGAGTATTGTCTTTGTGGTGGAAAATTCGCAAGGCAACTCCGATATTTTTGTTCACACGTTCAGCGTGCGAACTTTTCGGGTAATAAGGAGAAGTCCTAATGTGTTTAATCCCAAGCTCATCGCACATGTTTTTGAACTTATGAGATTTGAAACAACTGCCAGAATCAGAGACAATAGACTGGGGAAACCCAAAGTAGGAAAATAGGCCTCGTTTAAGGGCATTTACTGTAGTTAGAGCTGTTGAATTCTTAGTTGGGATCATGACTGAAAATTTGCTAAACGCGTCTACAATGGTTAGTAGCCACTGGTGACCACGTTTAGTTCTAGGGAGAGGACCAACATAGTCAATCATGATCTTTTCAAAAGGTCTTTGTGCTAGATCAGACGATAGATAACCATATTTTGTGTTTGGGGCTTGCTTACAGCGCTGGCACTGCAAGCATGATTTAACCATGTTAGTTATTGTTGTAGTAAGATCAGAACTGTAAAATGTTCTTTTTAACCGATTTAGTGTTTTAGAGATTCCCAAGTGTGCTCCAACAGGGGACGTGTGATACATGGCAAATAGCATGTGGTGTAGTTTTTTGGAAACAACAACACGCGGTCTGCTCTGGGAAGGGGTTTTATAGACTAAGACATTATCAATTATTTCATAGTTTGGAGGGTGTTGTCCAGACTTAATTGACTTAATTATATTTTTTAATTCTGGGTCTAGGGCTTGATGTTCTCTTATGTCTTGGAAGGCTTCTGGAAGAGAGAAAAGAATTAAACATTTTGAGGTAGGATTTTGGGGTTTGCTTGTCGAAGGTGTTGAACTTGTGTCATGTTGTTGGGGAGTTGTGGGGTCTTCCTCGTACAAACGAGAGAGGCAGTCTGCAACAACGTTCTCTTTGCCCTTAATGTGACTAACTTGAAATTTAAAAGTGTTTATTAAGGCAATCCATCGTGCTATTTTCCCAGTTTGCCTGGGGTAGTTCAGCAACCAGGAAAGAGCACTATTATCCACAAAAAGAGAAAATTCTCTATGCTCTAAGTAAGTTCTGAACTTTTCCAAGGCAAACACAACAGCGAGAGCCTCCAGTTCAAAGGTTGAGTAGTTCTTTTCATGGAGGTTCAGGGCACGACTGGCGTAAGCAACAGGTGCTAGGCTGCCATCCAAAGTTTCCTGGGACAAGACCGCACCCACAGCCGTGCCAGAGGCATCGGTCTGCAACGTGAAGGGTTTTTCGAAGTCGGGTAGCCTCAAAACAGGTGAAGATACTAAAATTGCTCTAAGTGTTTTGAATGCCTCCTCCTGAGAAGGTCCCCATATGTATGGAACGCCCTTCCTTTTTAAAGAATTTAAAGGTTCCGAAATCTGAGAAAAGCTTTTAATGAATCTCGAGTAATATGAGCACATTCCCAGAAACCTAGAAAGTTGTTTTAAATTCTTTGGTGTTGGGTAGGAGTCGATAGGTTTACTTCTGTCAGGATTTAGACTGATTTTACCATTATGAAATATGTGACCCAGGAATTCGATTCTAGGAGATGCCACAACCATTTTTTCAGGACTAACAGTCAGACCAGCATCTCTAAGCCTGTCTAAATCTATTTTAAGATGCTGTACATGCTCGTTGAAACTGTTACTGAAGACAACTAGGTCATCAAAATAAACAAAAAGGAATTTGAATTTTATATCTCCAAAGACTTTGTCAAGTAGATTTGCCAAAACCATGCCACCGGATGCTAAGCCGAAGGGCAGATAGTTGTACTCGTAACAACCTGTGCTTGGGACAAAAGCCGTGTATTTTTTGGAATTCTCGTCAAGAGGAATTTGATTATAGGCACTTACAAGGTCCAGGTGGGAAAAATGAGAAGCCTTCCCTAAATACTGGAAAGCTGACTCCACGGTTGGCATGGGAGTGTTCTCCAACTCAACCATCTTATTTATGAGTCGGTAGTTTACCACCATGCGACTTTTACCATTCTTTTTCGGGACTAAAAACGCCGGACTTGAATATGGAGAGTCACTATGACGAATAATACCCTTACTCAACAGGTCTTTAATATGGCTGTTTAGCTCTTTCAGTTTGGGAGGAGCATAATGAAAAGGTTTTGAGCGGACAATCTTATTAGTTGTTATGCGGATGGTATAAGATATTAAGTTGGTTTTGCCAAGGCATGGTGTTATGGTATCCGGGTACAGCTGCAATAGGTTTTTTAAAATGTGTTTTTGTTTTGTGTTCAAGTTTTCTCCTAATGTTGGTGCTGTATGAGTTGGTTCTATGTTAGGTTGAGTTGACTGATCCTGGAATTGATTAATAATAATTAAGGTTGTGTCAAAGGAAAAAGTTATTTTACGCTGAGCCGCATTGATCACCATTTTACTGTGATCTACAAAGTCCAAAGCCAAAACAACTGCCACCGGTAGGTTATCTGATACAAAGAAAGGAAAAGTCCAGGAAAGGTGTAAAATTTTAAAATGCAATTTAATCTGTTTTTGGAAATTCATGTAAGTACCATTCGCTGTCATGGCTTGAGTTCTGGTGTTAAGTGAGTTGACGTAAAACCCTTTACCTTTCTGAAGATCTTTAAAGACTGACCCAGATATTATTGAGTATGTGGAGCCTGTATCAATTAGTGCCTCAAGTTTGATTTCTTTTATGGATAGCCAGATAGTAAGGGGAATCTACTTTGGGTAAAGAAGGTGCCATAGATCGGACAGGGCGATTCACCTTCGGTTTAGGGGAGACAATTTCCCTGTCTAAAAATGCCTCCCTGGGAAGTTTAAATGTTTCGGCCTGGAATTGGACTGACCAGAATAATTAGCTTGCCTATTCTGCTGACCGTTTTGGTAGTTACGCTGACTTGTGTTGTTTTTTGGTGTACTATATTGGCCTGAATGGTTATTTCCTGATTCCAAGTGTGAATGACCGCCATTACGACTATTTTGAGGTTTATATTGATTAAAGTTACGTGACCGGTGATTTTGGTAGTGGTGTTGACCGTTAGTATGGTTAGAGTGGCCACTGCTTCGGTTGTAAAATAATCTGTTGTTCTGTTGAAAACTTTGATTATATGGTATGGAACTATGAAGGGATGTAGGTGGGGGTACGTTGGTTGTTTGTGGAGTGTCGTAATAGTAAGACGTAAGTCATCTACTGTGGGGGCCAATTTTAAAAGATCATTAATGCAGTGTGGTGTTATAAGTCCTGATAAGCAGGCTCTAGTGGAGGGATTGAGACCTGCCATAATAGTAGTAAAGACAACTGCATTATCTACTGTAGGGTTTAAAAATGTAAACATGGCACTAATGTTGTGTACATAGTCAGCAAAGGACTCTGAGTTAGTTTGCTGGCGGTACAAAAACTGATTCTGAGCTTCCCTCAGTGTTCTATCAGTTAAGAGTGAAGTACGTATTGTCTGGACCAGTGAGAGCCAACTAAGATTAGACGTGATAGCATTTAACCATATACCACGAAGTCTACCCTCAGTCCGCGGAATAGTATTCGTAATAAATAGTTTGTCACTTACAAGGTTCAAGTTGAATATTTCTGTAGCTTTAATTACAAATTGTACGAAGTCTGGGAGGGACGAACCTGAAGTCATAGGCAGGGCTCTAATCATTTCGCGAACAACAGAAGGAAATGTCGCATCACTATCTCTATTATGGCTTGAGAATAACTCGGCAATCTGTGAAGACAGTACTTCTGTCGTGCGTTCAACTGTTGTTTGTGTAAGTTGTTGCATAGCAACTATCAAATTTTGTATATTCGGATCTATTGGTTGTAAAGGTGTGTATGCTATGTTGGGCTGTTCCTCAGAATGTTGTGTGACTGTTGGTGTAACATCAGTCGAGGCTGCTGTAGTTTCTAATTTGGATTCATTAACATTTTCGTCATTGAGTCGATTTCACCTACTTTATATTTTTCTTTAACATAAGCACGAAGCTGAACTCTCATTCCCTCAAGTGTGATGCCCAATAGAGAGCACTGATCACGGGCCTGAGTTGCTTTTAACTCTTTAATCCACGCTACAGTTTTGGGAATATTGTCTGGTTTATACATATTTAAAGAGAAAAAAATAGGACCACAATAAGTTAAACAAAGCAAACTGGTACCAAAATATGTTTACTTTTGTAATTATTAGACTGGAGGAGTCTGAAAACAATAAAAGTAATAAAACAATTATTTCAAACAAATTGGGCTGACCTAGCTTTGAGAAAAAAATACAGCAAAACCAACACCTACTGGGGAGGAAAAAATCAGGTAGTTACTTTAATATATTATAAATTAGTTATATATTGATGTTAAAAAAGTTTAAGTAGTTTAATTTTTATAAAATTTACTCTGTAAATTAGCTTGTATATCTCTTTTGAATAAATAAAAAGTTATTATATTCAAATTGCATTGTTAGACTTATAATTATTGTAACAACTGTTTAAGTACCTGAAACAAATGCTCGTATCCAACATTAAACATACTTCCAAGCGAAGTGATATTTAGAACACAAAGGTTAAGATTCTACCGAAAGTAAAATATTGGCTATAACAAAAATAACAAAGTCACCAATTACCTTACCTGTATTCGTAACTCAAGGTTAGTTACAAATGATCGTCACAAGCTGCAATTTACATTAAAACAAAAGGCACCAGTCATTATTATGTGTTTAACACTAACTAATATAACCAATATCTAAACGTATATAAGGCTAAGTCGTAAAATAATTTTAAGAAATCATTCGGTTTACAATTTATTTAAGTGAAAACAAAAAAAAAACACATTTGACTTACAAAGATAACTTACGTAGTACCTTAAAACATTGACCGGAAATTATAAAATATTCGTGCTTAACTGTAGTAGTAAAATCTATATTGTAGAGTAACATAATTAGACTTCGTTATCTACGGAGTGATACAAAAACCGGATCTGAGGAACTCTGCTTACGCAATTACGTGCTTGCACGGCAAACTGACTAAACTTGTGTCGAAAAATATTACTTTAGTTCCAAAAAGAAGAAAATCTAAATCGGATAAAAAATTAAGTGAAATAATTATAACAATTGCGAGCTTAGAACTATAAGTATAATTACGAGGAAAAATGACAAATTAAAATTTTGAAACTGTCTTGAAACGAAACGAGAAATTCTTGTTTGAAATAGACAGACAAACGGAAATTACGAACTCCGTGATAAAAATTTTTAAAGACTTAATACTTATGAAAAACTTGAAAAAGGAATTGTGGCTATAATAAATAAATGGACAGTTATGTAAATAAAAGTTAACAAAGAAAAATACTGCATAACACCTATAATTAGTGAAAAAAATAGTGTTACAGTCTAATACAAAGTGTACTTCAGGTTACTAGTAATTAAAAAACTAATTAAATTGGTTATTAAAATCGTAACTCTGCTTAGTTCAAGCTTAAGGGAGACTTTACTGTTAGTAGTTATTAAAAAATACTAAGTTATTCAAGAAATACTTTATAACAAGGGCAAAAAATATATTGAATTATTAAGGTTGAACTATGAAATTTTATGATTAAAGTTAAACTGTGAACAATAAAATAAATGTTTAAATTAATTCATGTAATAACGGTTTATACTTTAAGCTTATTTTAAATGACTAGAACTAATTTAGTTATCTGATCCTGTTGGTGAAGGTCGCTGCTTCCCTCG
Organism: Homalodisca vitripennis; assembly: GCF_021130785.1. NCBI lineage: Eukaryota > Metazoa > Arthropoda > Insecta > Hemiptera > Cicadellidae > Homalodisca > Homalodisca vitripennis. The sequence goes on along the minus strand of NC_060210.1, from coordinate 197,973,906 downwards.
TGGCGTCGGTCGCTGCCCTGGGGTGATTTTCGCCATTGTTTGAAGTTACTTCTGGTATGTTATTCGAAAACGAAAAAAATGGTCGGAAAGCGTGAAATTAAAATTAATGCTGGTTAGGAATGGTGTTGGGAATCCGAGGCGGACGGCTCGCGCTACCAATATTTGCAACCTCGTGTCATCGCGACCGGAAGAGGGCACCTTCCAGAGGAATAATAACCGTGGATCCGCCACTAGATTCCCTCTATCCAAAACCTAACCAGCTTTGATGATTAAAGAATACTAATAATTTGGATATGGTTTCCAAAAGGTTCCCTAACAAAATAATACTAAATTCTAGACCACATACGCTAACTTCTCCCGGTCCACTCTGCTCGATAGCTGCACAACGACTCTGTGCACAACCTCCGGTCTCAGCCTGATCACCTAGCAGGAACCATCCTCCCAGAACCTGTCCAGAAGAATTCCGGATGGTAGGAGGCTCCTATTGTTTGAGCTAAGGGCTAGAGGTCGGCGCAGCTGGCAATAATTGCGTTCGCGGCTACAGAAGGATTACGCGCGCCAAATTCAAATCTGTAGCGGCACTCGCCGCAATATGTAGACTCACAACCCGGGTGTCGGCGTCTTGGCACAAGACATTGAAGCTGTAGTCTAAGAAGGGTTATTTCTAGTCGGTAATTACTAGAAGAGGAGTAAAAGTTATGAAACTGGTAGCCATCTACTCAAATAATACGTGAGCTCGCCTAAAACAAATTCGCGACGGTATTAGCCATTTAATGAGACAAAAAACTTATCACAACGTGCTCGTCAGAAGGACGACGCCACAACTTGTATCCATTTCAATCAAGCAAATAAAAGATCTTCAAGGGTAAGTTACTTTACTATTTATGACTTTACTTTACGTTACATTCATTTTTATATATTTGGCATCAAAGGGCTAATTTAATAGTACGAAAATATAAATTTTACTTACGGACATAGCGCGCGAGGTGAAATCGGTCACGTAGTTGGGCTGCTACTAAGGGTTACAATAAAATATTCATACGCGTGCCAATTAGGTAGTTAGTCCGCCGATAATTTAGTTCCGGAACATTGGATAAAAATAATATTAAGCTGTACTGGCTAACTAGGTTGTGAAATGTTGCATTATATAAAATGGAACTAACTAACAACAGTAAACATGTTTATAAACTCTTAATTCCGGCAGTGGAGTGATATTGATTAGGGTTTCTTTAATTTATTACTGTTTGTACAGCTGAAGAAGAGGGTAGATTTAAATCCTCGAAACGTTGTGTTATACTTTGTGTAACATATAATGATGGCAAATGTCCAATATCCTGTTATCCTTTCAAATCATCCATCTACAACAGAAAAACGTTAAACAAAGTTGTTTTAACTTTAAAATAAATTACTTTGGAAAACACTATACCCTACGGCAAAGGATTGCTATGGTTGAAATTCAGCATAGTTTTCATGGAATGAAAAAAGTGGCCACTAGTACATCTAGCTCATTTATCATAGATTAGGGGAAAGGGGAAGAAGAGCTAAGATGGGGAAGAGCAATACATACTCTTGAAATGATACCTACTCATTCCATACAAGTTATAATATTGAGGGTTGGTATATTCTGACTGTGGGATTTACACAAGTTTAGATAGTCAACAAGAACGTGCTCACGTAGATACATAGTAGTGCTTGTAAAAAATATTTTCATACATTGCTCTAACAATAAGGATTCGCCAAAGATAACGTTACAAAAATAGAAACCAACGTTTCGAGGATTGAATTCTATCCTCTTCTTCAGGTATAAAAACCGTAAGGTATTCTTTTTTTACGATGGGAACAGGGTCATACGCCGGTCACATTTACAATTATTACAAATGGTTTTACCCCATGTTAGACTTTCATCAGACACCAATCACTATCTTTTACTTAAATTTAGTATTAAATTTTACTTAAAGTATTCCTCAAGTTAGTTTTTTAAGTTGGGCAAATTAAAATTTAATTACATCTAGAGGAAGGACAGTACCGCAGAGTAAGTAAGTAACGCTCATTGATACCGATTATTTATAGATTTTAATGATTTAAGCATTCAGATTGTAATCAAACCTTTCAATAAAATTGAGTTTCCAATCTCTTTTTCGGCGCCCAAGGAAGGACGAGATTTTCAAGTCTCTCGCTCGGGCGTATGGGATTTTTATTTTGTATTTAAATATACATATAGGTGTGTAACTTTTTGTACGAATTTTGTGCAAATTTTTTACAGCAGTATGAGAATATACATTTAATACAAAAATTGTACTTCAGAAATACATGTTGCCGGATCAATGACAGGCCAGGTCGTCATGCAGGAATTCCATGAAAGAAATTACACCACGAATTTGAATTTGTTTTCATTTTTACAGCAAAATTAGAATTTTTTGCCAAGCTAAGCGACATTCCAGTGTGTCCATGTAGGAGTTTCTTCACAAATTTACAAATTCTGAACTAATTTGCATGTAGTATAAAGATTTGCTCATAGCACAGTAAAAAGTAATTAACAAATGTATAATGGTTAAGGAAAGCAACATGCTTGCTTGGCCATGTTGGACTTGTATAAAAACACTTACAGATTGTTTTATGATTGGTGAGAATATTAAGAAGGCCCCCCCCCCCTAAAAATATATCACAAATGAAATGGTTATTAAAATATTATTTTAAAAACTTGAAATGACCAACCTTGGCAGGGATTGGGACTGCCTGTGCTTAAAACAGTTGCCGTGCATCCACCACTGTTACTAGAACCAACAGCAATGGCTGCAGTGACACTGTTATGCGCACCCAGGTTAGGGCATTACATGGTACTAGGGCCAGTCCTTGGGCAGGTCGTCACCCTTCTACCATGTAATACCCCCCTCCCTTATTAGGTTGGAGAATTGAGATCCCGGTTTACGTCACGTGTGCTGCTATCTACCGCAGACTAAATACATCTACACGAAAATTACCGTAAATATTCATTGTGAATTATGGAACTTTATGGCATAAATAATTTATAACAGCGTTTTTTATTTTCAGATTATAGATTTTTTTAATTATTGAGTAGTCCGCGCAGATTTACGCAAGAAAATAGGTTTTATATAAAAAAATCCGGTTGAGATTACACGAAAACTGATTTGATTCTCGGTTACAATTTAAATAATATAAATAAAGACGCTACGCCGTATGACTTTTAGGTTTTAGCGATGTGAATTTTGGAATTACAGTAATTGTACCGAGTCTTTCAAGTGCACTATGTGCTGACTTGAGAGATATATTAATATTATTGTAGATAAGTTTAATATTATTATATTAATATTAATATTATTAATATTATATTAGGATACCGACCTTTAAGAAAATCAATACAGTTTATAACGGTGGAAGACGACTAAATACTGAAATAATTTTGAATGTTGTTTCTATAGAAACACTTGAACAATGCAGTTCATAGATTGATTAATGCAATTGAATCCTTCGTTGTTTTAAATATCCTGAAGTAATTTCCTCCAACAGTTGAAAAAAATGTAGTGAAATATCTTTTATTTTTTTAGATTCTTCCCAAAATTGTTTTAAACGCAAAGGTGCGTCGTAAGAACGGACTTGCATATTGCAATTTGGGTGTTGTTGTAGTATAAATGGGTTTTAACTCTTAAAAGAAACATTTCATGATGAGTTTTTCGGTAATTGGCCTTGTCATCATAAACATTTCAGCCCAATTTTGTATAATTAAACTTATTAGTTTAAATATTATTTTTTTCTAAAAACACATACAGACAGACAGATGGGAAACTAAGCATTGGAGACACGTGTTCATATGGTGAACTACGTTTGTCTTGACCTGAGCAATAACGTGGTTTACCTTTGTACAGGGAGTTACGGGACACCCTGTAGAAAAGCAAACATAGACCGATCACTGTAGAGATTTAACAGAATACAAGCAATCTCAATATGAACGTCAAATTGTGAAAAAATACATTTTTTATATTTTGTTTAGTTGTAATTTTATAATTTTTCCCCTAGCTTATATAAAAAAAGTAAAGAATGTCTTATTTTACCAGGCGAAGTTAGGGCTAAGAAGCCCTCTCTAACACAACCTGGGCATAACGAGGACAGCAAAGTTCTTCAAAGCAAACGTTTGTCGTTTAACTCAGTCTATTTAAAAAAAAAATTGTACATCAATTTCAATTGAACGTTAAATAATATAAACGTTCGCTATCTGTCCAAATCAGACGGATGTACATGCCTTAAATGCAAATTATATGTAAAATTCCTTAGAAATTTTCAAACGAACGATGATGAAAATAAAATTATATTAAATTCCGTACCGTCGAATTTCTATTGCCGCACTCACAATAAACTACGTGGCCTGAAAGGAAATATTCTGGTAATGAAAACTTTTCACCAGTTACCTCCGCGCGGTGCACTCGACTGATCGCGAAAGAGATAAAACGCTAGCGACGGCTCATTTGGTGCGGCGCTGCACCGAGAACATCACAACGCGTTTCGGGGAACTACTTGAAAATTTCCGGTTATTTTAGCTTTCGGCAGAGTGCGGGAGGCAGCCAATGCGGCAGGCTAATGCGTCCCTCGCGCGTGAAATGATACCGGCTTTGACATTCCCGACAAAATAACTTTTTATTGACTTTGCATAACCGATGATGATATTTCAGACAGGCGTCTCCGTCCCGACCGAGAAGCAAAGACATCAAAAGGCAGAGCGGGACACGTCTGCCTTGGCACCCGCCCAGCCTCGGTGTCTGATCGGCCTACAGAGGCGGCACTTGCGGCAAATTTATTCCCCGACGGTACATAAATTGTCGTACTTGTGTATGCTTGCTCGGTCGCGAGAGTAATGCACTAATACTACACAGGGCATTTAGTGGGAACCGCGCGTAGTGTGAGAATATCGGGGTTACTCGTGAGAATTGAATGTGGGATTAGTGCTGTTTACAAACAAGAAAGTGACTGACAAGGTGAGACAATAAAAGTTTCATATACATGAAGTTAACAAAGTTTTTGGTCTATTAAAACAAAAGTTGAGTTAAGCACGTTTTTAAAACGGGCGAATATGAGTAAAATAATTTCTCTTGCCTTATACAGATTTATAATCCGATTCAGACTCTAAAATATTTATTTGCAAGTAATACTTTTTGACATATATGAAAAATGTGTCAAATTACAAAATGAACGTTCGGGGAAGCAATAATTATGTATATAGCCTAGTAATTGAAGGATGAGTAATCATGGTGATTAAAGAAGACAGTTAAAATGATTTAAAAGTGTTTAATAGAAGTAACAAATCACGTTGTAATAAGTTAAGTTTGTTATTGAAGACGGAAGGTTTGAAAGGATAAAAGGATTTTGAACATTTACCACCGTTGTATGTTACAAAAGGTGTAACACAACGTTTCGAGGATTGGAATCTGTCCTCTTTGTCAGGTGTGGGGTATTAACACATACAAAAAAAAAGAATAGAAAGAAGAAAAGGAGGGAATGTGAAGGGTTCAAACATACCCAAAAGCTGCTTGGAGTCCAGTCCAGGCGTTGTCACTGCACATAATGCAAGTCACGAGCACAAATCACAAGTACACAATCACACTTCACACCAGCACAGGCGAAAGTGGGATATTCCCCTCCTTCCCCCCTCCTGACGGAGAGGATAGATTCCAATCCTCGAAACGTTGTGTTATACCTTCTGTAACATATAACGATGACAAATGTCCGAAACCCTCTTATTCTTTTCTGTAAGGTGTGTAATATCAATTATGTAGAACATCGTGGTAAAACAAGTTCCAGATTTGTTTAACAACAAAAACAAATACGACGTGTTTTTGTTTTTTTAATGAATTTCATTATGCCAAATATTTCAATCGCATATATTTTATATAAATAAATATGAATGTTTATCTGAATGTCCTTAATAGAATCGTAAACAACCTGACTGATCATTGTGAATGTATTTTCCACGGTGAAGGAAATTTACTATGATCATTGATGTAACTCGCCACCAGGCGGCGCTGCAGCAGATAAAAGTTTTCAAAGCGCCTGCACATTATAAACTGCAGTTACGAAACAGTTACGTATATTAAACAGCCAAAAAATATTTGAAGGCGCTAAGTTATGATGTATATTTGTCTTTAAAATAAATTTCTGGTTGAACGTAAAGCTTGAGTGTTGGAAGACTTTATAATAAAGTACATGTACATGTGCGTATACAGTGTAAACATACACTTTTGACAGATTGTACTGGTCGTGACTCTACATCGGCGTTGAAAATATAATTCACTTTAACCAGAAGTGCTTATACACGTGCAAAGGTTACGAAAAGCGTGCGAAGCCGTGGGAAACAGCAAGTCAATGAAAAAAAAATCATGACCTTTTTATTCAGGGAAGTTGTCTTATAGAGCTAAGAATAAAACACAATATTTTCCACAATCAACATTGACACTGACCACCTTAAAGAGGATTCTGAAATAAAAAATAAAAATATTAAAAGAACCATAATATTGATCGCATTATCTTAATATGACCACAGGTACATCGCAAAAATTTTAATTTCCAACATTTCAGCTACAGTTAATATGATGCAATAAAATGACAAAGAGAGCAATAAAACTGTCTTGGTGAAATATGTAAAACGCAAGAAAGTGTAGAGCGAGAAACTGATGTCTCCATTGCCATTAGCTCGTGGCCGACAGGTCAGCGGTCAGAGGTCAACTCGTAAACTGCGTGTAACGACCGACTATTGTCCAAATCCGGCCATTTCCGGGCCGAGGATCGTGGCGGTGGTGTAGGGCGCGGTGGATGTTACATTGTTTCTACTGCCGGTTAATATTCCAGTTAGGTTTTACAACTCTATTTATAACCCATAACGGTTTCCTTCTGCTGGCCATTACCCTGTCCGTGCGTGAATAAATGTTCTACAGAGTTCATAATCTGGAGTCGTGCGGGACGAAAATCCAGGAATTTGACACCATTGATTTACGATTGCAAACTCCAAACTCTTGTGTAATGATTTATATCCTGTGCTCAAAATGGATGCATATAGGTTTTAGTCAGACAGATGATGTGATCAATATTGGAGGAGGATGATAAGATTGAGGAGAAATGTACGTCTCAGACAGACGCTTGCAGGACGTATATCCAACACGGTGTCACTACCATGGCATGCAGGCCCAACACTGATTAACAAGGTGTTACTGCCATGGCATGTAGGCCCAACACAAATTAACAAGGTATCACTAGCATGGCGAACAGGCTAACACGGATTAACAAGGTGTCATTACAATGGCATGCAGGCCAAACACGGATTAACAAGGTGTCACTACCATTGCATGCAGGCCCAACACTGATTAACAAGGTGTCACTACCATGGCATGCAGGGTCAACACTTATTAACAAGGGGTCATTGCACAGCCATGGCATGCAGGCCCAACACTGATTAACAAGGTGTCACTACCATTGACATGCAGGCCAAACACTGACTTAACAAGGTGTAATTTCCATGGCATGCAGGCCCAACACGATTAACAAGGTGTCACTACCATGGCATGCAGGCCAAACACTGATTAACAAGGTGTCACTACCATTGCATCCAGGCTCAACACTGATTAACAAGGTGTCGTTGCCATGGCATGCAGGCCCAACATTTATTAACAAGGTATCACTGCCATAGGCAAGCCAAACACGGATTAACAAGGTGTCACTACAATGGCATGCAGGCTCAACACGGATTAACAAGGTGTCGCTGCCATGGCATGCAGGCCCAACATTGATTAACAAGGTGTCACAACCAGCCTCATGCAGGCCAACAAACACTGGATTAACAAGGTGTCACTACATGGCATGCAGGCCCAACAAGGTATCACTGCAATGGCATGATAGACCAACACTGATTAACTAGTTGTCACTGCCATGGCATGCAGACCCAAACACTGATAACAAAGTTTCACCAATATGACATGCAGGCCCAACACTGATTAATAAGGTGTCACTACCATGGCATGTAGGGCCAACACTTATTAACAAGGTGTCACAGCCATGGCATGCAGGCCCAACACTGATTAACAAGGTGTCACTACCATTGCATCCAGGCTCAACACTGATTAACAAGGTGTCACTAGCCATGGCATGCAGGCTCAACACAAATTAACAAGGTGTCTATACCATAGTATCCAAGCCCAAAACTGATTAACAAGGTGTCACAGCCATGGCATGCAGGCCAAACACTGATTAACAAGGTGTCACAGCCATGGCATGCAGGCAAAACACTGATTAACAAGGTGTCACTGCCATGGCATGATAGGCCAAACACTGATTAACAAGGTGTCACAACCATGGCATGCAGGCCAAACACTGATTAACAAGGTGTCACTGCCATGGCATGATAGGCAAAAACACTGATTAACAAGGTGTCACTGCAATGGCATACAGGCCCAACACTGATTAACAAGGTGTCACAACCATGACATGCAGGCCCCGACACTAATTAACAAGATGTCACAGCCATGGCATGCAGGCCTCAACAATAATTAACAAGGTGTCACAACCATGGCATGCAGGCCAAACACTGATTAACAAGGTGTCACTACCATGGCATGTAGGGCCCAACACTGATTAACAAGGTGTCACTGTCATGGCATGCAGGCCAAAAACTGATCAACAAGGTGTCATAGCCATGTCATGATAGGCCAAACACGAATGAACAATGTGTCAATACCATTGCATCCAGGCCAAACACGGATCAACAAGGCGTCACCACCATGGGCATGCAGACCCAACACTGATTAACAATGTGTCACTGCCATGGCATGCAGGCCCAAACACTGATTAACAAGGTGTCACTGCCATGGCATGATAGGCTATAGTGAACGTTATGGTAATACATATTGGAGTGTGACATGAATAATTTATGCTATATGACAACTGGATGTCGCCTCTACACAGCTGCTGTCAGATTGGTGTCGGTCTCCTTGTCCGTCATACCGCAGTCCAAGTCCGCCGTTCCTTGCTTACTTGGGAACTCCATTAGCTAAATCTACTTCCTCCATTATCATCTCCGTGTTTAGCTTATTAACTAAGTAATACCAGTAATTCTGCTAGCCTTAGTGGATGCTTTAAATGTAATTTTCTTGCAACAGCAGCTGGCCTATATTTATACTAGGGCAGATTTCAAGGCCTGCAATAAATACTAACTTGTATTCAAGGAAAGTTTAAAATGTGCTTTGAAAATAATAGATATTAATATAGGTATTGAGAAGCAGTCTTATTGCTCTGAGAAATCGCTTTATGTAGTATTTATTTATTATTATTTCTTTTGTAGTATATCATTGTGTACTGTGTTTTGTCTAATTATAGTTTTTAAACTCTTTGTGTGGTTGAACTATTAGACTAAGTGGCATTGTATTAAATTATTGTTATTTATTTATGTATCTATACTTAATATAATTGCTATAGTTATCTCAGTTATTTCGTCTTTTGATCAGGTGACCAAACATTTACATTGTTTTTGTGACTATATTGTTATGCCATTAGCATTTCTAATGTATTATAATATTCCATTTAAAATATTATTTATGTTTTCATATAAACCTTTTTATACTGGAATTTCCGGTGAAAAATAAATCGGTAAATAAATATTTCTCCTATTTAATTAAGTTAAATATTACTAGAAGGTAATTTTTCTTCCCGCCATTTTGGATCAAATTATGATTTTGCCGGGCAGCCAATGTGAGTTAGTCAGTGTTGATTAACGCTTTCAGTCACGTGACCAATTACGTCATTGATATTGGTGGTTTTGTGTTTAAATTGCAGGTCAAAGTATCTTCTAATTTTGAAAATTTACGAGTGACAATCTCTAAATGTGAAAGTAAAAGTAACTATAAGTTATTTGTGCATTTTGAGATATGGCCAGGGCTGGATTTACATATGGGCTGAATGGGCCCAGGGTGGCAGAATTCAGGAGGCGCCAATTTCGGTAAAAAATGAAATTATTCCAAAAGTTAAAAATATCTGAAAAAATTACTTATGATAAATTTGTAATATAACAATTTGTAAATTGTAATTGTTCAACCAATCATTCGCTTAATATATTCCATTTATTTCGTAGTCCTAACATTAATTAAATATGGTATGTTCCGGGACGCGACAGTATTCGCTTAGCGGTTAGGCAACTTTTTGTATGGCGTATTTGGTAGGAAAACACGCCTTTTAATTTGTTAGGCTGACCTTTTGATTTGTGTTGAGTGTTTAATTTACATTACATTCGTAATATTTAATAGTTTCATTTCACATTATAAATATCACAACTCAATTCATTCTCATCCAGGAATTAATTTTCTCCAGTTTTTTTTAATTATTTAAATTTCTAATTAAATGTCTGCAAATTACAAAATAATACATTTCAGATGACCAGGTCAAATTGTCAGTCAAGTTATTGTATTGTAATTCCTAAATATATCTTCTTTAATTTGATTGTCCTTCATCCAACAGAAATTCTTCGACTTTCTTTTCATGATTTTTAAGTATTTTGCCAGTTTATAAATGTTGTGACATCTCATATTTTATGGTAAAAACAATAATTGCAACTATAAGAAGCGTAACTTCAATGTTGACAATTCTACCTATTTTATTTGAGTTTTATTACAAGCTTAGCCTGTAGTATCTTTTTTAAGATGGCGAGTATAAACGTGAAAATGGAGGCTGCTAAAAAATTATTAAAGCTTTCAATTACATAGATAGTGAGTGCATCCATACTTTACAATTACAGATCATATTTTGAAGTGAGTGGCACATTGTTAATGATTATGATGTCCTTAACAAATATTAGGTGTTTAGTGACCTTTAATATTATAAACATCTACTCAGCTTTAACTTTGAAACTTGTGATTAAAAAATGTGACTCTCTGTGAATGTTGAGTTTAGCTCCAGTTCACCTTTGTCTTAGTGCAGCATCTGAAATATGACACAGTCACATTGAATCAACTCTTCCCACCGTAGCTACGTTATGTGACGTTCAGTATCTGGCACACCCTGTATTTAAAGATTAAATGTATGATTCAAGGAGAAGGGGATAAAATTAATTCATTGTATATCCAGAATGAATTTGGGACAGCATCTTGAGCACCTTATTCACATACTAGGAATTCAATAAGATTATCAATACTCATTTCCTGATGCAGTAGCGTATACAGAAATTTATTTTGGAAGGAGCTGACACATTTCATGGGGTATAACGTATAAAATACACTCCAATAATAGGTGTTCAGGAATTTTGCCGTCGGGAATTTTTTGAGTTTTTGAAACTTATTAATGTGTTCTACCTTAAAAAGCAAACAACATGGTGCAATTTTAATGTTTGTCTTTCGAAATTTGGGGGGCTTGGGCCCCTTGAGCCCCTCTTATATGCACACATGTCTTGGTGAACACTTTGTTCTGTTAAAACAATTTCACTAATAAAATCTGAACTATTTCTTTAAAATAAGAATTTTTTATACTTAAACACACAAGAAAATAAAAAATGAAGTTTATAATATTTACTATTGAAAGATTTTATTAAATAGTATCATACTCTTGTGGGAACATACATAAATTTGAAGAGTCCTAAACTATTTACTATTGTTATATATTCAGAGCGAAACGACATTTTCAGCAATGTATTTAAAAGGTATTTCCAAAAAAACGTAAATTAATGTTTTCTGTTAGATGCTCAGTAGTTCATTTTATGATGAAGTAATCACTAATTTGACAAAATATAGTGGCAAACGACAAACGATGGCAAAATGTCCTAAATACTACTATTATTTAATGCATTGTATTAAATAAGCCTATTTTAGACCTGTTATGAAGAGGGAAGAGTTATATATTTGAATTCCCACTCTGGCTACGACTTTCCCAAAGGAAATATATATAAAAATAATCTTTGGGGAAGACTCAAACAAAAACGGGAAACAACAATTGTTGATTAAAATTACAAACGGAAAATATTTTAAAACTCTTCAAGACCATATGCTTAGTTAAAATTGTGCACAATTCGTAACATTAGTATCTTTGGGGTTCACAAAATAGTCTTTGGGGAAGGCTCAAACTATAACTAACTGATCGAGTAATTTTTGATAGAAATTACAAGGAGTTTATGTTGTGAAATCCTTCAAGACCAAGTACTAAGATAAAGTCGTATACAAATCGTAACATTAGATTTTTTGGGGCTCACAAAATATTCTTTGGGAAAGGTTCAAACTAAAACGTACTGATCAAGTAATTTTTAATTGAAATTACAGGCTATTTATGTTGTAAAATCCCTGAAAACCATGTGATAAGATCAAATTGTGTATAACTCTTAACGTTAGATTTTTTTGGGTTTACAAAAACTGAAATTACAAGTGGTTTTACAAGATAAAATTGTGTACAATAGGTACCGTTAGTTTTTGAGGATTCACAAGGCGGTCTAATCTTTAATCGTAAATCCATTTAAATTATTACTAATAAATTACTAATTAAAAAACATAAATCAATCCAAATTACTCTACTGTTACAGATTATTATTGCACAGTAACGGCTTTATATATTGTCAACAACTTCATTAAATAATATTTAATAAACCTTAGCTTAGAAACAAGTATTTCCGAACAATTTTCTAACGAAAAGTACAAAACAATTCACGAAAGCGCCGTGGGGTCTTTGTCATACAGTGAAGCAGCGAGGTTTCTGTCGGTATTACTTCACTCGTAAATGACATTTTATTCCTGAGTGGCAGAAAGAGTCAAACCAATATTATTTATTGGCCTTAAAACACAATTTATGACCCCTCGACCACATTAATACTTATGACGGTTTTATTACTCCAGATTTATTGTGTATTTTATTGCCGAGGATCCGCAGGCTCTTCTGATTAAAACCATTGGATATTGGGGTAATGAGTCAATTCAAAGAAGTGCTTATCAATTCCATGTTCTTTTGTCGACAAAACGAATTAATAGTAGACAATAATTAAGAATACTGAACAATACTGTTTTTAAAATTAATATATTTAGAAAGCTGTTCAATTTGCTTTCCCTAAACCCTTGGACATAACCCTATATATTTTTTTGTAAATAATTTACGTTTAATTTAACAATACTTAGTTATTTGGCTGAGCGTTAGCGAAGTCTATCACTGGAGGGTCTGGAAAAATTTCAACTCTGTGTTCACACGATATTTAAAAAACGAACAGATATACGTCTTTTGAAATTTAGCTTGAAGCTTCATTTCTATGTGAGAAACCTCGAGTTTGATGATGATATACGGCAATCATTGTGATGCTCAGCATTTGCGAACTGTATATAATTTGAAATATTTATAACGTAATTTGGTTTCAGAAGTTATATCGAGGAATCGTTACTCATGAATACTGATGATTCTATAATCATGAATAGGTCAGATTCCGTTATTGCCCCCAACGTTTGAACTTTTTTCAATGAACTTAGAACGTTATAAAACGATGTAGTTGAGTAACAGAACTAACATTATGCCCCCAGCGCTAATTTTTCATATACGGATGATTATAATGAAGTACAATTGGTTAATATCTAAGAAAAAAGGGTACTTACTATTATATCGACCACACCCCTACATTTCTCCAAACACAAAAATTCAACAAAAACCAACACTACCAAACAAAAACTAAACTCTTTATTGAAAAAAATACACAACATTTGTTTTTATTCTTGATCACACTCCGCCGCCCAAATTGCGAGTGCCTCCGGCCATCAGCGCAAGGCAGCACCGAATGTCAACGAAAGAAAAACATCCCTCGAGATAGTACCTATCAGTAAAATATCAAATTCTAGAGGGGCTGATCAGAAATATAAATTGAATTGTAATGGAAAGGCAATTATGTACCGTGCAAAAAACTTAAATAATCATGTGATGCTCCGCGGCCTGCCGTAATCTGGATTCTCGAGAAAGATAAGATAACAGCGACAACAATACCGACCGCAATACCTGGAAATGCTTGTTGATTGATGGAATGTTAGTTCTGTTACTCAACTGCATCGTTTTATAACGTTCTAAGTTCATTTAAAAAAGTTTAAGCGTTGGGGGCATATAACGGAATCTGACCCATGAATATCGATGATTCGATTGTTATGGTGACCGCTTATTCTACTAACAGACATAATATTAGTAAAAGAGTGGTCTCTTATACTATTCTACAATAAAAACCAATAGCGTACATTTTTTAAAGATTTAACATTGTTCTTACAGGGTTCTTAAAATCAAAGTAATCACCAGTATAGTCGACCAATATTTTTAAACATTTTTTTACATTTTATTGACATAGCAGTACCCTTTGAGTGGCTATTGTCTTATTAGATCAGCTCACGGGTATTTACGAAAGTGAGGAGGGTCGACGATATCGGATTTTTGAATATTTGTTATTTTGTTACTAAATGTTGTCATATGGCATTGAACCAGGTGTCTTTTTATACATAATAAGCCAAATAAACATAGAATATCTATCTTAATTTGATTTGTTACAGTTGGTGAAGGCTATTATCCAAATATGAGAGACAAATTTTATGCGAGTGCAGGTTTTCAATATTTTGCACTAATATATAAGAAAAGTCATTATCCAGTATTACAAATACAATAATTACTTTTTTGAAACTTGGTGAGTCTTATTTGTTCCTACTTACATAGGGATAATAATAAAGTTGCATTCAGATCAAAAAGTAACAATTTTCCTTTTTCAACTATTAAAAAAGTTAAGAATTATATTTTTTTGTATAATTGTTTAGTTAAAATGTTTCTGTAGATTTTGCTATTAAAATAAATATTATAGACATATTCTACTTTCCCCCCAACACAATAAAACAAAAACCATCCCATTTTGTTTATTTTTTTAAAAGTTCTGAAATCGCTAAAAATTAAACAGTTATGGTTTTAAAATACCAAATGTATAAAAATCAAAACTCCGTTACACAGATATAGGTACTTACTTTCTTAACAATTTGGTGTTTAAGTTCATATGTACATAAGGAACAATAAAAAAGAACCATAAAAATCAGTTAAATTAAAAAAAATTTAAAATTTTTTAAAGAATTAAGGAGATTATTTTTTCAAATTATTGTTTATAAAAAATATTTAAACATGTTTTATCATTCAAATAAATATTAAAAGTTATAGACTACTTCCCCCCTTACATAATAAAAGAAAAAAACTCATCTCATTATGTATATTTTTTAAACACTTACAACACTTATAGCTGAACACTACACAAACACCAGAAGAGTGCTTGGCACTGGGGGATGTGACCTGTCATAAATGCTTTGTCAAAGGACGTTATTAACAGTTTTGAACATAACACAATTCCTTTTTCGAAAAACCTTCTTGACTTTCTGTATCCAACAGAGTGACATATAGCGACTTTTGTAACATCTGTGTCGCCGCTTCCTGTCAACTCCTGGTCTCAAAAGGTGCCGAAATGGCCCCGAACAGTGCCAAGGCACCCCAACGTCAGCCGGTCAGCACTCCAGGGAGCCTTGCATTGAGAACTCTGCCGCTGCAGCAGGTTCACCTCGACTGCATGACGTCTGTTTTTGCCCAAAAATAAAGGCGTTGACGAAGATACCGCCGTTTCTAAGTGGGCCACCCAAGAGGATTCGGCTAAACTGTTTTGTCAGTTCGACCTAACATGGGACAGGAGCCCAGGACAACAAAGGATAGGGACCGTACTAATTACTGAGATCGAACCGATGATAACAATGTGGCTCTATTTTGTGAAGTGAAGAAAGGAGCTTAAGGATCTCTTCGATATTTTTTCATTACCTCTGTCCATCCTGTTTTTTGTTTGTTTTCATCTTCACAACAGTGTATGTCAATTCTTTGTTTGAAATTTGTTTTTGACGATGATTGACGATTTGATTGTGAAGGAAACATTATTTTTTCGGACATTTACCAACGCTCAGTGATACAAAAAATCAGTAACACTACGTTTCGAGATCTGCAATCTGACCTCTTCTTCAGGTAAAATAACTAACCTAGCACACAATTACAAAGTAGGTTAAAATAAACAAATCATACCAGAGCGTTGTGATACGCGTAGGTCAGAAATTACAACCACCATGTTGTGTGTCAACTTCACTAACTCTAAAACACGCACTTAATAAAAAACTAAACACGACACTAATTATCAAAACTGAACTACAGAATACAGGTCACAATAGGTATGCATTCGTCGACCAACCACCCACGACCGACCAGAGGCCAATAGCAAATGGCGATTGTCACGGCAGAAACAAGATAGCGGAACAAAGGAAGTATATGTCAGTAATGTATTATCTCGCAATTATCAAGCATTGACTAAGTTCTGAACTGACAAAAGCTACAACTTATATTTATTACAATTATAACAAAATTGTAATATTTACGAAAACAATTTCAAAGCTTCTGATATTTAGGTTACTTATGGGCGTAAGTGAGTTGAAAGCTATTGATTATCTTCAGAGGCATTGCGAATCGCAACATGACGAATGAGGAATTCTTCAAGGTTCTACCGTTGTCAATAGGAAAGTTCACGTTTTTACGTAGATGTCCCCGAACCTGAATCACGTGGCATTTACAATTACAGGCCTCTGGCGTCTGATTGATGACCACCTTTGAGTCTATTCGTGTTATGCTATCAATAAAATTTATTATATTTGGCTGAGCATTATCGAAGCTTATCTTTCTACGAGTTGGAAAAATTTCCCTTATGCCTGTATGCAGGATGAATTAAGAACAAATTGAGTTAATGGCTTCAAATTGTGCTTAAACTTCATTTCTAAATAGGTAAGATGGAGTTTGATGATGGTGCATGGCCCTTTATGTCTCTAATGCTATTCTTAGAGAAGCGACATAATATGGAGTACTCCTTGATATATGGAGAGAGTGCACACAATGTTAAGTTCTGGAGTGCGGGTAGTATAAGATGCTACTGTATAAGAAGGGAAAGAACTACAAGAATAGGGCATTCACTTTGGCAAGAGATCGCAAATTCCTCTGGCCACCCTCGATGTTGGATAGAAAGTATTTCCTATTGGTTGATAGTTCGCTTGAAGTGACACACACACCTTTTTTATTGCATTGTAGTAATGCTATACTCAAGAATTTCTGTTTTTGTCAGCCTGATCGTGTTTGTGGACGATGTTTTTTTAGAAGAGACTAATTCCGCCAAATGTCTGGGGATGGTCACATTCTGACTTACAATTATACCCACATACATTCAATACACAGTAACACTGACTTTAAGTCCAGCACCTTTTAACATCCCAGCGGCTCATCATAAATTCATTGAAAGAGTAAAACGCATTAGGCACCAAAAGTTTGAGTTTTAAATTGACTTTGGTTGAATTTTTTATACTTTCAGGGAGTTTATTGATTAGTTTGACACCAACGTGTAGCGGTCGGTATTGATGAGTTCTGAAGTTATTCCTGCTTCTGGTTTCATATTGATGAACGTCATTGCCACGAATAAAAATCTGCAGTACATGATCACCTGTAAGGCAAAGTCAGCAAACCTAACTCTCTTAAAGCCTACACGACTCTCAATAATTCACACTTCCAATTATTTTTACAGCCTTTTTAGCTGTTAAGTCTTGCTACATTTTGGTCTTATCACAACCTCGCCAGAGTCTCAATCCATATGAAAAATGTGAATGGACATAACAGGCCATTTTTAAACCTAGCACAAACCATATCAACATGCTCGGTCCAGGTAAGCATCCTATTCAAGAGCATTCCAGAAATTTTGCGGAATTCGTTTCTTCTAAAAGAACATAATCCACAAACATAGCCGTCCACATGGGTAACGATCATGCTGACGAAAGCAGAAATTCGTGACATTAGATTTATTAATATTAACCAATTTTAAAACGATAACACATAGAATGCTTGGATTCAATTATACGTACGAAGTGATTCAGAATTCTAGCATTGACTTGCTATATATCTAGTGTCGAAAACGGAGCCAGGAAAACATTTGGGGGGGGTCTATAGAACTTATATTTCTCCGTAGTGGACAGAGAGTAAGGCCCCTTTTTGTTACTTAAAAAGTTCTTGACCCGTTTCTTTGTTGAGAACGATCTTTCAGCAGTACATGTCACTAATACTGAATTATTTAAATAATAATATGTTGCTGGAGGGTCCGGACTCATAGGACCCCATCGTTAGCTACGTCCTTGTCTAGTGTAAATGTACAACTCGTATTGGAGGTTACCATCTTGCTTATTTTATCAGTTATTTTTGCAAGAACAAATTATTTTGAACAACTTTGATCCTGTTGGCCACATGCATTCACCACTGATATTCCCGAGCCAGTTGGAACAGAACCAGAAACTGTCGCTCTCCTCTCGACCATCCACTTCCTGTACATGACGCACGGCAGCGATCAAAAAGCGATTCATCATCCGACGACCACAGTATCTATCCGTCGGACATCGGGAGTTTTCACGGAATCGAACCCGAACCCTGTAATTTGGAACGATAAGATCGCGGCGCTATTTGTTGATTGAGCCGGCCCGGGATTGCCGTCAAGATGCGTGCGTGCAGCGCACGGCCGTGTCGACACGCAACTATTTGTCGTGATCAGTGTTTGTTTAATTTGTGAACGCACCTGTCACTCTGCGATCGGACGGTTTTGTTGTCAGATACGTAATAACGCCCGCGTCAGGATAAATATTCTGATCGGAGATATCGCTTCAGTGAATTATCCCGGTCGCCGAGAAATTACCTGCACGAGCTTTACAAACAGGCTTGAGTGCTGTACAAACAGCGAGGATTTGTTGTACAGTAGTTGTGTGCAAAGTCTGCTACTGACGATGGATGGATTGAAAAGATTTGAAAGGATTTTGGATTTGCCATCGCAAAAATTATAACACTACGTTTCGAAGATTAAAATCTACCCTCTTTCTCAGGCAAGAACCTGCACTAAATATCTAAAAAGATGGCAATTGACTACCACTCTAATAAATCTGTCACAATACCTAACTGATATTATCATCAGTTCAAATTGGAGGAAATTAACCCAAGCAATGTCACTGCACAGAAGGGACACAAACAACGCGTTACACACCCACCAGCGAAAGTGGAACACCGAAGCTATGCATACCCGAAAAAGAGGGTAGATTTCAATCCTCGAAACGTACCTTTATAGTTTTGTAAGGTAGAACGATGACAAAAAGTTTTCTTATGGTAACAAATTTACATGATCCAACAAAAAGCTTAAGCACAATTCTAATCCTATTTGGTAAAACACGGTACAGTTAGTAACTTAAAATTGATGATTTGAGTGGTTAAAATAATTGCAGTAGAATTTATAGCCTGTAGATCAAGCCGTTATATGTAATTTATTAATATTTAATTCCTTCCACTCGGATGTCCCTGGTGACATTATCCATAATCAGGTATTCTACGCCAGTACTGATATATTATAGTATATCATAGTATTACAGCATATATTATTGCTCTAACTTGCTAATACATGTGAATGTTAAGTTAAGCTCCAATCCACCTCCCTCTTAGTGCAGTTGTCTAGGATCTGACGCTGTCACAGACTTGGCTCCTGAAATCTGGAGTCATGTTCACCTGAAGAGATCCAAAAAAGTCGGCGACAAAGAAAGTCAAAATGAACTCGGTGCATCGTTTCAACATCAGAGGCATCTAGACCATAAAATATAGTGTAATCTAGGTGAAGAAGTATTCTCATTGTCTCAGAAGGTGCACAATTAAGTGCACTACTTTGTGTTGGACTCAGCACAATTTTCTGTCTGTGGTTGTGTTAGTGTTTTATATCTTTGTGATAATTTGAGTTAATTTTTCAATTATTATTACTTAAAAATCTAGTATAACAAACCTTTGCCTACTTTTAAATACAGTATGGCATGCTATTTTTTGTTTACTTTTAACTAACAAATGTTCTCAAATCTAGGCAATCAAAAGAGATCCCTTGAAATTGCTTTTCACATACCTTTGTGAAATGTTTATGAAATTGGAGATTTTCAGAACCATGAACAGGTGTATGGTATTTGAAGAAGTTTTTAATAATTTAATCTAATTATATATGTAATAATTAAAAAATTAGGTCTTTTTAAGATTTGTGTGTGTTTGTGTTAGAGGTTCAATAATTATTTATATGTAGAAATATATGTGCTTCATGAGAAATTAATAAAAGCCCTTATGTACATACATAAATATAAATTATGCATATATTTGTGATAAAAAAAATAAGTTTAGTATATTTTAGTTTACGCCCAATAGAAAACAGGAATTTTTGCTTTATTTTTTTTTTTTTTTTTTATATTTACAGAGTAGATGTATGAGCAGCTTTCATTATTTACAACACAGAAGATGTGGGGAGAATTTTTCGAACAATTATGTGGCGCTGCTGTGGGAGAGAAGCTGTGCAGTAGGCCTTCAGCAAATTGACAGATTAGGGTTCGGAGGCCAAAAAAATGTAATGAATTGCCAAGGATACCAAAAGACAACATACAAGAAACCTAAAGAGAAAGACAAAAAAAGATGAAGAGAGTGCACAATATGGTGGCTTTTAATGTTATTTAGCCCAAAGGCTCAGTTATGGAATTTCGGCTCCAGCGAAAAATGTATTAATTTTTTAATGCAAGTACGAATTTCTCATAAACCAGTTGTACTACCATTGTGTATGGCGCTTATTAGTATAGTAACATTGTTAACAAATTTTAATAAATATTTGAATATTATGATTGCAATATTATTAATAAAAACATACATTTCCTGTTAAATTATTAAAATTCGGACTAATGTTTAAATAAATATAATAATTGTCCCCCAATAAACAAGTTAAAATAGGTTAACTTGTTACAATAAAGTATTTAATAAAAAATTAATTGTGTTATTTTAAGAATATTTTAAATGCACCTAAAAATGCAAAATTTAATTTGTGCAAAATAGGGACTTTGAGGTGTTCAATAGCAATGTTATTGTAATGTAATAGTAATGTTATAGTATATACGTAACATTATGAATAAGGTAATTCTCGTAAAGTGATGCTGCCTTTGCAATGGAATGAATAACATTGTCGCGTGGTGTGGTGAATATTATGGGAGTATAATTAGGATATGTTAATAATATTACTGGAAAGCAGAAATAAAAGTGACTTTTAGAGACTTTTTGTGATTTTTTCCAAATAACAGTCGTATTATTTCATTAGCTGTGGAAGGTGGATATATGTTTTCTTGAACCAAAATATTCAATTAAAAAAAATATATATATTTTTTGTAGAGTTAAAATGACGTTTTTGAAGTGATTGTTTCTTTTTGATGAATTTTTAGTAAATGAGTCGAGATGGAGATCCGTATTTAGAAGCTATGAACTGCCTTCCACTTATTTTTTAGAACAT